>NC_133201.1:47576541-47789041 GCF_958299795.1 Porites lutea | reverse complement strand
AGGTACTTAACATATGACTTACGTTATATACTTATCAATCTATTTATTTGGTTGTCATATGTCGTAAGTTTAACTTCATAATATAAACGTTTTTGATATGGATGAAAGATAACGAAATAAGTGTTCTTTATATTTTATGGATAGTTTGTTAGCGCTTAGTCAGTCACAGACATTAAGTAGTTCTACATTTACAACAGATTCAAGTGATTTTAAATTCATATCAGCATACAACAAATTTGTATCGTCAGCAAATAAGTGAAATCCTAGTTTGTGTGAAGCCGTGTAAATGTCATTAATAAAAATCAGAAACAGTAGAGGGCCCAAAACAGAGCCCTGTGGCACACCACAAGAGGTTTTCTCTCTTTTAGAAATATAGGAACCGACATGAGTGGTTTGGGTTCTTCCATTTAAGTATGAACAGAACCATTTATTGATTACACCACGAATTCCGTAATGAGACAGCTTATGAAGTAGGATATGATAATCAACTGCAGCAAATGCCTTTTGCAGATCGATGACAACCCCTCATGAAAACATGCCCTTGTCCATGTTTCTTTGAATTCTATTTACAATGTCTAAGATGGCATGTTGCGTTGAAATCTTTCACGAAAACCATATTGATAAATGTAAAATATACTATGTTTGTTCAAAAATTGTTTTAGACGATCATACATAATCTTTTCAAAGATTCTATTGAAGACTGAAAGAAGAGAAATAGGCCGATAATTACTGGGGTCAGTTTCATCACCATGAAAATGGGGATAATTCCAGCATGCTTTAATTTAGAGGGGAAGAATCCTCTCTCAACTGAAATGTTTGGCATAAAGACCACTTGTGATATTTCAAAATTGTCTCAACTTTACGTATAACAATTTTGAAATATCACTCGTGATATTTATGCCAAATATCACTACAAATCATGCTATTACCTGTACAAGTTTTCGGGAAAATAATACTGAGGCCCTTGTAACTTCGAAAAGGCCGAAGTCCCTTTAGGATGACCGAACAGCCACAAATTTTACAGCGCTGCTTAGAATGCATTTCTAGAGATCTAAGAGTACTCTGGATAACCTAAAGGGTGTTTTCAGTATTCGTCGTTGAGTGCTCCTGTCTTAAATCTAGAAACGAGTAACACAACACCTCGCGAGGCAGGAGAAATAAAGGGGAAAAAAGCTAATAAAAAACAAATATGAAAAAAAATCTTCTCAACCGTGAATCGAACCGGTATTGTTTGCTTCCTTGTCGAAAACTGCCCCAATTCGGCAGACACACAAATGAAAGCAAAATAAAATCAAATCAAATTCAATTGCAAATCCTTTATTGAGACACATAACACCCTGGTTCACCAATTGCAAAGATGACGTTAAAACGTGCACGTGTGTGCAAAATTAAAAAAAATGTAAAAGTATACATTACTACCATTAAAATAGTTACTATAAATAGATCAACAAATTGGCTAAAAGTAGAATCTAAAATTATGGCTATTTACAGAATTTACAAGCCCTACACCATGTGAGCTTTAAGAGATCGCTTAAACGACGCAATGTCATGTGACTCCCTGATTATCATAAGAATTTATTTAAAGCAATTTTCCGCAGACATGCTGCTGCTAAACGCCGTTTTAAAGCTGGCCGATGGCCGAGCCGTATTAAGAGGCAGTCTCCCTAAAAGCGTTCCACTCGATTTCGCACTCGAAAAACTTTTGCCTTATATTTTTATCATCAACACTACTATCCATCCTAATAACGAAATTGCAGTTAGAATGAGGAATTTGCTAATTTTACTGCCATTCCCAGCATTTCATTGCTGGACGACCGTTAGCGGCTAAAATATGCAAATTTTAGATGCCGTTTTACAGGTTTTTTAACGATCGTTTATAAGTACTTCGGGTCATCAAATCCTAGACTGTTCGCACTCATTTGGAAGCATATTACTTCTTTTTACTGTTCCAATACCATTTAGGCATTGTCTTTCTCTAATCAGCAAAAACTGGTCGTCTTTATTTCACTAACCGCAAAATGCACGAATAAATGCCTCAAAAACTTGACAAAATTCTCAAAAGTGGCACCTAAACTAGACCTAAAAACATGTTTTAGTTAGAGATTAAGAGCTATTTTGTCAAGTTATGAAATAAAACTCTTGGCATAATGCGATTCAGAATTGAAGGATTCGACTTGCGTATTGAATTTGCATATCGATGCTGAATTCGCATTGAGTGACACCGGCCGCTGTGATTGTAAAAAAATTCTTCATGATCCTACAAATGACAATTTTTCCGGTTTTTTTTTTGTTTACTTTATTAACAAGAAAAATCGGAAATAGGTTAAGCTTATAGAAGATTAAGTCTACTTTTCCACTGACCTTCGTATTAATAGTCTCGGCCGGCCGTCCTTTGTTCGACTCCCAGTAGTTGGCCTTCTTGGTAGTAGGGTGGGTCGGGAAAATACGCATTACTCCCTACCCGACCCCTTCGCCCTTTTCTTACTCGCATCTCTCGGAGAGTCGCCCCCACAGTCTGAACGCCTGGAAGAGGCTATTCGACATACTCCAATCGCGTTTTAAACAAACAATTTTGTTTTACAGATAACATTAACGAGAAGCATTAACATTTTGCAGCGAGAAGGTCCTTCACACATTCACCTTTTACACTTTATATATGGGACGATGGTACACGGTAGTCCTTGAAGAAAAATTAAGAAAATATATGGACTGGAGTTCAAAGAAGTAAAATCAACAACCCGCTAATCACGTCTACGCCACAATAAGTCTCGTACTTATAAACTCTTATCAAGTAAATTGTTATTTTCCCTTTAAAAAAATGAAATCAGCTGTGAAATGTACATTGAATTAAGTTAGTGTCCGGATACCTTTAGGAATTTTATATTAGTATTGAAATTTTTAGATGTATAAATCTACCGACCTTCGATCACAAATTACCAGTGCTATGCTTTTAATGCTGTAAGCTATCATCAATTCCGCGATGGACAGTGAGTGAAGTGAATGAGTAGCCTGACAGAGTTCGGTTGTAACCTGTTTATACCACCCCTAAATAAAACCGTTAGCCTGTCAAGTTGTTAAGCTTTGAACAACTAGGGGATTTATATTTGACTATTTTAGGGAAATTTGTACCAGATCTTCATTTCCTCTCATGCAATCTCGCTCGTTTTTTGTTTTTATTTTTGTATTTTTTTTCATAAGATTTGTGAAGTATTTGAGTCTTTATATTCTTTGTCATAGCATCTCGGTATGCTGAGACATAAAAGCAATAAGATCCTCTCTGAGTGGCTCAACAACACTATCCGCGTTACCCTGGTGTATCAAATGAGCGCTGCACCGGAGTCGCATAAACGAAATGATAAACGCGGTGGCCACTAATTTAGTAAAATCGATATAAATATGAATTTGGATCCACACGGAGGGTCCAAAGGCCAAGTTTTAAAAATGTGATCCTAGATCCTTCAGCTGTTGTTCAGATGTATGTATTTTTACAACATTAACGTGGTAGAATGAAAGCGTCTGTAAGAACAGGGTAATAACCGCTAACAAGACGTGAGACGAGAAAAGACGTAAAAACAGTGTAGGGATCTCGACCTGGAGAAATGTTCATACTGGGGAAGTCTTTGAAAATGCCGGATTCAGACTTCGCGTCAGTTTTCGCCTCTACTAATTGTTCGAATTCAGAGGTTTTTGTCCACGTTGGGCTTCAATAGAAAATTCTGTCGGTGAATTCTCCATTGTACCAAACAATTGTTATGAGTGCTCTCAGTAATGCCTAAAGGTAGGTCATCACGATTTTGACAATTCATGTAACTTCGACTCCACAAGGTTTAGATTATCAAAGGATGCGCTTATCACTTTCTGTTTCACGCGTGTATCTTGTGATATTCAAATCCGTCAGCTCATAAATGATATCAAATGTGCAAGTGCATCAGCTGACTGTGTAACGTTATGCCATAGTGTAACAGTGATTAATGTCAGGATATTTGACGTAAAGCCTTTTCCTACTTTTCTTCATACTTCATTATGTTTGGATCTTCACTTCCCGCATATTTCTAAATAAAATAATTGAGTGGATTACTGAGTTTATCACTGTCTGAACCTGAAATTACGATTACAACAATACCCATCGGCCCTAAGGAACTAGTGATAAGGATATTAGAAATGATTTTACGATATTTTACGTACGTGATCCCATCCTTTAAAATAGATGGTAAACGATCTTCGCAATCTCCAAACCAATTACATGCCTGTCCTTGGTCCTAATATTGCTTTCTTGGTCCTCTATGCGAAGAACGAGGTGGCCGCCAAAATCATCCGAGTTTATATGCGATATTTTTGGGTAATCCCCGGGAGGACTCCCATATAAAAGTGAAGGGGCTGCTCTTCGGAAAATTAATTTAAACCCCCAAGGAGGCCAATGTGGGTGTGGCTCAAGCTTTAACTTACCCCTAAAGGAGATTTCTGTCAGTTCAGCGTCACGGCTTTTTCTTTTTTTGCAAATTTCTTTATGCACAGCCCTAAGCGATACCTGAATGAGCATATTTAGTTACTTTCCGTCCCAAACAACCGAAGTGAGACCAAAATCTGCAAACGACGAGCACCCACATCACTTTTGTATGGGAGTCCTCCTGGGGAAGCAGATCACACCTGTTCTACTTGATTTTTCGTAAGGTCAATGATTACCATCTTTTGACAGTATTGGCTCTGCTTCACTTAGTTCAGACTTCGATCGATGACAGGTTTCATGGTGAGAAGTAATGGTGTCCTGCCATTCGTGTACTTTTATCAGTTAGGAAAAACCGCGTGAACTTCCACACTTTATTTTCAGGTCACTATCCCTGATGTTGCACGATTCGAAACTAATGTTGAAACTTTATTATTTGCATGTGCCAACTTCTTTATTAACTGGCTTCGATACAAAACTAACCTTGGACTCCGGACTGTCTCTTGGTGCGTGAAACCAGAACTGGCCACTCTTAATAGGAAGAAACAGTCAGTAAAAGGAACAAACCTTCTAAATGAAATTTCATTAACAAAGGTCTTCAAATGTGGGCTCCTGATCAGTGGAAGGTAAACAAAGGAAAAATAGTAATTCGCCGTTCACAGTCCAGTACTGTCGCCCCACGTTAGCGAATACAAGACGGTCTTGGATTCTGGTCCCATTCCGTGGATTCTGGATTCCGGTTGCTGGATTCCAGTCTTTTCCAGTGGAACTTGGATTCTAGATTTCATTCCTTAGTGGGGTACTTGAGCTCTATTCTGGATTCCAAAGCCCTGAATTCCGGATTCCGCAAGCAAAATTTTCCAGATTCCGGAATCCCGATACCCTTATATGGGGCGAAGAACTAGTCAAACATTTTCTGCCCTGTTCATGCATACTTAATTAAGCAGTGGGAAATTTATTTTTCTTCTAACGTCGATTTTAAAATGTGATGGATCCGATTAACTTCTGATCAATACAGCTTTTTCAGACTGGACCACATTTTAAGCTAGAAGAGGTTTGGTTCTGAAAACGTATTTTTCCGTCTTGACATAACAGACTTAACACGAATGTTCGGGGCAGTGAGAAATTAAATGAAGCTTGGAAAGGTATCTTTTACTTGCTGAACTAACTTTTAAACAATATATATCATTGGCAAAGGGAAAAAGGGAATTTTAATATGGTTTTGGTGGGGAAATGAGGCATATCGTACTTAAAAGTGGGAAGTATTTGAATAACTGAGGATTTTGCTGTGACAGCAGCCGGTTCGTCACGCAACGCAAATTGAACATTTGCCTAAATTTGAATTGAAACCTTCCATTCTGAATCGCGTTGTGCCACAAGTTTTATTTCATAACTTAACAACATAGCCATTAATCTTTAACTAAAACATGTTTTTAGGTCTAGTTTAGGTGTCACCTTTGAGAATTTTCTGATGATTTTGAGGCACTTTATCGTGCAGTTTGCTTTCTTAGTTGGATTAGCGAAATAAAGACGACCAGTTTTTGCTGATTACCGAAAGATAATACCTAAATGGCATTGGAACAGTAAGAAGAAGTAATATGCTTTCAAATGAGTGCAAATAGTCTAGGATTTGATGACCTGAGGAACTTTAGAACAATCGTTAAAAAACCTGTATAACAGAGACTAAAATTTGCATATTTTAGCCGCTAACGGTCGTCCAGTAATGAAATGCTGGGAATAGCAGCAAAATAAACAATTTCCCCATTCTAACTGCATAAAAAAAAGAACGATAGCAACAACGGCAACGAACATGATGGAATGCAAAAAAGGTGCTAACTTTTCTATTGTCTGTACTTACTTCTGATTGGCTTAAACAGCAAAAGTTAACAAAACTTCATAAAGCGGTACATATATCCATCCTTACTTTCCAACCATCTTCCAAATAACAAAATCTGGTCTCAGTTTGAATAACAAAGAAATCCTATGTGGGGAACATGTAAAATTGTAAACTTTTCTTGGCTATTGTTTTCAACTCTTGTGATTGGTCAAAACCTTTTAACACAAAAAAACACCCTTTCAAAGTGGAGTGTAAATGCATTTTATTGCGTAAATGGCCTTCATGTAGGTTTATGCATTCTCTGTGTAAAAATGAGAACATTCCTATGTGGGGAAAGCACCGTTGCCGCATAACAAAAGAAATTGCTATCCACCTTACCCGGATCATTACTTAAACTTCACGTATTTCATCGTATTTTACTTAATTGCTCACACATTTTTCATTTTAGGAGACGAACTTCCTTCGATATCTGTGACTGAAGCCAACATGCTGCAACACGGTGACAGCATCACAATCTTTTGTAACATCACTGGCCCCTCGTGGAGTTCTCGGCTGAAAAGGATTTCATGGTTTAAAAATGGTGTTGTACAGCAAAGCGTGAGATACCCGGACCCATACTCTCCCGTACCGCTTGTTATAAAAAATGCCGCGGCCAGAGATGGTGGAAATTATACTTGTGTTCTTGAGGTTTCGCTTCGCGGAATAAGACGTTACAAAGTATCAGACAGTGTTATGATTACAAGTGAGTATACAATTAGTCTTTGGTAGTTTCCACCATAAGAACATAGTTCGAATGGTGCAACCTCATTGAGGGGACATATTTTCACGCATAAATTCTCACCTGCAAAAGATCTGACCAATCTGGAATGTGATTGGCTGTACATCTGAAGTGTAAGCAAGTCTAAGCCAATAACAACAAAACCAGGGATTGAAGTTTGAAATGAATAGTTACAGTATAAGGATAATTATCTAAACAATACCCTAAAGAAAATGGGAGAAGTAGCTACGTTAAGAAACGGTTTTCACGATGGTCATACGTAAGTTCTAAGAGTTCATGATCTTAAATGATATTCTTACCTTTTTTGCAGTTGTTCCGTGGTTTGATAAACCACAAGGGGATACTGAATTGAACAAATTCAAGGAAGAAAGTGTTTCTTTTCAGTGTGCCGCCAAAGGTTTCCCATTAAACGTTGAATGGAAGTTTCAGAAGAGTGGTGAAGACAATATACGCTCTTGCATAAGTACGTGTTGGACCAGTTGTGCATCTCATCGCGTAAACGTATAAGGCCATCCCAATAAAATGTTTCGTTTCCCCTCGCCCCGCCTCTTGTGATGGTGGGTCGGTCGGTCGGACAAAAAAGATGGCCGGGCCGCTAAATAAGAAAGCCTCAAGTCAACTCGAAAACGTGGTCTTTTCGACTATCAAATATCTAAACAGCCTTTAAAAAACGTAGTATTGATGTTAATCAAAAACAAGAACATCACATCATGCCAATTGTTGTTAACAAAACAAGATCGTGTGCTTTTAAATTAAAATACTTGCTTCTTTGACTAGTGAATCTGGAATTTCTGTTTTTTTACTTTTTGAAAAAAATGGGTCGGTCGGGCGATGGCAAACGAAACGTTTTATTGGGATGGCCTAACCTCTCCACCGGCTTACAAGACTGGCGCATATAATTACTTCTAAAAAAAATGGAATAGGATGCTTTTGTTTGCATGTCAATTGAGTTAATCAATATTCGGACAAGTATACATGAGTCACAATGCGTTCACGGTATCGAGGTGGTCCACGTAAAGGAAGTTTGTACTGTACTTATTGAAGCGTTAGTTTTGTCTATGGGCCTTTTTTCAATAAGGAAGTTTGTTCTCAGTTTTAAAATACCTTTACAGGTGGTTCAGATGCAAAATACCGCATACATCGCAGTGGGATTTACGCGCCATATGTATTGACAGTGAACGACTTGCAGTATTCTGACAGTGGATCTTATTATTGCTGCCTCCCCTCTAACTGCTCCGATGATGTCAAAAACAACTGCCAGCGATTTGTACTTGGAGTAAGAGGTAACAAAAAGCTTGTTTTCTTTTTCTCTTTTCCCGAATATTTCCACAGTATTAAAAAAAGGTAGATTACATAGAGAGAAATGAATCTTCGGTCAGTTAACCACAGGAAGGGGAGATGCCATTTGATGGGTAGGGGGTGGGGGGAGTGTCCGCCGTCTCGCCTAGGGGTCAGCAGGTTTTGATCTCATCTGGGGAGCTCACGAAGGGAAGCTTTTATTTAGTTTCTCTTTCCGTATGGTTTCCTTTCGGGGTCCGAATAAACCCTGAGCCACCCCTAGATTGGTCTTGTTTAGGGGTTTATTCTAATATCGATGAAGATCCTCGACTATTTTAATCTTCAGTTTCTCTTGGGAATAAAAATGGCCCCAAGAGAAACTTAAATATAATGCTTATGCAAAATTTTGAGCTTTGCTCATATATCGATACTTATGTATTAATCCTAAATGCTTCAAAATACAACAATGAACCCTTGTATTTAATTGTATTTTTATTGCTATTTAAAAATAATGACAAAAAAACAAAAAACAAAAAACAAGAAGCTTGGGTATTATAAAGAGGGCGAAATTCTCTGGAGATATGAAAAAAAAAAAAACCTGATTATCAAAATGATGGCCAACTAACCTATATAGTTTCACCAGAATGGCATTTTTGATGTAGGATCACCAACGAGTTACACTTGTTAATCCTACTAATCATACTTGTGAATAAACGACGCCGCAACGCCGGAGTATACTTAAGGAGTGCGAAATACAACCCTTAACAACTTGATATTTGATTCATTAAAAACTTGGCATAGAGGGTAAAATGATTGCTAAAAACGATTGGCACAACAAATCCGAGTACTTAGGTTGGTGTCTCTGGAGGGCTAGGTGGTAAAGCTTGTGCCTGTCTTCTGCCATTAGCCCATACTGACCAGGATGTTGAAGCGACTGAGAGTGCCCGCATAGTTGCACCAGGGCTGATGATATGAAGATAACAGGAATATTATGACATATCGTATAAACATTTGATCTCATATATTTATCTGACTTTCCTTATTTCTCTTAGATGATAAGTTCCGTTGCAAACTGGACCTTGGTTTGTTGGTAGACATGACTGAAACTATTTCATCACCTTTGAAGGTAATATGTGTTTTGCTACCTCCTCACCTGACTGACCGGCAGTTAAGACGTCACATGGTATATCGCTTTTCAGTGAACTAATACAATGATGAGAACTTTTCTTTATTACGCAACGTGTTTTGGGCGGTTAGGGTCACGTAAACATTTTGGCAAAATTGCATTCTCATTTCAAAAATGCCCATTTAATGGAACCATTATATACAATGGGAGGTGGGGTTGGTGGTGGGGGGGGGGGGGGGGGCGTTATTCCCTTTAGAACTGGAGGCTTTAAGAATTTTGGGCTGATTATCAGTTTGGGTCATGTGACCAAGAAAATTAATAGTAAACTAAGGCGTGTTTTACAAATAAATGAGCAAATAGCCAACCATTAATTTCTTGTATATTTCCTCCCGAAATCTCATAAATTTTACTTAAGGCCTGATTTATCACTTTTGAGATCGTACTCAGCAGTGGTAGCAATCGTCTGGAAATCATATGAATACCGCCGGCATCTTTAGACTGAAGTAGTTCATGATTTTTTCAATTTCCTACTTGGGAAAATTAAATACTGAGACCTGCCGACCTACCAAGCATCTATGGAACAAAACATTAAATTGTTTCCTTGCAACTAATAAAATTTTTATATATTGAGGGATAAAATACGTTATTTTTTTTTGATAGATGTAGAAAGACGTGAATTCATCTGCAGCTTCCCTTTCAGTTTCAAATTCCTCGTCATTTAAGTTCCACGTTTCACACATTATAGTGCAAGTCTGTCAGTTATGCTTTAAGAAGTACATAATTTGATTGCAGGTAAGATTTTTTGTCCTATAGGATGTTTTATTATTAAAGCTAAATATATTTTTTTCATTTTAGGGAAAAGGTGCACGCTTGGTGGTAACCGCAACGGGTGCAAAGTCGAAACACCAGAGGGGATTAAGAGGCGTCGATGACCGCGCCTACCGTTTGTCAAATTATACAGAACTAAATGACTTGATCGATGACTTGGCGAAAGTCATCTGTCAGCGTAAGTGATAATTATAGTTTGGCAATGTAACTGAGGAAGGGCTGAAGTACTAGTCTGAAATGTCCTCAGTCTACTCGCCCTATCCCCGGCGAGGCGGCTGGGGGGGGGGGGGGGGGTGGAGGCGGATATGGCATTTCAGACTACTGAAAAACCAACAAAAGTTACGACGCGGAAAGTTTTTTGTCAATGCTTTCCCTATCTGGGCGGCTATACAGAAAAGTCCTTTTACCCCTATCTTGATTCTCCTCAGAATTGTCCTCTAGTGTTAATCCAGTTTAAAGCCTTCTCACTATGCTTTCCTTCACTCTCTTTGAGATCTGCAACGGTATAACGATAAATGGAGGAAGGTAACTATTTTAGCAGGCCAAGTCTCCGCATTTGGGAGGTGACCCTATTATTGCCAAGCATTTTGTTAAAAGAAAATTCAGTGAATATCTGCAGTGGAACCAAGAGAACTGTCCGTATAAGAAAAGCGTTCGTATTATGTGGAGGATGTCCGTAAGGACTAACCTGAGATCAGGCCCAATTTTTGTTCCACTTTGTAAACATTCCGGCGGGCAAGGCGACGCGCTGGCCGTTGGAGAGAATGTATGAGAACCGCTAAAATTGGGCCTGATCTCAGGTTAGTAAGGACGAAAAGACAGTGTTACTTAAAAAACTGCTATCAAATTTTTTTGCCATTAACGGGTACTGATCAATGAGTGAGCTATTTCGGCTTTATTCCAAATTAACAGTTGGCCCTTGTAATAAATCTTATTATTGTAGCTTATTATATATCTTAGTTAGTACGCGGGCTGCGATTGGTCAATTTTGAGGGCCGTATTCTCCAGTACGGCCCAGCAAATTTGAAACTTTTTTCTGCGGTCAAAATGTCTTCGGAAGACTCTCTCGAAACGTGTATTTAAAAGGTTTGTACGCAGACAGAGAAAAACGACGGGACACTTTACAAGATGAAGAAAATTTGCCAAACTTTCATGTGGAAAGGCGAAAAAGTAGCCAGCTGAAAGAAGGCTAAAGACGTTTTGTCGGTAGATGTTCTTCAAAAGAATTATTCTTAGCTGGGATAAAAGTACTCGCTTTAAGATTTAATTGAAATCGGTAGTCCTGACGAAATCTCTAGCTGTAAAAGACCTAGAAAAAGTAAATTGGTTCGTATTGTCCCTGTAGGGTCGTCCAGGTTTAATGGAGCCGGTTGCAGGATCCTCAGTGATAAACTCTTGTTCACGATCTTGTTTCACAGCTGTTGATGGTGGCTTCTCCGATTGGAGCCCATTCTCTGCCTGCGGTGTGACTTGTGGCAGTGGCGTCAAAGTACGAACACGAACCTGTACTAACCCTCCTCGCCAGTGGAAGGGAAAGGACTGTGTTGGAGCAAGAAAGGAGTCCATGGCTTGCAATGAAGGACCATGCAAGTGATACATCAAACGCTCGACACAAAACAACGGTAGGAAAATCATTCATCAGTAAAGAAGCGAGTAACCAGCTTTTTTGGACTCTTAAGCCGCGGTGAAGAGTTACTGAAACATTAGAGTGGAATTCAGCGGCTTGCTTCCTTGAAGCCGAAAATTATACCTATATGATGAAATCGCTAGATTTAAAAAACAGTCAATTAAAGTAGACATTTTCTTAGTAATAACCATTCTGACAACTATATGCTATATATTCCTACTGAAAAACTCAAGACTGGACGTGATTCCATTAGGAAGGCGCGCGAAGCGCATTACATCCGTAAAAAAAGGACCCTTGATAAGCATCATGATTTATAATTCGTCATTATACTTAGTATATAATATATCTTAATTTGTATAGAAACACCATACTACGTCACTTCCACCCATTGTAGTACTGCTATATATGTTGTAGTTAATTTTTTATCTCAGGTAATTTTAATTTTTCTATTGTTTTTGGGTATGGTAATATATGCTAATGAATTTAAACAAAAATAACCTGAAATTAAAAAATTAACTGCAACATATATTTCTGTAATTTCGTGATCTTCCTAATAAACCTGCTGAAGACTGGTAATGCCGGGCCAGTCGAAATATCGTAACTACAGTCTTTTTGAATATAATTTACACTTTTTATAAAATTTTGACTGATCGCGATCTATTTTGATCCAACGTTGAGAGCAAGATTGATCGTACACGGTTTTTTGCAGTGGTCTTGCACCTTAACTTTTCATTATACCTCCCTGAGCACCTCAGGCGGTACTCAGGGATAGCCTGTGGACAGATGTCCCCCCTCCTTTTCTGAGGGAGGGACGACGTCTGTACACAGGCTACTGAGGGAGTACCGCCAGAAACTGTCAATCTGTAGAGGTCACAAGTTAGAGTTCTGTACTTACTACGTGCAAAGTTCTTCCTCAGAACCGGTCCGACTTCAATAGACCTTTTTACCGATACGGCGGCCATATTGAATTTATTAGATTTAAGTTGTATTATGGGATGCCCAGGGGGCACTCGGTTAGTGTTTACGCGTGCTTTTCGGGCAAAAAGAGAACTTCACTGTATATTTCTTGGCTAAAAGACGATCATTATTACATCCAAACACAGTATTACGATCTTTTTTTCCCATTACAATCTTTTTCGAGGAAAAATTAAAGAAAAATTGGTCCGAAAACCGCGCGTAAATACTGGACGAGTATATCGGATCGTGCCCATGCCCTTTGGGCATCCCATAATACTCCTTAAATCTAATTAATTCCATATAGCCGTCGTATCGGAAAATAGGTCTATTGACTCGGTCAGGCTTACAACCATATGACCTCTCCAGTCTGGAAATTTAACCTTGTTTTGGTAATTTTGAAATATCTCTCTTTCCTTTGCTTGACCCCAACAGCACTCTTTTCGGGAGTAAATAGAGAATGACACCATCGTGTAACCAGCAATTATTCTCAGCCCAAGCCAAAATATCTAGCTTAGCACCCATATCAGACTGCTATAATGTGCTGAAATTGGTGATAACAAAGCAAGACAATGATGCGATGTTACCGCATAAGAAATAATGCTACATAGAAATACTAGGAATTTCAGTACCATGCGATCACACGGTGAGTGGAAAGACCCTTAAAGTTCACCACTTACAAATTTAAGGGATATGACTCAGAGAAATCTGTCGAAGGTATTGTGACCAAGTTGGGTTATCTGGCTGATGTTACCAAAACGGGAATGGCGGGAGCGGGGAACGAGCGCAAGGAACGGGAAAGTGAAAAATGGGAACAAAAACAGAGAATTGGAAACGAAGTCACTGCACTATAGGGCTAGGGTTCAGGTTAGGTTTTGTTCCCATTTTTTATTTTCGAGTTTTCCTTGCTCGTTCCTTGCCCTCTCCCTCTGTTTTGGTAACATCCTTATAAATCTAATGTTAGATTATTTTCCTTGTTGTAGAATCTGGCCTTGACAGAACCAGCAATAACGGAAGAAGATTAGAGGAAATCAAATTATAATGCAAAGTTCTACATATGGAAAGTCACAAAGACATAATGATTTGTACGTCATTATTGAGTACAATGTTAACTTTATTTCTTAAAATGTATCAAATTTTGTTTATGTAAAAATAAAATGCTGGCTTGACCAATCTGTGTCGTTAAAGTAAGAGAGTACGTCATTTATTGAAAGCGTCCTGCAAATATCTTGATCCTATTACTCCAAACTGGATATCTCAATGGGCAGATCATTGGTTTGTAGAGCGGTAAGTTCTATAGTTTGATCCTGCGCAACCTGCTCCAGGCGTTCAGATAGTGGGGACGGAGAAAAGGAAAGTGAGAAGGAAAAAACAGTCCCTTTTCCTTTCTTCCCCGCTTTCTTTCCCCTGTATTTGTATTGTAATTTGTTTACCCACGGAGCACTAAGGAGTTCATAAGAACTCGTTGAAACGTGTCCGTGCGTTCCAGATCGAATTGGAATTTGAAAGTGTTGGTTTTTAAGGAGAGGGGAAAACCGGAGTACCCGGAGAAAAACCTCTCGGAGCAAGGGAGAGAACCAACAACAAACTCAACCCACATATGGCGTCGACGCCAGGATTCGATCCCACATTGGTGGGAGGCGAGTGCTCTCACCACTGCGCCACCCTTGCTCCCCGCCACCTTGGTCCCTCCGCTCTCCTTTTCAAACCACTCTACAGTGTCTGCGACTAGAACAACCAGGAGCCGATGGAACAGCCTAGAACAGGCTAACCCTGACGCAGAACCAATGCTCAGGGTCTTAACGTAACTGAAGAAAGAGGTACTACCTTTGCCCTGCAATTGGCCCGAGTGCTTACATGCTAAATACACTTTAATAAAGTGGGTTACTCCACACTCTTATGACACTCAGGGTGTATCAGACGAAAAAGCAGCAACATAGAAAGCCTTGGGGCTCTCAAAGAACTCCAAATGTATCAATAAGTTTGAAAACTAGGTGGAAACTCCGTCAAATGGCTATTTTCACTGAGTGAATGGATTCAAACAACGCGAAAAAAGGGTCCAATCCTTAACGAAAATTACCATTTTTAAAAAAAAAACATTATACATGGAAATTTACTCCATGATACGTTTACGTACCGCTCCTGCAGCATGAGAACCGATGCCTACGATACCTAATTATACACCTGGGCCGGGCTTTTCAAAGCAGGGTCGTGATAACCCAGGCCAGGGTTAGTACGAAATTTGAATTTAGATATGAAAGTTTAAAAAGCAAATTCAGTTGAATTATTTTTGCGTACAATTTGGTGACTGGATACTCTAAATAGAGTGCAGAAAATTATCCGAGGAAATGCTTTTGATAAAAAGAAAAGAAACCCGCATTAAAATCGAACCCTAGGTTAGCGCTAATCGGCCTTCGAACAACTGGGCCCTGGATGGTCAAAGACAATGGGGAGGAAAGTTTCTTCCTTAAGAAAAAAAAAAAACACGCTATATTAAGGCCTGAACCGGGAAGCGGGGGTGAGGGGGGCGGGTTGTTTCTGAAAGCGCAGGTAACTTTAAGGGCCTGGGGCCCGTTTCTCGAAAGTCCCGGTAACTTTACGGGCCCGAAATCAAATATTCAAATCGAAATATAAAGAATAAGAGCGCGGGTCCTGGCTAGCAAACTACTCCATTTTGTTTCATTAACGGACAGTTTTATCATGTTAGATGCAAAACTATTGAGACCTCGATCTTTAATGCAAACGGAGACAGCTTACCGGGCCCGTTAATTATCGGGACTTTCGAGAAACGGGCCCCTGAAGCGAAATATTGATTTAAAAGTCAAAATCTAAAAGAATAAGAGTGCGGGCCGGCAGACTCAATATCTGCAAAACTATAGAGTGTTTTCACATGACGTCACGGCGGCCATATTGGTGTTCCAAAACAATAAAACGGCGGCCATGTTGGTGTCCCAAACCAATCCTGTGGGAGTTGAACTCTTTTCTTATGCAAACGCTTTCTTTGCTCCAATACATTTGCACAGATGCTGGCCACCTGAGTGAAAACACTCCATTGAATCTTAGATTGTGAAAGTAAACACAACTAAAGTAAAATAGTTTTCCAGGCCCCACTTTAGCAGGAACTTTAGAGTACGTTTCTTAAAATTTACCCCAGGTTTCTTGTAAGAACTAGTAAGGGCGATGAGTAAAACGTTTCGTGAGAGAAGTGCAAGCTGGCTGCGCGATGAAAAGATGCGAGGGGAGGAGGAAAGGAATTTCAATCAATCAGCTTTAATTGATATTAGGTTAGGTTAGGGTATATCGTTGAAGTCACTTTTATTACTGAATGGGAGTCTGAATGGGATTTTTCAACACTCTGTTTGTACAGTAAAGGCCACGGGAATTGCAGCACTTACACACGTGTACATTGGGTGGAAATAGGACATTTCCGAGTTCCAAAAAATCTCACTTTCAAAACGAGGCTAAGTGCGAAACCTTTGTTATGAAAATGAGTTTTATTTGCATCATGATTTAAAATCATTTTCATATCAATAGCTTCGCACTTTGCCTCGCTTTGAAAGTGAGTTTTTTTGGAACTCGGAAATGGCCTATTGGTGGATTTACACGCAAATCTCAATAGTCATATGGTTTCCCTCTATGGATTTCTTTGCAATGTTCACAGGGTTCATGATTGAAGTAAAATTGAAATTTATTAATGAGAGCTTTGCTCTTAGAGTCGTCCATATGCAAGAAACCTTCTGCCTCGCAATCCACCAGTACGGCTTGCTACAGTTCTAGGAAACGCGTTTCGTGAATATGAATCGCAAAAGAGCCCTGAAACACTGAGAAAGAGGGAACCTTATGAAGGCAAGTTCCCCTCTATGTCAGACCATTGCACCGACCCACTGTGTTTCACTGAGCTATTAAGCTAAACCAAGTATCACTGGGCCCTCTCATTCTTCGACATAAGTTCTTTCTGCGTTTTCCGGAAGTTTCAAGTTTCCCGCATACAATATTCCCAACTTCCGTTCTGAAGAAAAGGCGAGTGTACATCCCCGGGGGAGAGACACTCTTGGCACTCCTGGTTGGGCCTGGCATAACATTTGACTCGCCCCATGTAAGGGAATGCATATTCCGGAATCCGAGAAATTTTTGCTTGTAAAATCACGAATGCTACGAATCCTGGAATGCTACGAATGCTGGAATCCGGAATACAGCACAAGGAATCCCGAATCATACTACAGACTGGGTTTCACTAACAGTCTGGAATCCAGTACCTGGAACCCGGAATCCAGGGTGTGGAATCCAGAATCCAAGACTGTCTTGGATTCCCTTACATGTGACGATTTGACCTTCTGAAGATACAATTGCATAGTTTTCCCCTTTTCATTTCAGACCAAAATGGCTGATTTTTTCCGCAAAGTTCTGGGCCTGATCTCTATAAAGAGTCCCATTTTTGGAATAAAACGGCCCAATCAAAACATATGGATCAAACAAGCTTGTAGAGATGGGACACCGCTCACTTTACTCTGGTGCTTATGCGAGAGTAACTCCTTTGCGACGTGGAGGCCATGTAACTGCAACGGAATTTTGATTAAAACAGATTACGGCAGAGTGGACAAGTGGCATTGTTGCTTGTGCTAAACCATTTGTACAGACAGGCCGAGTGGAACTTTTTCTTGCAAGTCTTGCAGCTTAGCTTGGGAAGAGAGTAGTTACTGCCATGAATCACGGAAAAACATATCATACAGTCATCTACGCCCTCGAAACGTTTGTCCACGTTCCGTTTCCACAAAATGAGTCCATCCATGATACTGCCATTCTAAAAAAGATACAAAACAATGGTCAAATTACACCACTGGTGCTCAAAATGGTATTAGAAAAGAAGGCCTATTAGGAAATTCATTGTCGAGCGAAGGAGAGTTCAGCAAAGAAAAGGAGACACGTTAGACTTTTGTTGGTTCACATTTTAACTTGAGCAGAACAGAACGCTATTAGACGGACAAAGGTCCACTGCAATTAATAAAAATATGCGGCTTCCCCTTAAAAGGTCTGAATAGGTTAACAAACATACGACAAAAACCGATTTCAATGCCTAAATATGCTCTTAAATAACAAAACTGGAAAATTAGTTTTGGAATTCAATTGATTCGAAGACACGTAAAGAGAAGCTTAAAAAGAGAAAGAGACAACTATAGCGTGACATAGCAGATCTATAGCGTGACATAGCAGAACTACAGTGTGACATAGCCCTTTAACTAAACTTCGAACGGAAGGTCGTCGAAGGGGAGTGAATAACAGTAGACCAAAAAACAACACATTCATCTCTCCTCGACTTCTCTTACTGTTGCCAGATCTAGAACGCTAGAGTCCGATTTCAAACCTGATGGGTGAGAAACGTTGTCATTTGTAGCATCCAGCTTCTCCATTGCGCAGTCGCAACTCCAATTTTTCTTCCACTCTCGACTGAGACTACGCCCAGAGGGTGGTTTGGAGCCAGTTTCACTACCAGCTCCATTGACATATCCTCGACCGTGTACACCGCGGCAACTTCCCGAGCACTGGGCCGAGCCTTAACCAGCATGTTGTCAAACCGGATTGACGAGTTTTGAACCAATTGCATTTCTCTCTGGCATAACTGAGGAGTGATGACGGAGGTTGTGAATCTAAGTGAACACAAAAAAACCAAATTTTTAACAAGAGTGTTATCTTTGCAGCTGTCATTGCAATTTTAAGCAATTGCAAATTAACCCAAAAAAATTCTCGGGGTTGCAACGGGATTCGAACCCATAGCCTCTGCGATAGCGCTTTATTCCTGTGCCAACTGAGCTATAAAGACCCATACATTAGGAGTAGGCCAATTTGATGAGTTCATCTTAACCCGTGAAAGAAATGAACCATTAAAAGATCAAAGAAACAGTTAACAACATGTTTTTCTAACTATCACGACGTGGTTATGGAAAGTACATGCAACACGACTGTAGCTAAACAGTAAGAACAGATAAAAATCTCTTACTTATCCACTATGGCAGATTGACGCTTATCCAGACCATTCCACCACTGTCTAACAATAGCCGGCATCCACTGCAGTAAGGAATAAGACACACTACACGCCAGCTCCTGGATGGTACGCTGACCACCAAAACGTCCTATCACTGGCTCGCAGTCGTCTGCTAACGTCGCCCCGGTCGCCTTCAGTGGCATCAGCCGAAACAACACACCAAGAAGACTGTCTACCATTTTGTTTTGCCTGATGTACTTGGCATACTCCACTCGTTTTTCTTGAGGTAAGCTTCTAAAGAAATGCAAAAGAACCTTCCAGGCAAGCAGGAGAGCAAGGCTGACATTTTGTGCCTCTCTGTCGCCTGCCATATCAAGATGTTCACCAAAGGGAACTTGAGCTTCACGCAACATCTCCGCTATGTGTGCGCTGGTCGAATTAATCAGCTCTATTAGAGGAGTAGGTGGGGACCTGAGTATGAAACAGCCATAGCGTTATACTCCATACAAACGATCGAACAAAGGATTTACATGTACTCAGAGAACATAAGAATATACTCAGACACCATACGCATCATATGTAGTACTCGGCACAACATTAATGTCTGGCTTTCATAAACTCTTCGCCGTGGTTTGCCACTGCAATCACCTACAAACCGCTCCAGTCTAGACTTGTAGCTCAGTCGACAGAGCAACGATAGATCTGATCCAGAGGTCCCCACCGACGTTAGTTAAAATACTCTTTTTCTTTCTCTTACGTGGTTCCCTAATTTCCTTGACTACGGCTATCGCTCAGTGAGAATTTCAGGGATGATCTTTAGCACTAACAATTTCTACTTAGAGTTAATTCTCTCTTCCTGTTTAGCGTTACAAGTGCGACTTGGTACACCACGATTAATATATCCTCCGTACAGTGATATCATTTGCCCCGTGCATGGGTTGTATTATGTACAACAAAATACCTTATTGGCTCATCTTGACTTTCTTCAGACTCACTCACATTTTCCTCCAGTCTTGCGATATCCGGCATTACTCTGTAAAAAATAACAACATGACAGAACATAGCAGATAAGTTAAGTGGGTACCAGTCTGCTAAAAGTAAGAGGCAACGAATCAGATTTAGTGCCTTGATGAAGTGGGGTCCCTGCTCATCCAGACCTCGTCCAGTCGGGCCAGTCTCGAAAATAATATTTCTCGACCCTGTAGGCGTCAAGTAGGCCTAAAATCAAGGTGAGGATCCGGGCCTCTCCCTTAGGTCCGCCAGTGGAGGATACTGTTCAACCACAGTACTATCCAATCCTTCACACCTCAAGCATTTGTTTACAGATTGTTGGACCTATAAAGAGGATTCGCACGGTATGGGAATAAGAAGTTTACGTACCTGGAAAGTATATGGTACGCGGCGACCTGAAGTCCACGCACATTGCAGTTCATGAGAGGTAAGCAGTGAGCCATGAGGTCCTCTAACCATCGAGGAACCTTCGAGGTGTCTTCAGTGATTGCATGTGGTTCCCCATGGAATTTATGTTCCTTTAAAAGAGAGGTTGGAGTAAAGATCACAGCCGAACCAAGGGACTCGCTGATTCGATTTGACCACAAGGAGACTTCAAAATGGGCATCTTGGCACTCTCCTGGAATAAAAAATAATGCTTAACAATTATTCCTCGAGCCCGAATGGGCGCTGAGTCAATAGCCAAAGAGGCCAAGGGCGGTCATGAGGGCTAGAGGAATAATTGTTTGAGTAAAATCCAACAAGTAGGTCAAAAATATCGAGACAAGGCAACTATAGCTAGCAAAACGCGATTCAGCCGTCATTGGTTTGGTTTTCAAAGCCAGCGCTTTTCGCTAGGTCAACCAATCAGAACGCAGCATTGACAATAGACCACCAGTTGGATTTTACTAAATATTTATAGCTGATATCAAAACAACAAGTCTGGCACTGTGGGAGGAAGAAACTAAAGCAGCACATTTGGAGATAAACACAACTTCGTGAGTTCATGGTCTAACTGCGGCCACTACTCTAATGGTTTAAAGGGGATATGTCACGCTATTTGCTATTTTTGAAAAAGCTAATCCTTTTCTCGCATCAATTGAATTCCAAAAACAATGGTCCAGTTTTGTTATTTGAGACTATATTTAGGCACAGAAAATCTTTCCTGTCTTCTGATACAACGAATGACACGGATGGATATGGATTGGAACTTGAAAACGTCTGAGTACCTTTTTCAAGTTTTAATGCTATGCCTCCAAAAATCACCCAGAAATATAATATTGTGGTTAGTCCTCCCTGATGAGATTTGTCTGATATCTTGTTCATAACTCTACAGGACCATTTTGTGTTTGGGTAAGGCATTAAATAATGACTTCAGCACAGAATTGACCTAAAACAGCAATAGAGTGGTTTTCGTTTGAGTGTCGTAAAACCAAAACCAAAGTAATTACTCTGGCCAATCACATAGGACACAGACAATACATTGAACCAATCAAAACTCGAAGTAATTACATGTGGCTGACGCAAAGCGCGGGAAAATGCATGCGAGCGCGTCACAATTGGCTTTGGTTTTACTTCTGATTGGATGAAAAGGTGGCGCGAATCTTTTAAGCCAATCGCATCGTGTAGAAAGTGCAAAACCAATTACTTTTCGACACTCAAATGAAAACCGCTCTATCCTCGTGGCATAGCTCCTTTAAGGGACAGTTGAGAATTCAGGATTAGTAAATGTCTGTCAATTTTGTCTTCATAAATTCCCCCTTACTTTCGGGTTCCATTGACAAAAATACAAAAGTCCAAAATCTCCCCAAGGGGAGAGTCTACATAAAAGATAACCGTACGAGCACAGTCTGACTCTCCCTCTCTCTTACCGGCATGGTACAAGAACAACTGTAATACTGTAGTGAACAAATTTCCACTGAAGAACTCCTGCCATTCTACTAAAAGATTTGGAGGAAACTCGGGCGCGTTTTCTGAAGATACATTTGCTCTTTCATTGGATACGTCACTGGAATGTGCCTCATTGCTGACTTTGGATAGCTTAGAGGCATTCTCTTGAAAGAACCGCGCCACGTTGCAGAAAAGGGAGCAGACTTGGCAACACAGAGCAACGCATTTCAATGAAGTTGTCAGCATTGAGCGATTTTCTTCGCACGTCTGTTAAAGGAAATGAAATATAGAACTCAGAAGGTTTGATGTGCAAACCATATCCATGACATAAAGTGACAATATTTTTTGTCCAGCAAAAGGAAATGGCTTTCGATCGGCGGCTATCACGGAGTGTGGAGGTCTCCGCTTTGCAGAACTCCGCAAGCATTTGCATAAATTTCTTATTTTCTTTCTTGTGTTATATTTGTAATTTGTAAAAAGAAGATTTCTGTTAACATTAGTTTGTATGATATTGTTTGTTGTGTCCATAAAAAAACAAGTGAGCTATTTACAAGCAAGGCTAAAAATATAAATTTAAAAAAGTAAAATCCAAACTAGGTCATCATGTTGTGTTGTTGCTTTTCGTTAGTTTTTTGTCTGTTCAGTGCGTTTGTATGCTTGCCATTTATATTAACTTGTATTTCACTCTGATTATGCCGCACATATATTGAACTTATGGTCTTAAGTAGGTTGAGTTTGATCGTCCGGGTGAACGTAGTCCTGAAAGGGACTGGTGTTGTTGACAGTGACTGACGTTTCGACAACCTGTGCGGTAGTCATCTTCAGAGTCAAAGTGAGTTGTATCATGTCAGTTGATGGTATTATACTCTGGTTATTGATCTGGTTTATACTCTGGTTATTGATCATACTCTGGTTATTCGACTACCACACAGGTTGTCGAAACGTCAGTCACTGTCAACAACAACAGTCCTATTCAGGACTACGTTCACCTGGACGATCAAACTCAACCTACTTTTGAAATGACTCCTGGGTTCAAACCTTACACAGTTCTGTTCTTAAGTTAAAAACGCAAAAAATGTACTTAATCGTCTCTTACAAATGCAATGTACACACAAACTGTATCTTCTGGCAAAATAAATATACTGAAACTGAAACTGAGTGTGGTTTACTAAATTCCAAACACCAAACATCCCATTTTCCCCACGTTCTTAAGGTTTTGCTGCAGAATGTGTAGCAACATAGCGACCCCTTCTTAATGCTTTCTGCGATCCACTGTAGCACGAAAATTTTTTACTCGTCATCTCTCGCCCCAACCGACAAAATTATTCTGTTGTACGCCAGAAAACATGTTGTTACGCGGGACGATTTGCAAGGACAATTTTTAGCGCAACACAGCTTTCCAACATGGTTGCGACATTGTTTCCAGTCGAACCAATAATGTTGCAACATTACAACGCTGTGTTGCGCTTAAAATAATCGTTGCGAATCGTCCCGTGTAACATCACCTTAAAACGTTGCGACATGATTTTTAAAGAAGCCCTTGTGTCTATTTGCTTTCATGAAAAAAAAGCACATATTCTGCAACAAAATTACCTGCAACCAACCGGCCAAGACACAAAGGACAAAATCCCAATGCTTGTTATTCATCATGTCTGGGCAATGACGAACAGCCATTTCTAGGATTCTGGCAAGCGACAGGTTTAAAGACAAGATGCCCATTGAAACGGTTTCATCTAAAGGGCTGTTTATGAGTACGAGGCTGTCATGGGTGCTATTCCACTCCACGAGTTCATCCAGTAGACCTGTCAGAGTCAGTTGACACTCTAGCAATGCTTCTTCAGTGCCTTTGCTTTGTATAAACCACTTCTGGAGAGAGCCACTGATGATGGTCAACAAACGTGCAAACCCTGGCAAATCAAAGGAGACTATCTCAGGGCTACTGCTTAAAAACAGAGTTAAGGGAACTATTATCAACCCAGAGCTCAAATTACAAATCAAACTGACAAACTGACAAAAATCTTATAAGCCCCAAATAAGTAATCACATGCAAAAAAAAAGGTTTTTCTCACGCACTGCTGGGGGCCTGGGTATAGGTCATGTGACCGAAAGGCGGACAGTTGCTTTTGTTGCGTCCGCCATGACTGACCTTTCCACCCACCCAACCACCCACCCACCCTAACATTTCAGTTTTGTAGGCTGTTTAAATGTAATGTGCAACTTTGTAATTTTGTTAGTGTCCCACCTTTCTAGGGGTATGTTATGTATACATTTTTATGAATATGGAATAAAGGTCAGGCTGCGGCAGTCGGCTTGGCGTGGCTGCCGGTGGTGTTTAAGAAGTTTGTTTAACCCATTCGCTCCTGGAGATTTTGCCGAAAAACGCGTTTTGAAGCTAGTCGAGTGGTTTTCTGGTCACTGTCGTGCTATAAAGAGCTAAAACTTACCACAAACCGGTTTAAAGGTCGTACACTTCGTGGCCTTCTGATCCAGATGCAAAATATCAGCTTGCGAAGTTTGGGCATGCGCAGAAAGCAAAATTTCGAGAAAAATTTCTTCTTTTTTCGCTTTTCTTGCCTCATTTTCTTTTCTCTTGCTGGGCATTTAGTAGGCTTCATTTTGGTGGGAATAGTTTTTAGGAAAGCTTTTAGGATCTTAGGATTAGGTGAAAGGAAAGGTAGGTGGGCGATGAACAAGATTTTCATGGAGATTTTCAGGTCCATGTCACGTGGTTTTTTGCTTCTTTCTCCGGTGTCCTTGACTGAATTGTGCTCATTCTGGTATGGTTTGAAAGATCTCTTCACTCTGCACAAGTTAGCGAAGAAAGTTAATCGTTAAAACTGATGACGTCACAAAGGGTAGAAAGGACCTGGATCCGCACGGGCGGTTACGGGCGGTTCAGGGGCGAATGGGTTAAACTTGACTTAGTTAACTATCTGTCGAGCAATTAGGACCAGTTGTTAATGGTTTCATGACCTAGAATCCGCATTGCGCAACAATTAAAAATAGTTTCTGTTATTTTGATTAAGACAGAAAAAAAAGATGGGGCATCTGCAAAATGGCGACGTCACTTCATACGGGAATATTTCTAAAAGAAAAATGCAACAGCCACGTTGTACTGTGAGGCAGCTATCACGACAAGCCCAAGGGAAAAGGGTATATATCCACACTATCTGCCCCCAGATTCAATCAAATCAGTAAAAAAAAAAAAAAAGACAAGCCAGAAGAAGGTCTACCTCTCTCGTCGTTCTCTTGACTCAAGAGTGCAGCAAACTGTTCAGTGATGACTTTCAGTTCGTAGATACCATCCAAATGGTACACTAAAGTGTTCAGAGTCTGGCATTCCTTTTCTTCAAGGGAAGCTAGAGATTGCACCTCAGTCAACAGTAAAGTGGAGTCATATTGAAGGTCAAGTCGCTTAAATTCCTGTAACACGTCTTGCAGTACCAGACACCACAGAAAGCCGTCGGTTCGTGAATGTGCAAGCGCATCTGTAATAAGAGTCCCACACCAGCCTCGCTTGTCTATGTGATCTAACAGAGTACTACTTCCGGTCTGAAGTTTCACCAGAAGGCTGTAAATGGCGTGGTCAAGGCTGCCGTCACTCGCCATATATTGCTAAGGAAAAAAAAAGTTTACTTCTGACAAAGTCGGAGTACGATTAGAGAGTGATAATTATTACTTTTAATTGCAGAATGCAGTCTCTCGGCTGGGACGGACGCTGTCGCGATCTGCACCGTTTTGAAAACTTGTCCGCATTGTTGAGAATCAAAGAAAACAGCGAAGAAGACAGAGACCAACTCAAGATGTTCGTCTCAGTAATATCTAAGTCCTTAAAAGAGTGCTGACTATACGGGTGATTCGTCGCCACAGTTTGTCCACAAGGAAATACCGTAAAATTCCGAAAATAAGCCCCGGGGCTTATATTTTTCAAAGGCCCTTTTTGACGGGCTTATTTTTGGAGAGGCTTGTATTCGGAGGGGCTTATCTAGGGAGGGAAATTTGCGTTTCAAAATCGATTGGGCTAGCTTGTAAACGGAAGGAAATTTACCATTTTTGCTTTGTTTTTCTTTGTATTCGAGGGCAAATTCCAAGTACAAGCCTCCCTGAGGGCTTATATTCGGAGGGGCGATTTAACGGAGGGTTTTTTGCGTTAGGATTTTGGGGGGCTTATATTTGGAGGGGCTTATTTTCGTAATTTTACGGTAGTGCATTTATCTTCAAAAAAAAAAAAAATTTACTCGGGAGCAGAAAGGTAAAAAATGCTGAATGCTTTGTGCGCATGGAATATTTAAGTTTTGTTTGGGATTTTCAGCTCAATGAAGGAGCTCTTACATAAAAAAATAAAAGCACCCTACTCTTTTTAGAGGTCGATCCTGTTCAACTGAACGTACGCTTGTCACCTCAACCATATCTAAAAGCCAACAATAGGCCCTTTGCAGAACTTGGTCACGTGCTTAGATACTATGGATCGAAGGATGGCAAGCCACCCAAGCGTTCATACCGATCACAAAGCTTTGAGTGCGATCGAGCGAAGCACTCTTAGTTTAAATACACTTGTGGAAATTTAACGAAATTACTGAGATAGAAGACTCAAAAGACGCTTGAATTAAACTAGGAAAGTTCACCCGATCGCATTCACCAAGTTCTGCGAAGGGCATCATGTTCCGTCCTTTGCCTTTGTTTCATTTCGGTTTCATTTTAGCCTGAAAGCTGGGCGATCAAAACTTGGGTACTAGGGATAACTGTTACAAACCACTGACCTCCGCCATGTCACTGCATCCCAAAACACAGGAACACCATTGTCGAACCCAACTCATCTCCAGCCACAGGCGAACCAAATCGCTCCGTGGCAAAGAAACACTCGCCCGAAACGAAGAATCATCAGCACTTGAGAGGATCTCGTTAACCAGACTTGAGAAAAACAAAATCATATTCTGGTGATTTGTGAAAGTGCACTGTGTAGTTTGACATTCATGGAGCTGGTCTGGTACATCAGACATAACAGGAAGTTTTCCATTCAAAAGTGGCTCCAACAACCATTGGCTCTGAGAGGAGAAGAAATGGGAACAACGGTTAAGTGTTTCCGAAGCCGCTTTAAACCTTAATTTTCTGGTACAAATTGAATTCGTTTTGAATGATAAAATCATCTCTCACGTTCCCCTTAGTTTCTCGCTCTATCCGTCTGGAAGATAAAATTTGAACCAGTCATTTCACATATGCACAACTAGAAGGCAAAAGTTTTAAGTGCACCAGAACGACTTCCCGCTTTTTACACAGGCTAAGTGAAGTACTTAACCGACTATTGACAAAATTCTGACATTAACCCGATCACTCCTAAAAGTGGCAAAAGAACAAAATCGCCAACAAAAATTGCATTTCTATTTGGAAGATCCAGTGAAATAAATATATCTATCAAAAAGTTCTGCCAAGAAGTT
This sequence comes from Porites lutea, assembly GCF_958299795.1. NCBI lineage: Eukaryota > Metazoa > Cnidaria > Anthozoa > Scleractinia > Poritidae > Porites > Porites lutea. The sequence continues at coordinate 47,761,874 of NC_133201.1, read as the reverse complement.
ATCAGAAGTCGCAAAGCAACCCAATCGCCAAAAAGGTTACATTTCCTTTTTCAAAATCCTTTGAAATAAATAATACTGCCAAAGAGGTTTGAATGGCAACGATACAGGATTTCATCCACAGACTCAAAAGTTAGAACTACATACTAAATAAATAGTACCATGTGAAAGTACTGCTGAAGAGGTTTCATTTGAATGGTCATAGTATTTCATTCACAGACTCAAAAGTTAAAACTACACACTTAATAAATAGTACCATGTGAAAGTACTGCTGAAGAGGTTTCATTAGAATGGCAACACTATAGGATTTCACTCACAGACTCAAAAGTTAAAACTACATACTTAATAAATAGTACCATGTGAAAGTACTGCTGAAGAGGTTTCATTTGAATGGTCACACCACATTATTTCATTCACAGACTCAAAAGTTAAAACTACATACTTAATAAATAGTACCATGTGAAAGTATTGCTGAAGAGGTTTCATTAGAATGGCAACACTATAGGATTTTAAAAGTCAGAACAACGAGTCAGCTCACCATGACTTCGTCTAGGATTGAGAGTGTTCACCTACCTTGGAATACTCATTTCTGAAAAATTTCAGGTCTTGCTCTTTTGGCGTTATGGCCTCGAATACACTCTGTGACAAAGACTTGTGCGCATGTTCATCTTTTTTAGATAGCTGGCTTGAATCCTGCAGCAAGCAAACTGCTACCTTAACCACATTCTCCACGCTATGGAAAAAACACACATTGCAGATTAGAAGAAGCTTTCGACGTCCCCTACAATCAGACCATCTGGGTCTCAGTCTGGTCGGGTATTGCTACAAACGGAAATAAGACGTTCGGGCAAGAAAATAATTCAGTGAAATGACATGTCACAAATGCTATGACTGTAAGTATTGCACTGAGACAATCGAGCGTGATTGACGTCCAGAAATCACTTTTCATTGAAACTGCATTGAGTGATCGCACCGTAAAATGTAAAATAAAACTTGTGATTTGGCGGTACGCAGTTTCGGAAGTTCTAAACAAATACAAAGAGGAAAAGTTAAATTTGACAGAGAAATGTGCATTAAGTCCTTTTTAACCAAGAATTGATAATATTTTAGTAAAAATAAGTAAGAGAAACCTCAAACGCCAGAAATACAAACGGGTGGATTTGCCGAAATTCTATGGACCTCCCGTATAAATGGCTAAATCGTTCACTTACTCCACTACATCGAAGAAAATGGAGAGTGCAAGGCGTCTTGAGAAGAATACATTACACAAGCGATGGGTAACAAAGCAAAGCCTGGGAAAGATGACAAATAGGCGATAAGGAGTGTCGTACCTCTCAAGGGTATCCCCTTTAGTTAGATTTTCATAGACAAAGGAGGCTGCTCTTAGAAGAAGGGTCTCGCATGGTGTTGAATCCACGTCATATGAAACTTGACTCAAAACCTGTAATCCTTTTTGCCAGGTTTCTGCTACCGACTGCGATACTGACCCTGTGAAAGAAATTATTAATCAAACAGAGGGAATACCTTCTGAAATACTGTCTACAGTTTCAAATGACCAAAAGGACACTTTCAACTTCAATGCACCACCCCCAAACCAGTAGAACACGAAAGGCCGAATATATTTATGAGCATCACCTTTAATCGCGGTACACTTTCATTCATGCATTTATTTATTTTATTTACAAAGAAGAATCTGGTTTAATATTAGAATAGAACTAATTTAAAAAGAGTCGGGTAAAACAAACAAACAAACAAACAAATAAACAGATACAAAGAAAGTGAGTGTTTGAGATCAATTCAGGACTCGAAAAAATTTTGAATTTCACCTTGTCTTAAATAGACAAGCAGCTCTCACAATTGACTTACCTGGGACCATTACTTACTTGCGCACTGGCGGCGGCACGGGAAAAGGAAGAAGAGTTTGCAACTACATCTCTGGAATTTCTCCAGTCGCCCTGTGGCTCCCGGTCAATTGAGCTGTCAGATTTCCACTAATCAGCGCGAAGCGGAAACGAGCGCGAATGTAAACAAACATTGAAAAGCACGTGCCATGGGTAATGACGTCATTACTAATGTAATCTCGGCCAATCAGCATTTCGCATCCACTTTTTCGACGCAGATACTCAAATTCCAGAGACGTAGTTGCAAGCTTTCCTTCCTTTTCCCGCCCCGCCGCACGAGTGCCCAGGAGAGCTTGCTCGCAGGCTAGAGATGCGATTCATATTTCAATACTTACGACGCACAACCAAGACGAGAGGTTTACATCCGTCTTAGACTTCCATTAACGTACGTCTTACAGAGCGGAAAGCTGTTTTGAGTTTTCAAAATTTTACTGTCCGGTGACAATTTAAAAGATAGGCAACCACTGTCCTGTTTACTTACATGATTCCCGGAGCGTCCTGACCAACTGTAACTGAAACACAGCAAGAAGAAGATCTTCTATACAAGGTACAACATCGCCAGGCTGAAAATAAAAATTCATAAGAGCTGTGACAACAGTAGTTATGACTCTTGGTTAACCAAACCAAGGTTATGACGTCAAATGTAGTATCGGTAACCTGCAACTCCCAATGACTTGATTGTCACTTGTTGTAATCTATTGTTAGATCTTGTGGCTGATTACAAAAAAACAACAATAAATTTAAAATCAGGGATATATAAGACTTACAGAATTTCCACAGTTGATGAGATACATCTTCAAAATGTCCAGCAACGGAAGCAATTCTCTTTCACTGTCTTGTTCTGACTGTCTTAGAATCCTTATGAAGAGTTGAAATATGTTCTCCACAAAGTCTTTCTCCAGCATTACAACTGCAAAACAAGTATCATCATTTAAGGAATAAGAACCCATTAACGTTCACTCAAACGTCCTGTTTGTGGCCACACACTAAGTATCTTCAATAGCCAACAAGTGGCGTAACAAAATCTTTAGTTTACTCCCTTCAAGAAAGACGTCATTTTCAGCGCACGCGATGCCTAAAGGAAACATCTGGGTTTGCTTTATTTCATTTTAAAACAAGGAGTAAATAGTCTCCCAAAACGTATTGGGCAAAAGGTAAACGCTTAAGATATTACTGACCGTTACGTTTGGACACGATACACAACTGTAAAAGCTTCCAAACAATTCTTCTGTCTCCATCAGAAAGAACTACAATATTCAAGAAGTCGCTGCTGACATGAAGCACTAAACCTCTTGTTAAAGCAAGAAGTCTTTCATTTCCTTCCGCAGAATAAAGCCATCTAATAATACCCAGAACGTCAGATTGCAGCCCCTAATGGAAGAGGAAGAAATAGACTGAATTACCTGATATTCAAACCACTGTAATTTTGTCACGAAAGATATTAATCATCGTGGATAATGTGTATAAAGGGTTTACTTTATCGTTTGTCCCACGATTGTCACTTTGATATTGATTGCGACTGGTGTATCACGAACCTCGCTCATGGTCGGTGCGTGATAAAACTAACAATGCTTTGGATCGAAACCCACCGACCAAGAGCTAGGTTGTTGACACACCAGCCACTAACAAACACGGTGGTAAAAATAGTCCGACTCAGCACAGGCAGCCCAAGCGCACTATGTTTGGGTTCGGGCTTCAGAGGTCATTTGGTCGGAATATACTAGAATTATTAGTGTATTATCTGATGCCAAATAAATGCAAAAATCTTAAAGATACGAAGTCTTCTTGTTTGTCTATGTGTACTAGTAGCCTTTAAGATAACGAAGGTCGAGATTTCTTGCGTTATTACATGTGATTCGGGCCCTTGTTGTTCCAATTTTACCACATGTATTCGAATCTACAACGTTAAGAAAAAAAAATCATGATCACGCGAAATGTTGATTGAAAAAGCTCCCTTACCTTTAGTTCATGGCCACTCTGTGTCCTACGGCCGGTTTAAACGCCGTTTAGCCGACTTTCTCTCCATCGACTACTGAACACTACCTTGTACCATTTACTATTTAAACTCTACTACAACTACAGTACTAGACGCGTAAATTGCAACATTACTCAACACAGTCAACAGTTACTTCTCAGAGACTCTCACCTGCTCAAGAACTTTGTATAAGAAAGTGACTGTTGAATTTTGCTGATGGAAAAACGAATGATCGATGAGTTAATGACTAGCATCAAGTATATCATAGAGTTGTATATGATAAATAAGAAGACAGGTTAATTGCTTATAGCTAAGGTTCAAGCTTCAGAGCTACTTTAACTAAAAAAGATGACCCAAAAATTACCTGAAGATATTTGGATACCAACTCTTCCTGTTTTTCAAGAGGCAATGGTTTTATTATCCCACAAAAAATTGTAATAACATAATCAACAGATTTATTGTCTTTAAAGCCACCACTTGTATCATCTCCGTTTGTATCAGACAGAAACGGTTCGCAGGATACGTTGATCCATGAAAACAACGTGCCATTAAGAAAACATTCACTCAAACTACAATAATTGTCCTCATCTACTGAAGTCAATCTTGAAGAATGTTCACCAGTTCTAGTTAACGTTCTCATAAGACGAGTTGATGTAAAATGTGGAACAAGTCTTGAGAGGAGATTAAGATGTTTAAGCGAATTCTTTTGAGATATTTCATCCAGACACAGAGTACAAATTGCGCAAACCAGGTCCAATAGACAGCCACAATACAGTTTTTCCACATCCTCAGATCCTGTTAAATGAAGATCCATAGGGTGACAATTTGTGTTTGGCAAAGCAGATCCATGGTGGCTAGTCTTGTCCAAAACTTCAGAGGAAGACTCTGCAAATGCAACCTTGTGTTGCTTTCTTCTCTTTGTGGCTGGTTTTTTCAGAGAAACCAGACAATGAGATACGGAGGCAACTGCTTCATGGTCAACCTGTCAGGAAATGACAACAGTTTCATGGTGAGCCTATGAGGAAATGTCAAAGCCTTTGATTACTATTCACTGACTAGAAGATAAAATTACTATTTGCACCGTAAAACCTCTCCTTATAATCTCCTGTTATCCAACCACCTAATAATGAGCATAACATTGTTTCCCCATAGAAAAAGAAAATGCAGTGTCGTTTGGTTATCTGACAACTACGTTAGTACGATCACCTCGTTAATACAACGACACTTTCCTAGCCCTTATATGGCCGCATTAACGGGATTCTCACTGTATTTACAAGACAAGCCTTTCAAATTTCAGTGGTGCATTGCATAACCCAAACGGAATATCATTAAAGAAACAGATCTCCCTTTTCTTGACCTTCCCTTCGTGGATCCAGAGCAAGACACATTGAAATCAAGCAATACAAATAAAAGCCCTTAACTACAAATTTGTTTAAGTTTCATTACGCGTACCTTCAAAATAACCAAACATTTTAATTCAAACAGCCATTTTTTCTCAGAAGAAGATAAAACTGATCTCATACATCATTTGCAGTTGAGTATCACAAAGTGACCAAATTGAAATAAAAATGAACCAAATAAAATAATAGTTTTAAACCTTCCTAACCTCTTGATCGACTGGCTTGAGATGTTCCAGGCAGAGATGGCTCATACCTTCCCAGAACAATTTTAACATGTTCCTGAATTGTTGTCGTAATTTCTCCTCCCCTTCCACTGTTTCATCTGATTTGCAGTCACTTTCAGATTTGACGGAGAGATATGACAACAAGCCAGCAACAAGAGAGTAAAGTTCAGTCTGTGCTAGTTTACTTTGCTTTTCCAAAGAGTTTTCCATTACTGACAGCAACTAAAAAACAAAATGAAAAATAAGGATAACTTTGTAAAACAATAGCAACATGGTCACTATTTAAGGTACAGTTGCAGGTCTGTAGATGTAGTTCTAATAAACTGTGTCGGTCTACTCAGTTCCTCCCAGCTTACTACCACAAGGGCCATATATGTAGCTTGTGATGATTGCACCTCTTCATCGCAAAAACAAGTTAAGATTCTAAGTTGCACTTTTAAAGTGAACTTTAAGAAATTTAAAAAGGATCAAAATTATGCTGAGCTGCTTTCTTTGTTTTTGATTCCAATGACAAATAGAAAGATAGAACACATGAATAACAAGAAACATAGCAATTCAACGATCTTGAAACCATTGAAGATGGCTTTCCCTTAACCTTGGTCATGTAAATGCAGTGAAAATACATGTGAAAATAATAAAATGGACAAACTAAAATGTAACAACTGTCCTACCTGTTCCTTGATCAAATATTCTTGTACCGTAGAATCTGCACCCTTTCCACCAAATTCATGAAAAAGGCAAAATCTTAGACACTCCATAAATGCTGCAATCACTGATGAACATTCACTTGAGCTATTTTGTACCCGCTCCTTTAACAGGCCTTCACGTAGATTACTAAAGAACTCATGAAAGAAACCTACTCCATCACCAACAACCTACAAATGATCAACAATTGCTATTAATTAGTAAAAGAATAATGTAACAAAGCACTCTTGTTCAGCGTTACAAATGTATACATGTGTAACACCATTCACAAGGTGGTAGTTTACAACATTTAACAGTGCATGTACTGCAGGATTTATGGAATTTATCCTTTTAAAAACCCAAGGGATTGCAATTCCTTGAATGCTGTGGCATTCATATGACAAAAGTTGATAGGATTTTTGACGAGCAAGGCTGGCCTACTGTAGGTATTTATTGGAAATTCTGCCTGTTACATTAAATTCAGTGGGCTGACTTTGCTCTTCTTTCTTGGCATTGTTCTTGGTGAATTTTCAATTTGTCATGGATTTGTCGCCTGCTAAAATCATAAGGCATTAATGACATGGGACTAATAAGGGGCTGATACTAATGGGCTGGTAAAGCCTCAAATGTTAACTCTGTAAAATTATATTATGATAGAAATGTTAGTTCCAACCTCTGAAGGGACTTTACTCAGGAACGGCAGCAAGTTAGGGAAAATGATTGTTGCACAGCCATTGCCTCCATTCTTTAAGACAGACCACAATTTTGGCAGAACAGCTTTGCGGACATTAACTTGTTTCCAGCAATCCTGATAAAAAGTAGACAACACCCCATTACATAAGCTCAAAACTACAAAAATGATGTAAAAGTAATACTAGATTTGAGCCAGTAGCTAAAATATCTACATACTAGCTATTCTTCCATAAAGTCAAAAGTGATAAAAGATTGCAAAAAGAGTAGCTTGGACAAAAACGAGAAATAAAAAATCACAAAACTTTCTTATAACTATATCTACAAATAAATTAGACCATCCAAAACCACACAGATGAAAACAAGAGTTATTTCATGTAATTATTAAAGTACAGTGAGAGGCCAGTCACCTTGACCTTCCTTACCGTGATACTGTTAAGCACAGATAGAACAGCATCCCACAGATGCTGACACACAGCAGGATCTGAATCATCAAGTGCTGACAACACAGCAGGGGACACCTGACTGCTGAGTGATAAAATCATTGAAGGAAATGTTTCACACGCAAGGCTTATAGTGGAGAACACTGCACCCCGTACCTACAGAAAATAAAGCCAAAAAAAAATGGGATCTTCAGTTTTTACTATTGTAAATGGAAGAGCTCACTCAAATACAGAGCCATTAATTACAAATTGAGTTCACTATTAAAAGGATGCAACGTTTCAAATAAATGATAACAGTTATTCTCATTTTGATATTTTTATGGGCTTATTTGGTTTATTGTGATTTTTGTCAACTGATTTTCCTTAGTAAAAATACAAAACCTGTTTTGCATGGAAAAATTGGTGGGTTGAAAGATCGTAGATGTAAGTGTCACTGTTATTCATAAAAAGAAATCACTGCAACTAGTTTTCCCACCCTTATTGTGCCTTTCCTTGTTGCAAATGTACATCTAATATCAAACTGTAAAATACATAAATAAATAAACGAAATCTAGGATGTAAGCTAATAGTAAACAACAAAAATAAATAATATGTACATTTGGAGACTTGTGCTTCGAATATTTCCAAAACTTGTTCTGCTGGAGTATGTTGAGAAAAAGCTCTTCCATCTCTGCTCTACTCTTTTCTGATGTTACAGACATCAACTTTCCAAGAGCTGAAATGGATGATGAAACTACTCGGTTGTACTTAGCCTCCCTTTCCTCTTCTGACACAAATCTGTTTGATAAAGAAAATACAAAAGAATAATACAAAACACCTATAACAACAACAAAAAAAAGAAGAGCAGAGACACCTCTACCTAAATAGAAACAAACAATTGCCACTTAACAGATAATGGGGAGGGGGGTCATATGGGAAAGTGCAGCCTTGTCCTGAGCATTTGCAAAGTAACTTAGGCTGTAAGGCCCCCTGCTGCAGCTGTCTTGCCCATGTACACGTTCCTGCACTTTTTAAGATCCATGTGGCATTCGAGCAATTTCACGTTACATACATAATGGTACTTTATTTTTATCTTTAGGGCCTTATTCCTGTAGGTGAGTACTACTATGACAGGTGTTGGCCAAGAGGCCAACAGTGGTTGGAGGGGAGGAGGAAATAATGAGGGGATCCAAGCTGCACTAAAAATGACTGAAGATTAAGCCCAAAAAAAGTGACAGAGGAATACACTTACTTTGGATCAGAGAGGGTTGAAGGTGTTTGTGTCATTATGTTATCCTGCAAGTACTGTAAGCAAAAAAAGGATCAGCTTATTAAGACTCCCAGTCTAGAGCCTTGTGGCAAAGGAAAGAGTTTCATATCCAACTGGTCAGGTATACATTGTAGGGCAATGTCTTATTCAAATATTTGATAAGTAACTGTGCTGGACATGTTTTCATGATTTACAGTCAAACCAAGTCAAGCGTACCCCCCAAGATTCTATCAGTGAATTGATTATTTGAAACATGAATCCGTTAGTCGTTCCCGTAACTGGTATCAAATTCAAAGCGGCATTTCTGCATGCGTAATGAGCAGTGAATATTTTACGAGTACTTCTCTGTATTTGGTCAGATTGGAAATCTTTGAATGGATTAAGCTTCTTAGAAGACATTTACATCAATTTCAGGGAAATGGAGCTGGTAGAAATTTCATAACTGCCTCGCGTGTGAATTCACGGCTCATTACACATACAAGAATGCAGAGATCAATCTGAAATCAACAACTAGCAACGGATTCAACTTTTGAATAATAAATTCATTAATGGATTCTTGGGGGGTACGCTTGACCTGGTTTGAATATAAAGGGCTAGAATACATGGACATTTCAAGAGTAAAATCAGGTGAGATCAGCGTGAAAGAAAGAAAGTCGTGTCCGATAGCCTGGGGCTGGTGGATTTTGCTATTGACTAGTGATTTTTGTTCTTAACTTGCCCAATGGGCAAGTGCTGTTTTTTTGGGAATTCAAATTACAGAAGGATTGCAATCAATCCTGCTAATCAAAAGGGGTTTTGGGGCTAGTTGAAATGACTTGTGGGCTAGTACATGCTAGCTACAGCTTGCCCGAATGGCAGGCTGTAAAACTGACTTTCTTTGCACCCTGTATCATTAGGCACACCTGGCATAAGTCAAGATTACTTACAGCATATCAAACATTTTAATGAGATCCATGCAGCAGTGAAGGAAATATCAAGAATATTTATTATAGCAAAGTTCCATACTATTATTAAGGAACATGTAATTTATATCATCCACAGGAAAACATAACAGATTCCCATTTTTGGATATTTTAGGGTATTTAAATAATACCCATAAAAATCCCAAATTTGGCAAAGTGAGACAAATCCCAACCAGGGAATTCCCAACCAAGTTCCCTGATTGGGACTTGTCTCAATCTTCCAAATTTGGGATTTTTGTGGGTATTCTTTAAATACCCTAAAATATCCAAAAATGGGAATCTGTTATTTTTTCCTGTGATGTCATGAGGGTAAGGAAAATAAGAATTAAGCTCGAGTCTCCTAAATATTTGGGGGGGGGGGGGGCACTCTGACAACTAAGCAATGGGGAGAGGTTTATGGAGAGAGGCCAAATAGGCCCTTGGCAGCAAGTCATTCAAGTGTGCTACGCTGGAGGGAAGGGGCACAATGAGAGAACACAAGGAAAGGTTCACAATCATTACATCAATGGTAATTTTACTTATTTGTCTTCTCCCAGTGCATCTCTTTCTCTCGACCAGCATGGCTGACGATTATAGAGTATCAGGGTTCTCAATAATTGAACCCATAACCTGTAACATCCGCAACAAGTGTCACAGGTAAGCGTTATGACTGTCAAGACACTTTGACCAGTAGATCAATTCATCTACCAAATGCAAATAAAAGAACGACTTTTTGAGTAAATAACTGTGTAAAATATTGACTGTTAGTTGCTTTTGCAATGTATCTTTCTTCGGTTTTAGTTGTTGCAATGAATAGCCTGCCAGCAGATCACAGAATGACCGAACAATTGCTATGCTTTGGAATGTCTCTACAATGTTGAAATAGGCTGCCATATTGAATTTGTGCATAATTTTGAGCCCAGCCCTCATGTAGATGTTGTCTCTCCACATGCAAAAACAACAAAATTATGGCCTCTGCAAAGGGAAAGGCCAACCAAGTGACAAATAGTGTTGAATACATTTGTACGCCTTCAAAAATCACAGCAATGGCATTTATACAAAATTCTATTGAGAAACCCACAGGATTAAGACTATTGAAATAGAGAGTACAGCTGTAGTAGATGGTGAATGTTCGAGTTCACTGTGAGCATCATGTGCCAATGGATTGCAAGCAGGTTTGAAAGGTCACAGTTTAATAGCAAAAGACAAAAAAATGATGAAAACAAACCTCAAACAACTCCTTTCTACAGAACATGATAACTTCAGCTTGCTTTTCATCAGAGAATGCAGCCTGAAAAGACTTTTTTCCTGAAGATGCTACAACTGCATAGGTATCAAACTGTGCACACAACCAAGGACCAATCACATAACGCAAATGAGGGGCAAGATTACGACCCACTTTGAGGACCAGCTGTTCCATTGCTTGCTGGGTGGCTTCACGGACTCTATGATCAATATCCTGTGTGGGAAATAATTATTCAAACCAAGGCTTGATGGTAATGTGTGTTTGAGAATATTGTACAGCTGTAGGTCTTGAAAGACCTACAGCTTTAGAAAACTTTTGAAATGCATACAAGTGAAAGTAAGTACTAGTAATGATCATGTGATCAATATTTTAAAACTGTTTTTTGTGACAGAGCTCAGGTTTAGGAAAATCCTTAGGGTAAGCAGTTCTCACATTTTTCTTGTCTGGGGCCTCTTCACGCTCTTCTTAGTAAGTTAATGATTTTCTTAGAGGATGACTTGCCTGGGCCCTTGCCCATTAAAACCCCCTGAGCCCTAAGAGCGATCAGCATCAAATTTCTCCTTGTAACATCAATGATTTGTAAAACAGAGTGGTCTTGAGAATTACTGACATGATCACACGATCATCAACTTCTCCCCATTAGCTTCTGTAGGAAATGCATAGGGGCAACTAATGAGAATTCAAATTTTGATCTTAGGGTTTGAAGGGTTAAACAAGAAAGCCCCGGACTACCAGAGGGGACTTTTTTTCTAGCCCTGAGAACTTGCATGGCTTTTTGCTTACATTGTTGTTTACTGAAAAAAATTCCCCCACTTCCTCAAAACAAATTTGCAAATAAACAGGGATAACACATGTACACCTGTATTGATCTGTGAGACAGATCACCTGAAAAAAATCATGACTGGCCATTCACACCAAAATATCTGTCAACTTCCATTGCCACAGAGTTATCAGCACAGCTGTTAAAAACTATTCAGAGCTTCTGACATTATATAATGGTGTGATATTGATCCAACGGCATATTCCACAACAACTTTCATAATTAATTGCTTGAGCTTCCAAGAGCAATGCCCAGGGTTAAAAATGGGCTCAGTTTTTTGTTCTGGCACAAATTGCCCTACAACATATACAGTGCATGCTCAAAATATACACGTACATGTACACTGTAAGAGTATAATATTGTGTAAAATAGGCCAGTGGACTAAAGCAGAGGTGTGCCTGAGGTGAGCAAAGCCATATGTCTTTGCTGTAATCAGTAATCGCAAAAATAAATTCTGTCATTTCTTATATGCAAAATCTTTACACTAAATGCACATGCTGTTCATCTGTAGACCTGCAGGGGTGCATGCATGTACAGTGAAAGATAGCCAGTATACATCTGGAACGGTTCATGATCATCCTGCATAATAGGTCATCTTTTTTGTCCCATACAGTTGATGTGAGCTCATCGCAATTTTGCATATTTCCGATAACTTTTGCACCATATTTGGAGGCCTGACAATTCATTGTTTTTTTAAAATTTTTCAGTGTTTACTAGGTATAAAGATATGGCTAAACTGTTTTATCACAACTTAATTTGACAGCTTACCATGGCTAATTTGTTGAAAAGTCTTGGCCAAAATGGAAGAGCACTTTCCACAGCTTCAGCAGTTGAATTCTTGCACAAATCAGCGAACTCTTGCACTGCCTATGATAATAAAGTCAGGTAGAAAGATAAGCCAGTTTGCTGATTTAAATGCCTTTAAAAAATGGTTGAAGGCATACATGTAGCTATGGAGTGAGGGTGCTAAAGATGCATACAGCAAGGAAACTGAACGGATTTGATGTCTTAATTACCGGTACCTAAAACATCTGAATAAATTGCTCCAAATAAACTCTATTATGCCTCATATTATAGTTACCATAAGTAAATTTAATTCTGTAATTCTGTAAGTGTATTAAGTAAAAGGGCCCACTATCACGATATCATGATTACATGCTGTGTAAATTGCACCAAATATAGTGCAGTGTTATTGTTCTTTTATGCAAAACATGCATTTCTGACAGCCATCCAGGGTCTAGGATGGAAAGGTTGGATTTCAGAAGAACTATGACTAGATGTACCCATACCCTTTTGTACAAATGAGTTGTGGGCAAACTAATATTGATGTAAATACCTTCATGTATGGAACACCCCATTCTGAATGTACAATCAGAGAAGTCATTGCTATAGATTTAGGAAAGATAAGGCAATGGGGAACATTTATTTCTATTCCTCCTTCCCAAGGTCCTCAAGGGTAAGGAATAGGTTACTAGCAGTAACAGTCAAGTAAAATTCCTCGGCTACTGCATTACTAAGAATCACTAGATATATCACTAGTGATTTTTAAACTTCATTCATTTATTTCTATCAGATATATTTTAGTTTACATTTTTTTGTAGATAAATTTACGTTTATTACGTAACTTAGTTACTTCTGTATTATTAATCAAATTACCTCTGATAAAAAAATTATATTTATGATTTTCCCTTCAATATTTTAACTATAGCCAAGGTATGATATAGCTGTAAAGATTTTAATGACAAGATAAATGAAGGTGTACAAGAAGATCCTATCTCATCCAAAAATGTGGACAAATAAAATTAATTGAAAAAATAAGTGGTTTCTAACCAGCTAAGACCTCTGACCTGTTATTTGTTACCTCGGCCCAGTTGTTCGAAGGCCCATTAGAGCTTAACCTGGGGTTAAATTTATGGTTTCTTTTTCCTGTGTTCAAAAGCATTTTCTTGGATAACTTTCTCTGTTATTTTTAGAGCTTCCAATCATCAACTTGTAGACAAAAAGAATTAAAACTGAAATGCTTTTTAAGCTTTCAAATCTGAATTCAAATCTCGCACTAACCCTGGGTTATCTTAACCTAGCTTTGAACAACTTAGCCCTGGTGTACAAAATAATATTTATTATTTAACAATTATTCCACGAGTGCACTTGAGATGGTAGATAGCCAATGAGGTGCATAGCGTCGAATTGGCTATAATCATCTCATAATTATCCCACAAGCACTAGTAGAATTTTGTTTTAATAAAACGCTCACAAAATGTCGAGAATTCTTCCCACTTTATTTGTAAAAACAACTGACTTTCCGCTTGTTTTTGATTTTGAGCAGACGCATACAATTACCATAATTGGAGAGCATGGTATAGAGCGGTTTTCACTTGACTGTCGTAAAACCAAAACCAAAGTAAATACACTAGCCAACCAAAGGGCGTAGTAAAACCAAAACCAAAACCAAAACCAATCCCTTTCGACAGTCAAGTGAAAACCGCTCTAATGGCTCATATACCATGATGGTTATAAAGCCAATCAGAGCTCTAGAATTGCATTATCCAACGATTCAGTTTTAAGAATATTAAGATTAGCAATTAGCTCAAATCTATTTTTTAGGTTTGCACCATGGCCATGAGTACCTTCAATTTTGTAACTGAGTCTCTCTTCATTAACTTCCTCATCACCATCCTAAATTCTGAGTCAACAGTAGCATCAACATCTTCAACAGCACCAGCAGCCATTGGTACATAACCAAGGTTACTCGATCCTGGGCTTCCCATCAATCCTCCGAAACCAACAAAACCCACAGTGCCATCCTTAGACATCAGCGCTGCAGCACGACCACTGCTGGAAGGCTAAATTAAAGATGGTTTATAAATACAGAGTGAATCTGAATGTACTCAAAGAAATTAAATCATGGATGTAATGTCATTTGGGAAATACCATTTTTATCCGAAATCCCTTTATGGCTGGAAGGCACGATCAGGCCTGTCAACCCCTTAAGTCTTCAAATAATGAGGATTGGTAGATGACGTCATAATGCACTGCATATGACCTCAATTCTCCAAAAACGCACAAAAAATATGTTGTTGGAATTGTAACATTTGACCTGATTGGTTAACTTGCCACCAATCACGTTATTGCTTATATTTCAATGGCATACTGGAGTTTATTTAAGCAATAGACCACACTTTCTATGGGTTTACCGGCGTGATAACCCACGCGGGATGTTGGGAGAACACGAGAAAAGCTTGTAAATCACGAGCCGAAGGCGAGTGATTTACAAGCTTTTCGAGTGTTCTTCCAACATCCCAAGTGGGTTATCACGCCGGTAAACCCATAGAAAGTGTGGTCTATTGCTTTTATAAAATAACTTTTAATAGAATGGAGTATTTAGGCAAAAAATATGGTTCTAGTACCGTGATCAAGTCATGTCTTCTCTCTAAAGTCATCATAAGCCAATCATGACTCACGATTTAATAGCGTTGAACTTTCTCAAAACTCATTCAGTCAAACAATAAACAGCAGCACTTCAAAACACAAGTTTTTGCACTCATTACATGATAACTAATGAAAGTTGTTTTACAGGAAAAGTCAACACATATTCATGCGAACGTACAATGAAAGAATACGTTCATGGTTTGTTTACTACAGAAGTAGAAATCAATTGAACATCAGACTGTACGCAGCTGTATTTTGTTGAGTCGATCCGTAAGAATTTCGTTGTTACAGACGGAACTGACAGCTATTGTAATAGAGGACTTCATTCACTTCTTACAAGCCGCAGTGGTTTAAGATCTGTTTTCTGGACTTAATTATGATCAAGAAATGCTGCGGTAACGACGTGGCTGCATTTGCGAAGTTGTCGCATGTAACTTTATATGAACGTACAGCGACCGATGGAAATATGTCAGTGGTGGAGAAAGGTTTCTTTGCCGTAGTCACATATTGGCTACCAGTTGAGCTTTGTTGACTCCTGCGTTACTTGACGTGTCCACCATTCTAGCAAGTTCATAAAGTGAAGAAATAAAACTGACTTTGAATGACTTCTTAAGAATCCCGAAACAACGATCTGGGCCAAATTTAGTATGTCCAGCAATGAGAAAGGAGTAGTTTATATTACGATGAAGTTCAGTTGCAGTCCGCCATGCTAAATACCATAAAAAGTAATTGTTTTTGTTCTGTCCCGAACAATTATCAGCATTTAAGTGAACATCTGTTTCCCCCAGACCATGACGCGAAAAGAAGTGATGAACGTAACTTATTGTAGCATTGGCCCCCTTACCAACAGTCGCAGCTTCGTCAATTAAATAGTTTACTTGACGGGGTACACCTTCGCACATGACTCCGAAAATTCCACATTTGCGAGGGGTCTTAAAATAGATCGGCCCGGGTTGCATCGGGTTGCTTGGAAAGTGGACTTGTTGCGCATAATCAAAAGAGTAATGCATGGTGCCATTAAATGAACACGGTTCATGTTCTTCGTTCAAATTCATTTCCTCTTCTATTTGCTTGAAAGTCGCTGCTGAATCTAAACAAGTTTGTCTGTAAAAGTCTCTCTCAGTCTGGGCGCAGTCCAAATGTTCCTGTTGGGCTTTTATGTAGTCAGCCTTTTCGTGCTCAGGAAGGTTTAGCACCGTTTCTTCTCTAAATTCTCTTGAACAGGGACCCCCTTTCGAACCACGCGAACATCCACAGCCTTCACGTAGGAATTTTTTAGCTCTCTCGATTACCGCGTTAGGAGTTTCTTCTCTCACTATACTTTCGGTGTCTGCCATACTTTGTCACTTTCGTGTAATGCACGCGAGTAAACAAGTGCACGCCAGTTAAAGCGTCATTTGTTGTCATGGAAATTATACATTTGCCTGCCGATTCCGCTTGGGACTTGGGGACAGTTTTGTTGTTTATTGAACGCGAGCTGCAGTGATATTGCGATATTCTCTTATCTATTTTTTGTCTCTTTCTGTCGCCGCTTTAAGCCCCGACGAGCGGCTCCCACATTACATTAAAGCGGCATTCAATCGAAATTAAGTTTTAGGACGGTTACATATACTTGGCAAAGTCTGCCACACAGCCACAGCCATTCTTTGTGTTGAGCGTTGCGTGACGACACAAAGAACTGTTGTGTAGCAGAACGAAAAGTTGTTTTATTTCGTCTAAGTCTATCTTTTAAAAAGAAATTGCCACAAAACGTACCAAAAAAGGAGAAGGACATAGATACAACCTGAATAAATGATCTAAGAAATCTCCGAGTCAACTGAGTGTACCGTTCGTATCGAGATCGAAAACGGAACAATCTGATCAATAGTTGTAGATGCAAGAAAAATTTGCATATATCATGTGTAATTTCAATTAACCAACAATGGATCTTGCTTGCTTGCATCTTTTCATTTAAAAATACACACAACAGCAACGTTTCTAAAGGCAAAAAGACGGGAAGAAGGTCATGACTTTTATACCGAAGGTTTTCCTGCAACCATTCAATTCATTCGAGATCAATTAGCGGAAGTCTGCAGAGAAGCGGATTTCAAGACGTGTGCTTGTTTGTTTACTTCTTATCGTCGGTATCTTTTGCCTACAGCCGACGACCAAGCATTTTGATGTTAATTTTTCGTTTCAAAAGCGTAGAACGGGTAGGGAATTGTGTCGTTCGTTCACTGGACGTTGGGAAACGGGTTTGGCAAGAATCACTAGTTTCAGGTGCCCGATGCGGACTCCTTGTTTATAATTTCGGTCGCCCGCGGGCGAATAAAATTAATCGTAGAAACCTCTGACGACAGGGCGCCCATAAGGCAGCGGCCTTGATCAGCAAAGCAATAGAATCGTCAGTTAACGCTTTAGTTTCCTGGACTAACGCTCTAACGGATACAACTAACGCTCTAACGGATATACATGAGTTGCTAACGAATTGACTAACACCTCTAACGGATACAACTAACGCTCTAACGGCTACGGATGAGTTGCTAACGAATTGCCTAACGCCTCTAACGATTTTCATTGAATCATCTAACGGATGACTAACGGACAGCTAACGGTCTAACCGTTTAACGAAATATCGTTAGTGTACGTTTTCCCAAAGAAGGTCACATTTGTCGATTCGTGAAGTGAGGTGGTTTGAGGTAGGTTATGGCATCGATATCACAGAATAATTTGTGCAAATGTTGGAAAAAACCAGCCCAAAACTCTGACATCTTTCATCATCGTTGGAAGCTTGTTTACAACCTACAGCGGCCCATTTTGTACCATATCTTGATCAGAGATCTCTTTTTGGAACAATTTCTTTCATTAAGGAATTTAAGTTTGAGATAAAATAAATCAAGAATGCTAAAACTATCCGTTTTGTTGCTGGTTGGCACATTGTTAAGTTTTCCTGGAGACTTTGTACACCAGAAATTCACACAGTTGTTGTCTTTCTCAGCGATTTGGCATCGTCATGAAATGTAAACTGCTTTCCAGCTTTGTACTTTATAACTTCTAAAGCTATGGCAGTAGCGAATTGTGACGCTCAGTAATAAAATGTGGAAACCAACGCTTTTAATATTAAGAAGGGCTGGGTAAGTAACTTGTTCTGTTTTTTAGCCTTTCTAAAATCGTTTGCAGATCAATAGCCGGTTTTGTTTATGGCTCGTGGTCCGGATGCCTTTTTCTATGGGTTTACCGGTATAATAAACCATAGGTTTTTGACCAATCAGATCACGCGTACTATCTCAGTTATTTTATAAAAGGAAATGTTCAATGTTCACAAAATGGCTCAAAAAACAAACAAACAAACAAACAAACAAAACAAAACAAAATAAAATGAAATAGCTCAAACAATGCAAAATATTGAAATGTCATTGTCAGAGAGTCAAGTCTACAGGAAATGGCAAACTTTGGCTATTATCTGGGAGATTTCAGGCTCCAATATGGAGACTGGGAGATACGGTTCAAAATCGGGAGTCTCCCGGATTATCCGGGAGAGTTGACAGCACTGCATGATTCTCTGCGGTAGCAACAGGCCCCTTTTAGGTGCCCAGGCTATATATGGATGCCAATCCAGATTCCAGCTGCACTCTCGAATAGGAATTCTATACTCTGACTGCTTCCAAACAAGGAAAAATCAAATTCCTATCCCTCTTGGGGATAAAAATGTGATTCCAGTGCCTAAAAAATGGTAAAATAGTGACTCTGATGCCCCCATGTTGGGGATCAAGACAACAGAATTAGAGTTTAGTTCCTAAAGGAGAGAAAAGCTTTTGTTTTTGAACACCAACAAGCCCGTCGTGACGTCACGTGCGGACCAGCAGTGCTAAGGAAGTAGGTTATTGATGGTTCTCATCCTAAAAACGACCGTGGGAGGGAGCCAAACTCTATTTACCATACCTTAACGTTTCCTTTAGTCCGCTGTTTATCTTTTCCTCCCATTATGAGTCTACTCAACAGCTGTTTAGCAAAGGAATCGAAACAGTTTTACTTTTTCATGGGCCCTTTTTCATACAAATACACAGCCTCAAGACACAGTCAGCCATATTGAATAAACGGGGAGACCCAGTTCTTCGCATCAATATTACCCAGAATGCCTAAAACTCAGTCGTTGCGAAGCGCATGCGCAAAAGACATGTGTTGTTTCCGTCGAATGCCTGAAGGGTATGTTATGGATGCCTGTTCCATCAAAGCATTCATTCTGCGAATTTTGTTTTTTGCTCCACAGTTTTAAACTTTTACTGTTAATCATAAGCTAACCAAGTTATCAGTCTATAAGACTCGGCCCGGCGCTGTGAGAATCGTCGTTAAATTGCCTCTAATTCAAAGCAATATTGTACCCTCAAGGATCGCGACAATTCCTGCTTGATTCGCTTGATCTCATACACACGGAGTTGGAGGATGCATGATTTTGTACAGCAATGGTGACTGGAACTTAGAAGCGCCTCAAAGTGAGACGGTTTCTGTAAAGGAGCTTTTGTTATGGCTAAGAAGTGACCAAGATGGCTACACAACTCGCCTCCTCTTCGCCCGTTGGGATTGGCTCATCCCTTCCAAGTAAGCTTATTTTACAATTTAAATTAGCGATCAGTTATTGCCCGTCTTTGTTTTAGTAAATAGTTTCCTTTATGTATCTTTTCTTTATCTGAATTCTACAGCATCGTGGGTCGTAACATCGGAGGACCGGACCAAACATGAGGCGACCTTCCAGAGTCTGAATCCCATCAGTGGTTTTCTGACAGGTATAAAAGCCAGCTGGGTATAAGACTTCACAATGAAGATTAAAGTGAAATTAAGTTTCTTCTTATTAATAAAGAGTACCGCAAAGACCGTAAATTTCTTTGCGAATATGAAACTCGCTGAGAACATCAAAACAGAAAATCTGAAACAGGAAAAAGTGTTTCTCCATTATTTTTTATTTTCATTCTTTCAAAATATTCCTCTGTTTGTTATTGGCTTAATACCCTGGCTAATTTTTCATAACTGCGCCAGCTATTGCTGACCAAATTTGGAAGTTTTTTATTTCATTCAACAGTTCTCAACTAACGAAAAATTTACACATGTAAAGTGGACGAACAAGGCCATGCAGTGGTTCAGCTATTTTGGCAGTGCAGAGCATGAGAACTGAGAGAAGATTTTAAATGCCTCAAAGAGATACCAAGGATACGCAGAAACACCATTCAAAGAGTGTCAAAGTGCTTTTTTAAAAATATCCACAAGAAAAATTTCCTTTCATACTCTGAAACTGCCGAGGAACTTGCAAATGTTTGGAAGAAATTCCACATAAACTAAATGATGTTCTATGCTTGGGATCTTTTGAATTAAATAGTCAAGCAGATAGTGATTTTTTTGGCTTTTGTATGGTGCAAAGAATTGTACAGGTGTCTAAATACTATTCTTATTATCAAGTTATTAATATTATCATTTTTATCAGGGCTGTTACTGAGGACCCAGAGCTGGGTTTTTCTCTCAGTGACCATGGGCATGGCCCCTGGCTACCTTCATAAGAATTTGCTGGAAAATAGACCAAAGGAACTTTCTAGCTGTTCTATTCCCCTCATACTAATAGCATAATTTTCTCTGCAATTTGAAATCTTAGTGACCACCCTGTATTATTATTCTTATCTCAGTGCAACTTCTCTAACTAACAGGGTAATCAGTTGACTGTCCACTTGATTTTATGTCCATCTTCAAAGGATTTTGTTGTACAATCATGTAACATCAATTAAAGCCCTGTAAAATTAATTTCCCAGCACAATAATATAGACAGTTGAATTAAGGGTGTTATATTTCTCTGTTTATGCTGCCAGTTTGTGTCAATACGTGTTGTGTTTTACACTGTATGAGTAAAAAAAGAGCTTATTGTGATTTTACTTTCAAATTCCCAAGGGGAGCAAGCCAAAAAGTATTTCCTCAAGTCCAATCTTCCTCCAATGGTCTTAGGTCAGATATGGTGAGTTTATTGGTGAACTTTTTTTTAATCCACTTCTGAATCGGTACATTAAATATTATACAATGTAGTTTTGTTCTATTTTTTTAAGGTTTGGTAACAATGCAAAACGAGCTGTGGGCATGTACAGTAGTATTCTTATAAAATTTCCTTGGCCTCAGGTTATAGAGCTTTTTAATTTAGTAACAAAAATTTAAATGTATCCTAGACTAAGGGAAATTCACATTGTTTAACTGAGTTAAAATTTCAAACTCTAGAATACATTAAAACACCATGTACAACTATAAAGTGTTTCCTTGCGACATTAAAGGACTCAGTTAATTTTACAGTCATACCTGTGTTTAACTGTCTTGTACTGTAAGTAAGCAAATGACCAACTGTGCCAATACAGTTTTCAACACCTTTTGTTAGAGGCAAAAAACCTGTAGAGCTGTCACCAAGGGCTTAGTCTCCCTTGCAGCCATTTTTGTCTCGTCACACAACACTCGTCCCCAAGAAACGGCTGCTCACAAACAAACCACATTCCTCTCCCAATTTGGGCCAATCACAACTGTGGTTCTCTTTTCTGGAACTGTTTTGCCCCAAATTATCCTTTCACATGCCATTCAATCATAGCCAGCATTCTAACATATCATGTGGTGTCAAGTTGTCTCCCAGAAGGCCATTATTTGTCTCGTTAGATACATTAGTTCTGAATAAAACGGATTTGAAATTGCTACGATTTCACTACTTATCCAGTGTGAGAATTGAATTTGATGTCCACTTAAAGCGGTATTTACGTTTTCTTACTTGCAATTCTAATGATTTTTGAAAAAATATAATATCCCGTGTGTGTCTACATGCATGTGACAGGCCTGATGATCAATGCTGATAATCTGATACAATTAGTTGTTTCGTGCCCCTAAATTTTTTCCTCAATGGAAAAGTTGCTGATTTTAAGGTTTTATACCAAGCATTGAATAGTTAGAATTCGCCCATTTCAATGCCAAGTGTTTTCAATCTTTGATTCAGTGTTTATGAATGCAAAACGGAACCTGGCCCGTTGGGGCTGACCACTCTGATGTAACTAGAAATCACAGGGGTCATTCTTTGCATGAAAACTGACGTCATTTTCACTTTGCTGATAAATGATTGGTCATTTCTGTGGTTTGATAAAACAACAGCTTACTGGAAAGGAATGTGACTGGAATGTGAGCAGCCGTTTCTTGGGGAGGAGCATTGCATGATGAGACGGGATGGCTGCGAGGGAGACTACCAAGGGCCTGGTAGTTCCTCTGGTGTCTGTGAGCATTGCCCTCACCTACTTTTATTTGACACAAAGGGAAAAGAGAGCCAAAAGAACTTAGGCAGCAAATAAGTGACGTTCGTGATAGACAATGACCAGTTACAGCTTTAAGATGGATTTGACCTTACATTGTGAAATGTACTTTCAATTTTATGTTGTGAAACAGCTACAGTCAAACCTCTTTAATACGGACACCAAAAGGGACAGAACCAATTGTCCACTTCACAGAGGTGTCCATATTATAGAGGTAGGGCATGTTTGATTTTTGGCACTTCTGGGACCAAATGAACTGTCCGTAATAAAAGAGGTGTCCTTAAGGAGAGGTTAGACTGTACTCTGTACATGTACACTTCCATACAGTTACATGTCTACAGTCCATACTCCTATTTCTCGATTATTACTAAAAGTGCTTGCATTTCCTTCATATACATGTAAATGAAAGTGTGCTTTATTGGGTTTTCTATGAGGACATAATTTTAACCTCTTTGGATTACATATCACTTGCTTGTACAGTGTACCTTTAATCTGTTTGGAATTACTTTCAGTGACAGTTGTTCTGTTCTTTGTTGTGTTATTCAGGAACCTTGCAGACATAGATCGTGATGGCAAGATGACCATGCAGGAATTCACCATTGCAGTACATCTTATTCAAAGTAAGCTAAAAGGAATTGAACTGCCGACATCACTTCCCAACAGTCTGAGAATGACTTCCATGCCTAGTACTTTTCTTGTGGGTCAGAAAACTAAACCTACAACAGATTGGAGTCAGTCGGGAAATCCACCAGTGTCCAATGGCTTCTCTAAGGTTGGCATGATGACCATGCCACATAAATCTGTTACATCAAGTATTTCCTGGTCTGGAGTGAACCAGTCCCCACCACAAACAAGAGCGGTACCAACCTCTTCTTCTTCAGTCTTTGGTTCATCATTTGGACCATCCTCATCAGCAACCCTTCCGTCAACTTCTCTCTCAGGCTCATTAAACATTGGTATGAGTAGCGGATTTAACGCAGCTTCCTCAAATGCATCATTACTTAATGGACCAGGAAATCAACTTCAAACCAGCTTTGGGCCTGGTTTAGGTAATGTCCAGCGGACGAATTCACTGACTGGAGGTTTTGGCCCAGCACCCGGACCTTATGGGACAATCACTCCTGCACATAGACTTAAATATAACCAAATGTTCAAAGCAAACGACTTTAAAAAGGCAGGATTTCTATCAGGTAGGGATTGTTCAAATTGTGCCTTTGCTGTGATGCTGATCATGTTTTCAGGGGGATGAGAGAGGGCTGGGGTACAGCATGACCAAATAATTTAGATAGTTTAATGTACATCTTCTATTCAAAAATCAGAAAAGGACATCCCAGAAATACATGTAGGGTTACATGTATATGTACTTAACACACTCTGGAGTAGAAATTCAAGCTGGGGTGAGTACAAACACATGTAGATTAAAACCAAAACTCTGTCTTTGGGGTGAAGGGGTCAGGGTTGTCAGAAAGTTTTAAAGTAGACAGCTGAGTTGTCAGAGTAAGTGGCCAGTCCAGGGATATTTTATTTAAAAAATGCCATCCATAAAGAAATGCCAAGCAGGGTAGCCGGCTGATACTAACTAAGGAGGCGGCGATTTTCGCTGGCAGCGGGCTACTTTTGACCACCCCGGGGGGTATGGATATTATTTTCTGGAACCACCTCTAAGTTGTTATGCCTTTCTATAAGAACATTTCTCACTTTCCCGTGATTACGGAGGCACCATCTGAAGGGTTACAGCTGTTGCTTTTTTCATAATCATGATAAATATTTTTAGTTTGTTCTATTTGTCTGGTAGTTACAGGTGAAATTTTATGATTTGCCTGTGGAACTCATGTGCTTTCCATGCATATGTGCACATAGTGAAGCTTTGAGCTTTTTTTTTCTTTTTCATTTTAAATTTAGGTGATCAAGCTAGGAGTATGTTAATTCAATCTGGTCTTTCACAAGGAATTTTAGCTCAAATATGGTGAGGGTTTACAGGATATCATCTATTGTCTTATTGTGAATCTGAAGTGATAAAAACAAGTGTGCATGTACAGCGTACCAAACAACTTGCTTGTTAAGCTGCATGTACCAACTGGTTTAATTTTTGATGGTAAATATAATCATACAAAATAATTATGTACACTGCATATATGCATACATGTGTACTTATATCATTATTGACATCGAAGTAACTTAAGTAGCGTAGGTTTTAATCCCAGTTTACAAAAGATTAAGAATCTGTCAATGAATGCTACCTGGTTTAACTTTAATCTCTGTTTAAGTTTCATTTTTCTTTGTTTCAAAGTATTATAACATACTTTGTTTTTCTTTGTTTCAAAGTAAATATTACATACTTTGAAACAAGAAAAATAAATTGCAACAAGAATAAAGCTAAACCACAGTACAACTGTATATGCACATCACATAACCCAACAAGTAAGTTCATACACTCTTAAGCATGAATTTTGAATTACATGGCACTAACTTTACAATGCATGTTCTTGTCAGGAATCTTTCTGATTTAGACAAAGATGGACAGCTTAATATAGAAGAGTTTGCCTTGGCGATGCACTTTGTTGAGATAGCAAAGCTTGGTCAGCCCCTGCCACCTTCAGTACCACCAGAGCTACTTCCTCCATCATACCAGTCACGACAAGCCACAGTTACTAACTTCCCTCCTGTTCAAGATGGCAGAGAGAGGTCTGACAGTGGTCGGGAAAGAAGTGGAAGTTTGGAAGGCAAATCAAGATCTAACAGTGTGACAATTTGTAAGTGAGGCATTTAATGGACCAGCACATGGAATAAGACCCTTAAATAATTACCAAATTAAGCCTAAAGCAGGTTTGAAAACCTAAGAAAAAAGCAATTCTCATGTTGACTGTAAGTAACTGCTGATCTGATTTTAATAATATTATTGTTTGCAGTACAAAACATTGGAGATTTAAAATTAGTTGGCTATACACAATGTATATATGTATGTATGCAGTATTCACTTAAGTCTTCAGATTCTTAATCTCTTGAGACTTGGCCAAACTAGAATGTTTTATTTCAGATTCAGATATGTTGCTTTTGGACGCAACTTGCTTTGCACGCGGTCATAATTTTGGCACGAGATGATGACAGTGATGCCAAGTTGAAAAGGGCCACTACAAGTCCACGCTGAAGTTCCAATATCATTTTTATTTTCTTAGGCAGGCCAGGCTATGTGTACTTGACTCATGTATTTGACAGTTTCAATAATAATGCCTTTTATCACTAATGGGAATAAATCATTTTTATTCACAGTCACTTTTGAGGACAAGAGAAAAGACAATTTTGAAAAGGGGCGCTTAGAACTTGAAAGAAGGCGCATGGAATTGCAAGAAAAGTTGAAAAAAGAAAAGGATGAGAGGGAGAGGAAAGAGGCATTGGAGGAAGAAAGGAGACAAAGAGCAAAACTTGAAGCTGAACAAAAACGACAAGCTGAGTTAGAGAAGCAGAGGCAGCAGCAGCTTGAAATGGAGAGAGAACAAGAAGCCTTGAGAAAGAAAATGATTCAACAGAGACTTGTAAGAAAATGTTGGATCATTTTACATTTCTGGGAAACTGCCCACCTACAATGTACCCCTTTCTTAACCAACATTGACGCTTAGTTCTTACTTAGAGCAAAGTGTTGGCTAAGGGGAGGGGTAGGTGGGCAGTTTCACGGGAACATAAAATGTTCCAAAATGTTTATACACCTGTGTACTGTACATATTGTCCGTACATTGTACTACATACACCTGTATAAGGCTCTGTTACATTGGTGTCCCAAAGCGGGATTTCCAGACATTGGTTTTGGGACTACAATATTGACCTACTGTGTACAAACATGCTTCCTTGTTAGGGGAAAGGTCGGGAGAGGACAAAGATGGGAAAAAGTGAGCTTTCATGTACATTTTGTGTGTTTTGTAACCTTTGGTTCGGACTTTGTGGAATATATTATTATGCACATGAACGGTGTATTAAAGACGAAGAAGGTGCAAAATCAGTCAAACAAAGATACATTATTGTATTATTAATTTACACATCAGATTGCAAAGCAGTTTTAGCAGGCCTGTATAGAATACATTGTGTAATATTAATGCATTTCAGTTTTTACTTATGCAATTTTTCTTCTTAAAAAAAGGATGCAATAAAGAAGGGAAAATGGCTAATATTAGCACAGACGATAAAAAAATCCTACTGGTAATACATAATGCTGTGGTTGTCAAAGTTGTAACTGAGCCTGATGATTAAACTGTCCATGCACCACTCAGAGATTAAATTAGTGTTGATGATGGAATTTATGAAGGCTTGTCTACTTGAACCATTTAACAGTCATCTTGCCTCCAAATCATCAACAAGAACCAAGAAGTCAACTCGCGACCAACAAATAACTCTGAAATCCATGAAGTAATTGACACAGTTTACTTGTTTAGGATTACTTACCTAGGATTTTGACTTGTTTTTCAAGCTGATTTGAATTTGAAGTTGACCTAAATACAAATATTTGGATCCTAACTGACGATCCTTGCATCCAACTTTTGATTGCCTTGATACACTAAAGCCACCAGTCATGTGTTTAAAATATGATTAAGCGGCAGTTTCAGGGCTGTCAGTAAGAGACGAGGGCTGGGGATTTCCCCCAGCTACTTCGTAGCCCCTGGCTACTTTTAAAGGAAAATAGAAGAATAATAGAACCAAAAGAAATCCCTAGTTGTTTTATTCCCCACCTATATTGTACTTGTTGTGTTTACCCAGCAACTTAAAATCTCAGTGTCATCCCTGAGTTTAGAGAAAATTCATGTTCATGAAAGTTCTTTTCGTTTGTTTTGTGTAGTTAGAACTTTTTAATACAACTTTTATTGACTAGCAGTAGAGTGTATATGTACCCTGCTTACGGTGATGGGAGAAACTGGTACCCATGAAACTTTGTTTCAGTTCCACACTGTCTCTGTTAATATTATTTTGTTGCTTTTTAGGCTGCTCAAATTGAAGCTGAGAGACAACGACAACTAGAATGGGAAAAACGAAAAAAAGAAGAATTATTAAATCACAAGAATTTAGAGCAAGATATTGTCAACAACCTTAAATCAAGGGTTCAGAAATTGGAGGAAGAGTTACTCAAAGTTGTAAGTGTTTTTTGTTGCTGTTATTGTGTCATGAATTAATAAAATGCAAGTGCATAATATTATACTGTACAATATGATTAAGGGAAAATGCATCCTTGTCAGCCTTTGATGACTTTTGGGTAGCTCCTTTACATTTCAAGGTTTGATATATTTTTCTACTAAAACAAGACAATGTAGATAAACTGTATTTCATTCCTAAAGAACTTTTTTGTTTGTTTGAATCCAATTCTTATTGTACATTTTTGTTCGTTTGAATTTGTGACACATTTATTTTTTACTCTTTTCTAGAGCCAGGCCAAAAATGGGGTACAAGAGACCTTAGATAATGAAAGACAGACCTGTATGCAGTGTCAGACATCGCTGAACCTTATAAATCAGAGTAGAGAGATGAGATTTGCAGAAATAAGTAGAGTGCAGTGTGATATCAAGGTAAGTCTAGAATTTCCAGGTTTGGGCCATCCAAAAGAAAGCCCTGAATGGCTACTGATAAACCACTAGAAATTCTCCTGCTGAATTATCTGACAAACAGTATAATGTCAGTCTTACAAAGCATGTTGAGAAAAGTTGCAAGAAAGCAGCAAGGGAGTTGAAGAAAGATAGAGAAGTGGAGCCTGTATAAAATGGTTTTTCTGGAAGTGGCCAAGGTACACTGTAGTGGGCAGACTGAGGTATTCTAAAAGATGCTTGCAGGCTCTCCCCATCTCTCTTTCCATCATTTTTTGTTGCTTGTTTTTCCCTCCTTGTCTGCTTTTTTTGCTTGTCTGCACTGACTGAAAGCCTGGCACAGGCTGATCTCTGAGCAACACTGTACAGTGTATCACATACATGTAACACAGCTCAAAAACCTATTAATACCATTCCTCTAACTGTGACAGGTCACCCATCACAGGTACAAAAATGTAATTGTAACACATATTATTTGTATTGGCATTGTTATTGTGTGTGTTTCTTTTTTTAGGAATCTCAACAAAGAATAGTAGTAATGAAAAAAGAGAGTGAAAGGCTTGCTCAAGAAGTTAATCAATGTGATACGAACAAATTAGGTACCTTGTATTAAATTTTTTTCTTATTTATTCTTTTGTTGCTAATAAAGGGGTTTTGGATTAAAGAACTACATGAAGGAAGTCCTTGTGTATCAGCTCACTCAAAATTAAATTAATGTTTGTGCTGACAGCTATAAAATAATTTTTCCGAGACATTGCACATTTGTTCTTGTACATGTTGTAGTTAATTTTTATTTTTCCATTGTTTCTAGGCATGGTTATGTATGCTAATTAATTTAAAACAAAGGAAAACCAAAAATTAACTGGAATAAAATAATTATTAACTGCAACATATGCGAGTTGTGACTTTCTCAATACTTTCTTTGACATGGACAAGATAAATAGTACAGTGACATGAGTGAACATCAAACAGTGACATGTATCTGTGATAATAGAAATAAATCAACTAACCTCAAAAAAGATGTGAGTCCATGATGGGGCAGCAAGTAAACCACTAATTGCTAAGAATGACCAGCTACTAGAATGATACAACTTGATTTTGTAATACATGTATCATTTCAACTTGCAAGAAGTCGTTTCACTAAGTAAGCATCACACCATTATATGCCTTGTGTAAATTTAAAATAGTGTTACTGAATTTTCAGGGGACACGCATGGGAATTTAATGGCAAGTGTTCAAGATTCACGAGGAAACCTAAGACGACTGCAAACTTTACAGAACAACATGGAGAGAGTCCTTGCTGAAAAGTTAAAAGAATTAGACACAATGAATGCACAAGTCAAAGTAAGTACAAGTAAAGTCATTTAAGAGAGTTTCCTATACCACAGTAATAATTAAGCTATTGTATACCTGTAGCTCAAACACAGACATTCAGACACAAAACTGTAATCCACTTTTACCAATCCTCTAGGACCTGAACACGAGTATTGCGCAACTTTCTGGTCAAAATACCAGACTACAGCAAATTTCAGAAGCAAAGCAGAGAGAATACACCGCTTGGAAACAACGAAAAGATGAGGAAGAGAGGCAGCGAAAGGAGATCGAGGCTAAAAGGAAACGAGAGGAAGAAGAAGCAAGGAGACAAACGGAAAGGGAATTAGAAGGTGAGAGTTGTTTAGTGGAGAGGTTGGGCCGTAATTAGTAGAAGGTTACTGCAGTTCAAACATCGAACTTTTCATGTACTGAATGTAATCCCTTCAGTTAAGGACATGAAAAGATTAACGTTTGAATCAATTAAGTCTGACATATCTAATTTGGGTCAACCTATGAGTTAAGTGCGAGTGGCCCACATGTGGAGCAACATTGTTTCAGTGCTCAGGTCAGATTTTTCATGTGCTCAACCTAATGCATAAATTACTATAATTTATTTTGACTGGTAATCATTTTAGATCATTGCAGATCATGAGAATGAATTGAGTCCAACTAATTATGTTCGATGTCTGAATCAAATGTCAAACTTATAAGATTTGGGTCGAACGACGCGACCGAAATACAGTAAGTATTAGGTTCGGTACATGAAACGTTTTGTGTTTGAACTGATTGCCTCCTGCCAGTTAGGGTTTTTAATTTTGTTGTGTAATATTTGAATTATTGTTTGTTTCTTAGTACTTGAGTGGAGTGTCTGTAAACTAGCTGGATAAGCTAATTTCACTCTTCACTATAAACAAGCCTTTTAAATAACCTTTTCTTTAACTCTGAGGTTGAAAATGAGCCAAACACAACAAAGATACATGTACAGTGTAGGAGGAAGCATCGGATAAATGAGTGGCTCATTTCCCTAAGAGACCAGGGGCCCGTTTCTCGAAAGTCCCGATAATTAACGGGCCCGGTAAGCTGTCTCCGTTTACGTTTAAGATCGAAGTTTCAATAGTTTTACATCTAACGTGATAAAACTATCAGTTAATGAAACGAAATGGAGTAGTTTGCTAGCCAGGACCTGCACTCTTATTCTTTATATTTCAATTTGAATATTTGATTGCGGGCCTGAAAAGTTACCGGGACTTTCGAGAAACGGGCCCCAGCCACTTAAACCTTAATGATGACACATAAGATTATTGAACAGAGGTTTACATTTTATGTGGGAACAATCAATGAACTAAGGACTGCTTTTGACAGCTCATGATGGTTATTCGAATCTTCTGTATAAAGAAGTCTACTACATGTATGATGTTGAAGCATTTGTCACTATCAACAAACAAATGCTTACAAAATGTAAAAGCCAGCAGAACTAAGCCTGTACTCTTAAGTACTCTTATTAATTTGGTTTTCATTAATGTTACATAATTTTTCTTTGTATGTGACACATTTTGCATTATTTTAACACTCTCTTGATGTAAGGTTTTAGTTTGACAGTGTTATGTGTTATAGATGAATTCTGAAAATATAACAACCACTAAAAACATTTTCTATTTTGTTGTTTGTTGCAACTTCCTTTCTTTTTACTGGTTAATTGCTTTTCATGCTTTTTCTTAGCTAGTGCAATCAAATGGCCTTTAAAAGACAGATTTTTCTCATATGACATCACTTTCATCTTTTTCTACATTATTTTATACAGCCATGCACCAAGAACAGGAAAAACAAAGAAAAGAACAGGAAATGAGAAGACGGCTTAATGAAGCCAAACAAGCGGAAGAAGCAAGACGTCAGGAAGACTTCAAAAAACAGCAGCTTATAAAAAAAGATAAGATTCTGGTCCAGCAACAGCAGATGCTGGTAACAAGTCCTCCATCAAAAATCTTACCACCCAGCAGCATATCATCTAACATTGATCCTTTCAGGAGTGTAGCTACCGTGCGACAAATTAGCAGTGAACAGACCAGCACTACCAAGACGTCTGGTGGAGACGTGAAGCAGAAAGTGTTGGCAATGCAACAGTTAATTAAGGAGCAAGGCTCAGATGTTAGAGCACCGCCCACCAGTAAGAATATTAACATATTTAAGAATATTATCAATTTTCTCCTAATGATATCCATAGACTATCATGGGCAAAGTCTATGAGAATTAACAAAATGATCACAAAGAGAAAAATATTTGATCTTTTACCAAATTCTCTCAAATAATTCTTCAAGGAAGTGTATGGAGACCAGTTTGGGGAATTTGTATGTGGATATTGGGACTTAAAGGGTTAAAGAATTAAAATAATTTTAAACTAGAAGTTCTCATTGAGAAGGGAAGTGCTGCCGTGAGTTGCGATGCGAATAGGACAAAGACAGTATGTAGAACAGTTAAACATATGAATTTTTTTCTTAAAGTCAATAACATAGAATTATGATGCACTCAGAGTAAAATACAAAAATGAACCGATCACAATGACAAATATGCTTACATTCAGATACTG
This sequence comes from Porites lutea, assembly GCF_958299795.1. Classification (NCBI taxonomy): domain Eukaryota; kingdom Metazoa; phylum Cnidaria; class Anthozoa; order Scleractinia; family Poritidae; genus Porites; species Porites lutea. The sequence continues at coordinate 47,730,127 of NC_133201.1, read as the reverse complement.
ACTCGCCAGAGTTTCAACATGATTTTGTAATTCATTTTAACAACAGCAGTGCTGATAGACTATTTCTTCATCGAACAATCATTGTGTACATGACGAGAAGAGTTGCGAACAAATAACGTAAAGACTAAAGGCCAAAACTTGTTTATTCACAGGTCAGGTAGACGTACAGTACACGCCGATCACAACTTACAATCCTGATTTCCGAGATAACAATCTGTGTGACAAAAAATACTCGCTACAACTAATCTTGAAACCTAGCATTAAAAAAAAAAAAACGAAAAAATGTCCCGTACAATAGTTCTTGAACTGTTCTTACCGTTTAGGCTGTTTAAAAAGACAGCAAACATCCGATGTACTACAACTTCTGCACAAATCTTAAACTCACATGAGAACAAAACAAACTGGCGGGTTGCTCTGAAGAGAAAAACAGGCGCGGCAGCTAAGCACTTGCTGATTGGTCACCTTGCTGATTGAACCATGGAACCATTGAACCATCGAACCATCGAACCATCGAACCAAAAAATCTCAAATCGCTCAAGAATATGGGTGCTGCCGGCTGATGCCCGGCAGCAAATATAATTTAATTGTAAGACTTAGGAGGTAAAAGTGCTTAATGGTAGTATTTTGATTATTTTGCTCAAAATCGAAACAACAAAGGACTTCACCACTTTTTTTGTTAGTTCCTTGTTTACGGGGTTCTCCAGAATTTTTTTCTTTTTAAGGAAAAGAAGAGAAAACACATAACTAGGTATATTAGATTAAAAAGACACAGTCTCTGAAATCATGCACTACAGCAACTCATGCATGGGTGCTGCCTTCCTTCCACTAGGGCGGTTGGGGGGAAAGTGGGGGAGGGGGGGGGGGGGCTGGGCTGAAAAGAGCATGACCCAGATTCCTTTGTGTCCCAATGCCAATTGTTCATCGTCATAAACATTATTATAAGGTTTAGGAAAAAAAAAATGAGAATCAAACTAGGTTGAGACCATTAATTTGAACCTTCAAGCCCAAATGCCCAAATATTATTATTAGCTGTGCTGTTTTACTCTTGGCCTATACATGTAGGTACACTGTAAGCAGTTTTCGTTTTCGGCATTATGAATGGACCATCAATTGCTAACTCGTTGTGTTTCTATTATTTGCAGATCTGTTTAAACCAGTGGTTACACCAAAAGAATACTACAAAGCCCTGTATGAGTTTGAACCCAGAAACCCTGATGAGCTGCAGCTGGATGAAGGCGATATTGTTGTGGTAAGATACAGCTTTATAATGTACATTCATGATAACTTAGTAATTCTTATGACAAAACTGTGATCTTTGATGGTCAGCCCTACAGAGGAAAAAGCATTGACTACTCACTTCAAAAAAGTTCCTGAAAATTTTATTTGCAGTCAGTATACAGTACATGTAGATGACTGCTTATCTGGGCAATTATTGGTGACAAAATTATTAATAAAAACTGATTATTTTCTTTCATTGTAAATGATTTGAACCTAGGAGTCATGTCATAAGTCATCTGGGTTGATGTAGCAGATACTTGTAGTACTCTTATTAAACAGTGACTGACATTTTTTTCAACAGTCTGTACAGAACTTAGAGTTGTCTCCCACGCAGCCGTTTTTGTCTCACCACAGAGTGTTGCGTGAAGAGACAGAAACGGCTGCTTGGGAGACTATCACCAGAGTTGCAACTCTGCTAATGACTGACTTATCCAACGTTTGTTGAAACATCAGCTTCTGTCAACAGAAGTCTTTTGAGGACTACACTCACCCAAACGATCATTATTTATGTCAGCTAATCACTGTCTTTCAATTTTCATTCAGATTGACCAAGGTGCAAAAAAACCTCCTCCAGGGTGGCTGTATGGTGAGACAAATGGGAAGAAAGGTCTGTTTCCTGAAAACTATGTGGAAAAAATAACCGAGGAAGAAGCTAAAGGTGCAGGGAAGCAAGACACCATTAGTGTTTCACCTCCAGATAGCTCATCTACAGTCAAGTCGCTTGCTGCAGCACTCAGCATGCAGTTTGCATCTGGGGGCTCTCTTGGTGGGTCAGCTTTTGCTAGTCAAACCTCTTCAAATTCAAATGTCACAGTGGCTGAGGTAAGTGCTAGAGAAAAAAATAATTGTCTCCTCATGATGTAGGAACTATTTGCTTGTGGAATCTAGAATCCAGAAAAATTATGCTTTTGGAATCCAGAATTCTGGGCTTTAGTATCAGGAATACAGGGCTAGAAATCCAAATCGTGGATTTCCGTGCACAGGGCCAGGGGCCCGTTTCTCCTAAGTCCCGATAACTTTTCGGGCCCGAAATCAAATATTCAAATCCGGAAATAAAAAGAATAAGAGCGCGGATCCTGGCTAGCAAATTACTCCATTAATATTTTTGTTTCATTAACCGATAGTTTTGTCATGTTAGATGCAAAACTATTGCAACCTCTATCTTTCATGTAAACAACAAGAGCTTTACAGGCCCGTTAATTATTGGGGCTTTCGAGAAACGGGCCCCAGAACAACCTTTACAAGCTTATTTATATCTACTGGAATGAATACGGTCAAACTTCTTTCTCTTGAGAAAGGGACGTGGCTGTTTAGTAGGAGTCCTGTAAACAATTATATTTTCCTGTCATTTTTCTCTGACTCTAGCTGCTAAAATTAATAGAGTATGATCTCTTATACATGTATTTATAATACACTGTAGAGGTTTGATTGTAGCCCTGCTATACAGTGGAACATCGATATAACAAAGAGCCAAGGGACTGGCAGAATTTGTCCACTATAATGAGGTTTCGTTACATCGTGTTACTTTTGCATTATTTGACTGTTACTGGGGTAAAGAAAATGGTTTGTTATACCGAGGACTTCTTTATTATAGAAGTTGTATCAAGGTTCCACTGTACTCAACAACAAAAACATTAATAAAAAAACCAATAGAAAAATCTGCAATTCAGTCTTCAACCCTGAGTAGGGAACAATTCCTTTTGTTTAGCTGATAAACTGTTCATGTTGTCCTTCAGCAGCATAGGTAAAAATATTAGATCCCTGGTGATGCTGTTGATAGCAAAAGCTTGGATCTCAATTTTGTTTTCTAAACAACAGTTTAGGGTCTCATTAGAACTTATTTTTTATTTTTAGACGTTTTAGTTTGGTAAAAGTGTTGCTGGCTGTTTACTGTAAAAATGAGAGTTTTCTTGATTGTTTCTTTTTATGTTCTTGAAAACTGGGAAATACAATACGTCATTGAAAAGGAAAGATAAAGAAAACACTTGTGCATGGCAGCTGTGGTTAAATCTTATAGTGACTTTTTTTTAAAACTAATTTATTTATATATTTACTTTTATTTGATCTTCATTCATCGTTCATAACTATACGCGAAATTTGGGACCGAGTAAGAAAATATAATTGAACTACCTCGTTATATAAATGAAAGGTACATGTACATCTGTACTTTTCTGGTGGATTATTTTCTTGCTTTCTTGATAAATAAAAAAAAATTGTTTACCGGTAGTGCGCTGCCAAACCTTTGAAAGCCTAATGATTTAACTGTCCATGCACCACTCAGATTGTAAAATGTTGATGGTGGAATATTATGAAGGCTTACCATGTGACACCAATAAATTGCAAATTATCACATTAAGGTGACTCGACCCAGTTTTTTTGGGGGGATACCATCCTAATATGAAGCTCTCTGGTATCCCCACCTGTACTTTTATCGTAAGTCTAACACATAGAATGGATAACATATAGATCAATCTACAATATAACATAAAATTTTTGGCGATCGGAGTAAATGTCACGTGGTTATAATGCCACGCCCCTTTGAGGTCTGAGTCGAAAATCTGCAGTTGCCGGCATTTTTTCGTGAAAATCTCTCGGCTACACATAGTGCGCATTAGTGCCTTACGCTGAACAGAGTTTCACCAAAATCGCAAAGACCCAATTCGAGAAATTCAGCGGTTTCCAAATTTAGGTCATAATTTATGCGAAAATGATAAGCAAACTTTACACGGATTATATCTAATAAACTATGAGATTCATCTCTTTATTTTGGGCATCGTTATAACAGATGGGTCCTTGCAAGTCAGCAAAACGCTTTAGGGCCTTGTAAATGCGCGCAATTTCGAGCAAAGCAAACATATAGAAATTATAGTTTTCGCTATTTGTTGACGTTTGTCAGCGTTTAAGAGTCCTTCTCACGAAAAAAGCATTTTCGTAAAAATTCGTAGTTTTTTTTCCTTCAAATTTTTTCAGGGCCACTATTGATTAACTAACTACCCGGACTCTGAATCTCATGGTCATTGAAAAACTGTGACATTATCTTCTATAAGCCCAAACTTGAGTAAACATTGAAGATTTTTAGCGTTTTGGCTGAGTTTGTGCTTTGGGAGTTGTCTATTGTTTCTAGTCTGTCATTATACCGCATTCTTGTTCAGCACGCGTGCAATGACCGCGCTTGGCTGACTTCCGAATGCTCACCGAGATATAATAATTTTGGTACAGTGAGACAGGCCATCGCGTGATACAAAGAGGTTTAAGTCACAATTTTTAATCAATTCTCGTGCTTCTTGTGCCTTTGCAAAAAAAATCAAGAAGTGCTACACACTAAATCTACTTTCTATTAAAAAAATAACATTTTTTCATAGGTTTAATGCAAGCCAATAATTAAACCAACTCGTGACGGGAATATCTCGGTGAGCATTCGGAAGTAAGCCAAGCGTGGTCATTGCACGCGTGCTGAACAAGAATGCTGTATAATGACAGACAAGAAACAATAGACAACTCCCAAAGCACAAACTCAGCCAAAACGCTAAAAATCTTCAATGTTTACTCAAGTTTGGGCTTATAGAAGATAATGTCACAGTTTTTCAATGACCATGAGATTCAGAGTCCGGGTAGTTAGTTAATCAATAGTGGCCCTGAAAAAATTTGAAGGAAAAAAAACTACGAATTTTTAAGAAAATGCTTTTTTCGTGAGAAGGACTCTTAAACGCTGACAAACGTCAACAAATAGCGAAAACTATAATTTCTATATGTTTGCTTTGCTCGAAATCGCGCGCATTTACAAGGCCCTAAAGCGTTTTGCTGACTTGCAAGGACCCATCTGTTATAACGATGCCCAAAATAAAGAGATAAATCTCATAGTTTATTAGATATAATCCGTGTAAAGTTTGCTTATCATTTTCGCATAAATTATGACCTAAATTTGGAAACCGCTGAATTTCTCGAATTGGGTCTTTGCGATTTTGGTGAAACTCTGTTCAGTGTAAGGCACTAATGCGCACTATGTGTAGCCGAGAGATTTTCACGAAAAAATGCCGGCAACTGCAGATTTTCGACTCAGACCTCAAAGGGGCGTGGCATTATAACCACGTGACATTTACTCCGATCGCCAAAAATTTTATGTTATATTGTAGATTGATCTATATGTTATCCATTCTATGTGTTAGACTTACGATAAAAGTAAAGGTGGGGATACCAGTGATCTTCAAAGTAGGATGGTACGCCCCCCAAAAAACTGGGTCGAGTCACCTTAAATACCTTTTTATAACCGTGTCACAATATTTCCGTTTTCTTTTTTAGACTCCTAAAGCGACAACCAGCCAGCAGTCAACATCAGAAGGTTTCCGAGTTATGGCTTTGTATCCTTACAGAGCGAAAAAGGACGACCACTTATCTTTCAACAAAAATGATGTTATTATTGTAAAAGAACAGCAGGATATGTGGTGGTCTGGGGAACTCAATGGCGATATGGGATGGTTTCCCAAGTCTTATGTTAAACTACTTGGTGGGACCCTCAAAGCTTCCGAGTAAGTTTAGGTCTTAAAAAGAGCTTGAAATGATGATTGGTCTTTTTTTGTCCTTTGGACAAGCTGCTGTCAGTTTTTGCTCGCCTAGGGCAGCTGCATGCAAGTCTTTTAGTACTTAGTTGGATAGAAAACGTGATATCTTCGGCTAGTGATAAGTCAACCATGGCACGCAGAGGTTTTTCTTTTTTCAGTCGCCGAGATGTGGGTGGAAAAACGAGGGGCTGTCAACTTCGAGATGTCTGGATATGGGATGGATGAAAATCTGAGCGATGCGTTAGATAGAGCTTCTCAAATGAAAAGTAATTCTGGTATAGATTCCTAGCAACGTTTGGAAAATTATATGATACTGGAGATCCAATATTCATACCACCTGCATGGTAGTAATTTCCTTTGTTATTAGCAGTATTTCACCAAAAAATTTCTCATTTCGAATCATAAGCTACATGTACTTTTACTATAATGAAGCTATCATTTTAACATGTAGCAGCTTCTGAGAGTGCCTCCCTTTTGTTCACTCTGATTCTTATCTTTTTTGTAGAACAAATGACACAATGGCTAAGGAAATATCAGTTAAAGAAACAACACCTGCTGTCCCTCCCCCTGAAACAAAACCCAGTCATCCTACAACTCTGTTTGGTAAGTTTTATCCCACAGATCCTCACGTCCTCCGAGTCTGTTCACAGTCCCCTCCCCCCGCCCCCCAATTTAACCGCCGCCTTGTTAGCTCAGTTGGGAGAGCGCCGGTCTGCTGAACGGGAGGTCGCGGGTTTAAACCCCGGTTGGACCAACACTTAGGGTCTTTAAATAACTGAGGAGAAAGTACTGCCTTTGTAATGACATCTGCAAATGGTTAGACTTTCTAGTCTTCTCGGATAAGGACGAAAAACCGTAGGTCCCGTCTCACAGCACTTTCACTGATCTGTTCTTGTGGGACGTAAAAGAACCCACACTACTGTTCGAAAAGAGTAGGGGACGTAGACCCCGGTGGTGTGGCCAACCTCTACGGGTTGTGGGATTGGGTAGGGATGGCACCTTGCATGGGACCTATGAGTCCCGTTCATACCTATTCCCTCTGGGCAGGCCTGTGTCCAGAAAAAGCTTGTAAAAAGTAAAATAAAAAATGTTTTCATACGATTATTTCAAATGTACCGAGAGGGAGGGTGTCGGGGTTCCCCGCCTATTGAGCAGATTTGACACTCACCCAAGATGGACACCCGTACTGCGGAGTCTTCGATCTTGACGATCTTACGGCAAAGTAGGGGACTGTGAACAGTCTTTCGTCCCCACTTCTCTCTCCGCTACTCGAAGTTTCGGCTTCGAAATGTCATTGGTTCATGGCGTTGTCATTGGCTATAGGAATTTCCGTTGTTTTGGTATCAAGTCTTTCAGTGCACTAACTTTAATTTCTTTTCTGGCTGCAGAGTGTGTAGCGCTTTACGATTACACCGGTGAGGCCGGCGATCTAAGCTTTACAGCGGGCGATGTGATCAAAGTTCACAAGGATGAAGGTGAATGGTGGGAAGGTAGCTGTAATGGAGAGAAGGGACTTTTCCCTGCTAACTACGTCAAAAAGAAGGATGTTGAGGTAACATTTGTTAGTCTCGTTAACCCTTGTCACTTCCAAGGTTGCTAAAATTCAAATTCATGAAAAGGTAGAGCTTAGTCCACGTCGCAGAGGTAATCGAACCCCGGTTTGTCGCGTCTGTGAGACAGCGCCAAGATCCTTGATCCGGGTTCCCAACGGAATCACGAATTATTGGAAGTGCGTTTTCAATTTCCCTTAAACATGATTTGCCAATCAAACAACGTTGTTTTAAACTGGCCAACCATGGCGTTTACTCAAATCCTGGTACACAGCCGAACGCCCAGAACAAGGATTTCGGCTCTGGCTCTCAGACAGACTTAAACGGAGTTTTTGTTTTCGTCTGAGGCTCGGCTAGCAAAGCTCTGATGTGTAAAACACATAAAAAACAAATGGCATCTATAGACCCATAGTTGGTAAGTAAGACCAGCACCTCGCTGGTCCACTGGACATGTGGAGGTCAAAAGCTTTCAAACGGTACTCTATCTTAAATGGACGGCGCTTGAGGAGGCTATGTTACGCGGTTTTCTCTATTTTTAAAAAGATAAAATGTGTCTTCGCATCAGTTGAATTCCAAAAAAATAATAAAGACAGGGCCTGACATAACGGCCAGTAAACGGACAATGTCCGGTTAAAAACTAGCCGTTGTCTGTTCAAGTTCTTGGATGATCTAACAGTTTGTCCGGTCGTTTACGCCTCTAATGGAAAAAATTCCGATTTTATGTAAGGATGGACATTTTTGGCGATCGTGAAAAAAAAAAACGGAAAATAAAGGAGTGAATGCGGATTCATAATGATGGTTTTGAAAGAGGGCCGCTGTAATGTGCGTTCCGCGCTTTCTGCTTTCAGTGTAATGTTTCATGTACATTAAAAGCCTAGTAAATATTTAAGCATTTCGGAAAGTGGGAGGCTTTTATAGTGATATGAGGTAATAGATAGTATCTGTCCGGCCCAAAATGGGTCGTGTCCGAGCAAGCAAAGCCGTTTGACCGGCGTGAAACGGGAACTATTTAAAGCCCTGAATTGTCTAATTTTGTCATTTTTATACTATATTTAGGCATTGAAACTGTTTCCTGTCATGTGTTGCTGCATGGCGAGAATGGACATGGATAAAAACTTGAAAAAAATTAGGCTAACTTTTTCAAGTGTTAATGCTATACCTCCAAATATCACCAAAACAGTAATTTAAGTTATTGCTCCCTGATGAAATTTGTTTGATATCTTCATTACTCTACAGGAGCATTTTGTATACGGGTAAGGGCTCTAAGTACCCGGGGTCTAAGTAATGACTTCAGCACAGAATTGACCTTTAACAGAAATATCCTCGTGACGTAACCCCTTTCAGTGTTCGTTCGATAAAATGCAGAGGAGCCTTGATCAGTGTTCAGTTTTACTCTTGATTTGGTGGAGTAAAAGTGAATTTTGTTTTTATTTCAGGCACCAAAGGCTGCCCCTCGTATTAAACCAGGTAAGCAGTGAAAATATTTTTCACAGTGCATAATCGTGTGGCATTTACATCACAAATCTTAGTGGGTTTACATGTTGCGGCACCATTATGGCCCGGTTCAGACGCCGTACTTTTCATGAGCCGAACCTAATTCGAATTAAGGCCGACCCAAATTATTTAGACCTGCTGAATTGATTTAGACGCTGATCTTAATTCCAGCCGAACTAAATTCAGAAGGAGAAAAATGCTCATCTCGGTCAAACTGCTTACAAAATACGTTATAAGATTTATGCATCAGGTTCGGTACATGAAAAGTTGGGCGTCTGAATCAAAGGCGTTCCAAAGTCCATCCAAAGACGAAATTCCCGGCCGGGCTAGGCGGAAAGAATTAACGGCTGAGCCGTTCCAAATTGAAAACAGGCGTTCCTAATTGATTCAGAGGCCGAACTTTTCATGTACTTAATTCAATGTATTAGGTTCTGCTCATGAAAAGTGCGGCGTCTGAACCGGGCCTAAGTGACTGGGTGTTCCGACTTTGTTTCATATATTTACTCATGACACAGATAGTTGAGTGAATTATATTTTAGTTAAAAAGTGAGCTGCGAGAGAAAAATTTCTGTTTTTATCTTTCTTTTATAATCGCAGCAAGTAAAACCTTACGGTTTTCTCTCTTTTCAGAAATTGCTACCGTGACGACGGCGTACAACGCAGTGACAGCAGATCAGCTGTCACTCTCACCTGGACAGTTGATCCTGGTCAAAAGAAAACACCCTGATGGCTGGTGGGAAGGAGAACTTCAGGTAATGTCATGGCGCCAGCCAGTCAGTTGGAAAGGACTGGTGCCGGCAGCAAAAAGCGTTATCAATAGGCCATTTCCGAGTTCCCCCGAGCCTCTGTTTCAAAACGAGGTTAAGTACTCAGCCTTTGATATGGAAATCATTTTTCATTCTCATGCAAATAAAACTCATTTTCACAAGAAAGGTTGTGCACCAAGCCTCATTTTGAAAGTGAACTCGCAAGTGGCCTAAAAGGGAAATTTAGTGACTGCATTTCTTTTTACCTTGCTACGATTTGATTGGTTGGAACATATGGCACCACGCTGTCAAACAATCAAAGTATTATCACAACTGGACCTATCTTAAGATGGTTCTACGTGTTTTCCCGCGCTTGACAACACTTAACAGCTGCATGTTCATTTTTTCTTCAAGTATATCTGTTCATTGGGTTGTGCTGACCGTCTGTGTGATTGGCAGGCTTCCTCTGTACTAATCAGTACCTACCATATTTTCTAGCTTTGTGCCAGTTCTAAAGGAAGAAGGTAGACATGCCCCTCGGGCATATATTTCTCTTATGATAAGCCTAGGTACACGACTGTCAAAAACGCATTCAAGTAGCGGGCGCAAATAAACTGCGGATTCAAATGCCGGGTCCACAATGGCAGGTTTCAAGTAACACTGGGAGCATTTAGTGTAGAGAATATGTTAAAAGGATTTCAATTTCCTGCACATTATTTGAATAGTTCATTTTAATAAAGATATCCACCGCTATCCTAGTCCGCTAAAGCTTTTACCTGCGTGGCAGGAGCAAAAAGGGGAGGGGGAAGTGGGAGGGATAGATAGATAGATAGATAGATAGCTTTATTAAAAATCCATTGCAGCCCAAGGGCTGGATTACGGACTGTACAATACGTTGAATACTAAGACTAACTATTATAAATAAATATCAGTAAATAAATAAAACAAAGGAACAAAATACAACGTCATGAAATTTAAGAAAATAGCCGCGAATTTACAATAAAACCATTAGAAAATAGCCGCGTTATGCATGATAAAACTATTCATTAGTCTATTTGTTCTACAAAGAGGAACGTTAAAAACGCGCTTACTCCTTAAGGCTACAGTACTAAGATTACGTGGCGGCAAAAGGCCATGTAATTTGTGGAGGCTGTTGTCCTTAATCTCATTGAATAGGCGCTCTGTCAGCCATTGGCGCCGTTGGTGGAGGGTGGCAATATTGCACTCTTTTAGAGCCTCTTGATAGCCTAAATCAGGGAAAATAATTCTAAGTGCACGGCGCTGAATTTTCTCTAGCTCTTCAGAGAGATACTCAGGCAGACCATTGTGGAAAACTTGGCAGGCATATTCAGACATGGGCCGGATACACGTAGTATAGAAACAAAGTAGCTGCGCAGGATCTCCTTTTGCACGCTTAAGCTGCCTTAATAGGTATAGCCTAGAGGCTCCTTTTTTGATAACATTCTCTATGTGAGCGTTCCACTTTAGATTGTTAGAAATTGTGAGACCAAGAAGTTTTGCGCTAGTTACAACCTCAATTGGTTTGTTGTTAATAGTAACTGTTTCGAAAGGATCTACAGACCTTGAGAAACTTATCTGCAACTCTTTACACTTGGTCTCATTCAACTGGAACTTATCTATTTCGGCTTGCCTAACTAGGTCGTCTACAGCAAATTGGATTCCACTTGGTTGGCCCTTGTGGACTGTCTCGGCCATCGATGTGTCATCGACGTACTTCCAAAGGTTGACACCATTGACATTGATGTCATTTATCATTACCAGGAAGAGCCAGGGCCCCAATTTTGTCCCCTGCGGGACACCTGCCCTGACAGATCCCCAATCCGAGTAGCAATCGTGGGCGAGTTTCACTCGTTGCTTCCTGTCAGTAAGAAAATCTGCAATCCAGTCCAGCACCCAAGGTGGTAGCTCATAATCAGTAAGTTTAGCCATAAGAATGGCGTGGTCGATGAGATCGAATGCTTTCCTAAAGTCAAAGAGCACCACGCGCACAGTAGAACCGTTGCCGTAGAAAAGCTTTCCCCCTATCCCCTACCCCTTTCGACGCCTGCTACGGAGGCTATTAGAGCTTAAGCGTCCTTTACGGCTTGACTGAATTTGTTTTCTATATTTTGTCTTTAAAAAGGCTCGTGGTAAGAAACGACAGAGTGGTTTGTTTCCGGGAAATCACGTGAAAATCTTGGACAGAAAAGCTTCCGGTGGTGGGACATCGGGCCCAGTATCCTCTCCTATCACTGAAAGTGTGAGTAGAATTTACTTACCCCACCCCAGTTGTTCAAAAGCTGGATAGCGCTATCCACCGGTTAAATCACTATCCAGTGGATAAATATTAGGGAAACCAATTGTGCTATCCACTGGATAGTGATTTATCCTGTAGATAGCGCTGTCCACCTTTTCAACAACTGGGACTTGCTCTTTTCTTTAACTATCAACATTGTCTTTATTTTCACTATGTACATCATGTTTATAAAGCTTTTTACATTCCGCGAGGAGATCAAGTGCCAAACGCACAAAGTAATTTAACTGTACATCTCTATAAAGTGCTTTGCGAAGTCAGTTGTAGAGAGATCGACGGGAATCCATTTTTAAACCCAAACACGGCACAAAAAGGCTACATTGATGAAAGGCGAGTGTCATCACATACGCCACCCAAAGATTGGAGTAGGTTGTGGTTTTGGACCGCATAACAGTCGTGGAGAGGTTGAAAAACGCTAACACATAGTTTTCTTTTATTTACAGGTCTACAGTGTCCCATTCCCGGCAAAAGGTACATAGTGTCATTTTATGAACTTACTTCCTCTTTAGACCGGAAAAAAGTGAAGTGTACGCCGTAGAAACGTTGTTTAGTTTAGAATGGCGAATGATATCATCGGATAAAAAGTGCATATCGGATGTTATATTGAAATGTTAAGAAGCAAGCACAAGTACAGTTGTATCCAAGTAAAGAAAATAAATAAATAAAAATTCTAAAATCTAATATTTGGACAAGTACGTTTTACTTAAAAATTGTTATTTTAAAAAACTTTTTAAGAAGTTTATACAAGTAAATTAGGTTTAAAAGATCTAAAATCCAATATCTATCTATAATAACGTTTTTTCAGCATAATCACAAATGTATTTAATGGTAAAAGCTGGTGTCTCTCTCCCGCTTACCCTGAACAATTTTTTGCCCCCGCTCAAGTTGCCCGTAGGAACAGTGGTAGCCGGTCATTTCGCCCCGGTTACTTGGCCCCCTATTTTCGAGTTATTTATTAGCCCCATGCGTGAGTTACTTAGCCCCCTCGACTTAAAAAACATACAAGATTTATTTAATACGTGAGTCACTTTTAGTCGCTTAGTTTGGTTAGGGAGATGGGAGATTGGTTGAAAAATCACGATTGAAAGATGTTAGTACGTATGATCGGGTTTTTTATTGCTTATGTTGGGATTGTCCGAATTTGATCGCCTGGTGAGGACCAGGCCCCAGTTGTTCATAAGGTAGACATCTCTATCGACTGGATAAATCTCCACCCACTGGATATCGCAATTGTTTTTCTTAATGCTTATCCGTTGGATAGTGATTTATCCGGTGGATAGCGCTATCTAACGTTTGTACCACGCGGTTGAAACCGCTTGATCAGCAGCAAAGTGGGACAAGGAATAAAGGAGAACCTTTTAACCCTTTCACTGCCAAATGTGACCAAGAGCAAAATTCAACAAAAATTTCCAAATTTCATTTTGTAAAATTTTGAAAAACAAATAGTAGCATGTAAAAGTACAGGGAGAGAGGTTTAATTTGAATGGTCACTCCATAGCATTTCGTCCACAGACTCAAAAGTTAGAGCCACCTTACAAAACTCCTTTATTCACGCTGGCGGTGAAAAGGTTAATTAATGATAGCAGCTTCAGCCTCGTCCAATATTTATCCATTGTTTGTTGTTACGTAAATTGGATCAGCTCACTATTTTCTTTTTTGTTCTCCCCTTATTTTTCAGCCAAACTCGAGCAGGTGTTGGCCATGTTCCCTTACACCGCCCAAAACCTAGATGAACTCACCTTTTACAAGGGAAGCGTTATTAACGTTGTAAGCAAAGAAGGGGAATGGTGGAAAGGCGAAATGAATGGACAAACTGGCATGTTTCCGTCGAATTACGTTCAGCCACTGAGCGACTTGAATATGGGTACCACGCAATGTAAGTCTGGGGTTGAGGTCGTTATTTGAGTTGACCTTTTTCAACTCCTTAGATGCAGTCGAAGTTCTCGCAAGCGACCACCGCGGAAATTCGAAAAAGTGGTCGTAACTAGAGCTGGTCGCTCACGAGAATGAGCTCAGTAAGGGACTGGTCAAAAAGTATAGGGGGGGGGGGGTGGGCCGGAGCAGAGAGGGGGTGGGTCATGAGGTTTTGAGCCTTGTGCAAGGGGTGGGTCGTGCAATTTTCAGCTCCCCTTAGGGGGTGGGTCACCCTATTTTTTACTAACTACTAACGAGACAGTTGACTACACTTGTTATATAAAACACAGCCAACTGGAATTATTGCTAAAATACTCACAAACCTGTTGTGCGAGAAAATACAAAGGTTGACAGGCCGCACATCTATACGGGCGTGGAACCCTCTGTTAACCTTTTTTTTTTCGGCTCTAACGAGCATGTCCTTTAACGATTTCCTTTTTTCGTAAGGAAATGATTGGTGGTTCTTTAAAAATTTATTGAAGTTATAGTTGGTTTTGTATAAGATTCCATTTTTTCATTCAAGCTTCCTTTATAGTAGACTCTGAGAGCTGGTATTGTGTCACGAATGGCAATATTTCTTTTTCCTCCTTGTTGTCTTGTTTTAGGAGTTTAGACTCCCTTTTGTGAATTTTATTTCTGATAGTAGGTTTTCTATCAAAGATAGGGGGCACCCAACGAGAATATAGTTCAAAACCAATTTAAACAGTAGATATATAGGCATATTTTTATCCCCCCAAAATTTTCCATCTGTTCGGATCTCCTAGCTGAAAGTCTAGTGATACGGAAATTATAGGGATCAAAACTTACTTTTTCGAAAATTTCAGCCAGAAAAAAGGGTCCCGAAGATTCTAGGTGACCTTTTTAGGGTAAAAAATCCGTTAAAAATGAGCAATTATACCGTTTTTTTAGATGTTCGAAAATCCTAGGAGGGGCAGACAAGCAAGAAGTTTTACAACAAATGTTCCGAAAATTCTAGATCTCAAATCGTCTTTCGAACAGATATTTTCCGAAAATTGACGTTGGGTGCCCCTGAAAGATTGTGGGTAGCCTCCGTCCGTCAAGCGTTTTTTTTTTTAATTTGAATTATTTTCCTCAAAGGTTGTTTCTGAGGAGTTTTTTCGTAGGATTCTTAAGGCTTCTCCTTTGACAAATTCTTTTTTTAACATTTGGAGGGTGACACGAGGTGAAATGTGTATGCAAGAAGCTTTCCGTTTGTTTAAAATGTGTCTTTGTATCAAGGATAGATTTTTCCTATTTCCTTGAATCTTGTGCCTTTGTATACAACCGTGTCTAAAACGCAGTCTCAGTGTCAAATGTTTCGGCCGTGAATTCAATAGTTGGGTGATGTAAGCTTGCTTGTTCAATGAAGGCTTCGATGTCTGGTTTACTCATGTCCCATACGGAAAAGATATCGTGCATGTGGCATTTCCAAACTGTTGTTCTAAAGACAGTTTTGCTTAGAGTCGTTGTTTCAATATATGTCATGAAAACACTGGAAAAGGAATCAAAACTGCTGTCTTTGTGCCATTGCAGTTCCATGGTTTTGTAGGTAGTGCTTTCCACTGAAGTGGAAGAAATTTTCTTTGAGGATTAATCTAAGCAATTCCGGCAAGTAATGTGTAGGAATGGGTTGTCTTTGTTGAAATTTTCATATGCTTTGTGATAGATAATTTCAATATACCCTCGTTTTGCTGTGTATTTGTCAAGACTCATTACGTCCATTGAACAAGAAATGTTCGGTTTTTCATATTCGTCTTTTCAGTGAAAGGTATGATTTCTGTGATTTTGATATTGGTTGTAGCAGTGTATTAACAAATTTTGTCAAGCACAGAACAAGGTTTTATTGGATAATTAAGAGGAAACCGAACATCCATGTTTTAACTAGGGGGTGGGTCATGCAATTTCCAACCTTGCTTTAGGGCTGGGTCAGTCATTTTTGTGCCGAAGGGAGGGGGTGGGTCATGTGTTTTTTACCAACCACATTTCCAAATGCTCCGGCCCACCCCCCCCCCCCCCCCCCCATACTTTTTGACCAGTCCCTAAATCATTAACAATTCATAAAGAAAAAAAAACAAAAGAATTTTTAAAATGTTTAGTGAGTGTTTTTATATCTGATATAGACACGGCTAAACTGTACGTCCAATGTTTTAGACCGTTAGAGCCGTGTGCAGTTTCATTAAAGTGTTAATTTATACGAATAAGACCATGAGTGGTCGCTTACGAGAGCTTAAAAAAAAGGAAAGGTCCAGTTGGGTAATCCTAAAAGTGGTCGCGGTCGCTTACGAGAGCTCTTCATTACAAACGGGGTTTCACAAAGGTGGTCGTAACGAGAGATGATTGCTTACGAGAGTGATTGCAAGAAGGGCTTCGACTGTATTAAATACTTGTAGAAAGCTGTCGGATGTCTTTAGACCTTTCTTTTGTTACTAAAATTACCTTTCCTCGCTACTGAGTCCTTGAAGCCGAAGTTATCATAGGTCAGCTTCGAAATCGCCGAGAAGACGTTCAGTTTTCCCTCAGACCAAACAACTGTTGCCATCGGACAATGTCCGACTACAATTGGCCTACTTCCGGAGAAGTCCGGATTGTGACAAGAAGAAGAAGATTATCATTAATTTTGTAAATGAATGAAATCTAGCTTGAGGGTAGTTCTAACGAAGCCTTAGCCTTTCGAGAAAGAAAAAATATTTGTAGCTCTGCCCTTGTGAGAGAGTAGGTTGAGAGGAGACACAACAAAATCTTTCTCCAATATTTGTACTCTACCGAGGACCTCAAAAGTCAATTTTGGAGCCATGTTCTGTAGTTCGGAGACTATTCTTATGATACTTCTTTGGCAGTTCTTTGACTTGGTGCTATTCACTTATTGTTGTTGCAACTTTTGAGCCGTTGGATAATATCCTGTGGCGTGACCATTCAAATGAAACTTATAACCTCTTCAGCAGTACTTTCACATGGTACTATTTATTTAGAAGGAAATCCTATGGTGTGACCGTATAAATGAAATCTCTTGAGCATTACTCTCACATGGTGTTATTTATTTCGTGTTCAATTCTAACTTTTGAGTCTGTTGACGAAATCTTATAGTCTTGCCATTCAAATGAAATCTCTTCAGCACCACTTTTGTTTGTGTATTGACGCTATTCAGGGCTTTAATGTCTTGGCCTGTTGCGATCAGTAGTATAACACGAATTAAGAGTTTTAAACAATGATAGCTTAATGTAACCCCTTTTGAAATAGAGACCTGTGGATTCTAAGACGAGCACGACTACGAGAACCAGATTTTCTCGATACTGAGTAGTGCGCGAGAGAGAACCAGCGTGAAAAGGTGATAGCCGTCGTCATTCTACTACGCTTTTTTGCGAGAATGTCGTAGCGGCGGAAACAAGTTATCAAATGCTAGAAGTCTCACCATTTTGCGATCGGGAGACACAGGGTCCAGAGGAGTTTCGTGTGAATAAATGAATTACTTATTTAAAGTCTCACCTTGAAAAATGTCTATACCTGTCGCTTAGCACGATTAATTAGCCCAATGGGATCTTTATGAATCTACTGTAAACGATTTCTTCGCTTCTTATCTGACCCAGATCAACTTTGTTGTTCGCCATTTTGAAAATCAACAACCGCAAACCATATCCTCGCTGGCGCACGGCACGTCTCCCGAAAAGTGACCGAAGACCGTCGCCCGAGTTAAAAAAATTTGAGTTTCTGGGATTCGAAAATCGGCCCCAAATTTGTTTCCTCCCTTTCCGTATTTTATACTGTAAGCCGATCTTGTGAGCCCTCAGTTTCTTGGTTTGCGGAATGTGTAACGAAACTGTAACGCGATCAAAGTAACCCATTCATTGTTTCAGAGGTTTTCGACGGGTTTTGATGTTCTAACGACAAACACATCTCCTCTGGCCCCTGTGTCGGGAGAGGGCTTAACCTCCTTCAGTAAAAATAACCAGGTTAACCTTGCAGGTGAAAAAATGTAAAATGAAGCTGTCCGGGGTGTCTATTTTTTTATATACGCAAAAACTTCAAGTCATATCTCGTCCTCGAATCTAAAGGTCTCTAATGTCTCCTTGTTGTGTCTTTCTCTGCAGGACGAGGACTTGAGATAACAGAAATGCTTTGGGATTTGCCTTCCTATAAATGAATAATCAGATCTTTTTAGATTTAAAATTGTTACTCTTGCTAAGAATTACAATCTGAGAGATTTATAGTTAATATTGTATATTTTTTTCATTGCGACCTGGCATATCTATAGACCATGGATAAATCGATGATCGTAATTTTACCAAAATTTAGTTGTAGCCAAGGATTTCGAACGACAGTTGTTTTATGCAGGTGGTTTTTGTGGTGGCTGTAGTCAAGAAGCTGTTAGTCGTTGTGGGGTTGTTTTCTGTTCAACTTTTATGAAAGTGTTATGGAAACGATGCGATAACTTTTACCTAAATTTTTAAAATTAAGGGGCAAAGCTACGTTTGACATTTTCGAAGAGAACGGTTAGTTTACACATTTCAGTTCATTAGTCATGTTAAGATTAGCTGTAAAAATTATACATATATTTTTTAGGCGAAGAGAAGTTCATTATGCGGAATATTATATGATATGAAAAACTGATGAAATTTTGCCAGATGTGTTCAATTTGTTTTGGTCAGTTTGGGCTCTGCTGTAATCTTATGAATTAACCTTATTTTTATCGGCCTTATTTCTACGGTTAGCGTAGTGTCAAATTAAGTTCCAATGTTCTAAAGTCTAAATGTAAGAACTGCATGATAACGAATAAAAATAACTTGCAATGCGTATGTGTTTGATGGTTTGTTCGTTCATTCATAAGTAATTCCCAAAGCATTTTCTTTATCTCTACCTCGCGCCTGTTGCAAAGGATTCAATGACAGAACTCGTCGGAGATTTATTGAAAAGAGATTCCCGTCTTTCCTTCGGTTTTGTTGTTAACCGACCCACTCCCCCTCTCCTCCCCTCTTTTTTTGTCACTGTGAACGAATCGAATCGTGTTATTTTCCCCGGAACCTTTGGTTAACGGTCAATATTTCTACATGGCAGTTGTGTTTGTCATTTATATTACATAAGTATTTTAGCGGGGAAAATCGCCCTCGATGACCGTCGAGATTCAAACATCTGTACTTGCACTGGAATAAGAAATTGTCCAAATTAGCTTGATGGTAGTAAATTGTCTCTCGTGTGTCAAGAGTCCTTTGTAACACTGAACTGTTACTTCCTCTTTCTGCAGAGCGCTTTTGTAAAATGGTCACTTCAATCAATCATAAGATGAGAGGACAATAGAGAGGAGAAGTCGTTACGTCACGTCGCCATGGTAGCAAAATTTCTGGATCTCAACAAACCGTGGCCCTGCAAATATGGCAGGGAGAAAAAAAGAACAAAATGAACAAAACTGTTCACTCAGGAACAAAACGGTAGCTCATAATTTTCTTCCATCGTTCGACAACGCAAATAGCCATCTCTGTCAAGAAACATTGTTGAGATCCAGAAATCTTGCTACCCTGGTAACCTGACGTCACGCTTCGCTCTGTTTAACGAGCCTATCAGATCTTGTAGCAAAGCCGTTTCTCGGTGTCAACGGTCATAATCGCGAGAAAACGGAGAAACGCGTGTTCGCAGCTTACAATTGTTTTGCTTTTGTGCGTCAAATGAGAAGGGGAAACGAAAACATGACAATGTAAACGCTCTAGTACCCTTTGTAAGGGAATCTACTGTTGGCTGAGTCGAAACGTATCGGTTTTTCAGCGTTGATCACAGGTAGTCCACTATTTCTATTCGAAGGCTGCTGAACAGGTGCATTCGTTTGGTTTCGACTGGTGCTTTACTTACCTTGGTAAAAAAGTTATTAGACTCACTCGAAATAATCAGGCCGTCGATTTTTTTCTTTTTTCGGAGGCGTATACTGAAGGCACAACTGCCAAGGAAATCTAAGAATATTAAGCATCTCGTATTGTGCCATATATTTCCACTTCCTTGACCAAATACAAGGAATAAATATTTTGGGCCGATTTTCTTCTTCCTCTCTCCGTAAGCCTCTCGGCTTTATTTTTACTATATTCATTAAAATCATTTGCTTGAATTGAATTAACTTTACTGTTACTGAGTCTAGTCAGTTGGTAGAAACTGAAATGCGGTAAGCAAACTATTGGTATAACGAGAGCCACTTGTTCTACTTGGATATCCGCCTTTTTCGCGAGAAGAATTTTACCCTCCAACCACCCCCCCCCCCCCCCTCCCGCCCCCGCCCCCCTCCCAAAAAAATCTTTTTGTCTTGTCTTGTCTTGTCTAAAATCCTAGGAAATATATTAAACTATCCAAATATTCTGCCAAAGAGGGCTTATTCGAATGGTAGCGTCAAACAAATTCCGGGTCCACTGATTTAAACGTTAGAGTGAGAAATGATCCTCCCATAACTTGGTCTCAATTGGAGCGAAATGATACATAATTTTTGATTGCGTTAGTCTATCTGCCATTTTTTTTTCGAGGTGGTGACCCTTGAGTGTGACAAAATTGTATGTATTTTTTTGTTTCAGATTTCTTGGTCAAAAATTTTAATAATCATGTTTTTACAATATCAAATTCCCGTCGATATTGTGACGTTTAAAACATCCGATGAGGAAATTTGCATCACATTTTTCATGAATATGAAAGATTTTGCTTTCACTGTGTTTTTAGGTTAAAAACAACAAAACTGAAAAACAAGCTTAATGTTTTCATCGGCTAAAATTACTTTTTATGTTTCCGTTAAAATTGTCACCGCTGTGTGGTTTTGTCGCGCGAAAATGTTTTGTTTTGAATAACATGGTTCAAATGCAACAACCGGCAACTCTTGCATCATTTTGGCCGCTCGCTGAAACTGAAAAAAATTTTAAATACGCTGGTTCTTGATACGTGTCAATTATGACTCAGTCCTATTTTTAACCAATTATAGGCTCTGAACCGTGAATAATATTCAGAAAATTTTGTTGAAACGTCCAGTTTTATTCTGTTGGTGCGATTTTAAAGATCTGCCGAGCCTTAGAGTATTGTACTATCTTCAATCGTTAGCGAGATAACTGTTGTTACACGTGATGGGTTTTAATCGCGCGGGATCGCCTCTGCAGTCTCGCGTTGCGAAGGCCTGTCGTAATAGCTTGCGAAACCTGAAAAACCAGTTTCGTCCGAAGAAACACAAAGTCGAGGTTATTCAAAGAGGAAACAATGGAAATACTTCCCAGGGTACGTAAGACGCTCAATTTTTTTGGAATGACTCTCCTTTAATGTTTTCGCTTGTGTATCAAATTTATGAATTTTATGGATCCTGATTTTATAATAAAGTATTTGCTGTCATCGGTTGGAATGGCAATTTTATGTGTCAATCGATGAGGACTCTGAAAACGTCTTATTACATTGAATATTATAATTTCTTAAATCTTCTTAACCGCGTTCCGCAAAGGTCGTTGTTCACGATTTACATTTAAGACGAAGGGTTTATCCAAACAGGCTTCGCCGGTTAAAATACTTCTTAGTATATGACGCAATTGTAAAATGATGATTTTTCTTTCCGACGGGGACATAAATATTTCAGTCTAGAGGTTGTGAATCTGTTTGCAAAATATATAGCTGTTAAATTGTCACAACATGGTTATATTTGATTGTTTAGCGGTATTTTTTTCTATTGCAGTCATGATTTGGCTTGCAATCTATTTTTGTATTGGGATGCGTCATTATATTGCAATTGATTTTTTCTGCATTTCTTTTTTATTGACTGTAATGAACCTATTTTCTTTCGACACGCTTTCCTATTCGCACAGGTACAATATCTGCAGTATTTTCTCGTATCGGTTTTAGTTTTTTAGTTTTAGAAAACTTCAGACGAAAGTGATGTATAAATAAATAAAAACTCTTCGCTTTTCTATAACACTAAAAACCTCAAGGCCGATATGAGAACTCTTTCTGTTTTTTGTATTCCAAAGACAGAAGCAGAATTTGGGCTGAGTTAAGCCATTATTCACGTTGATAATATCATTCCATGGCCTGTATAATGTATTGATTTGCTGCGAAAAGGACAGAGGGAAGTCACCAATGACAAGGGGCTATAAGTAACACGGCTGTGGTCTTTGTTTTCTCTGTTTAGGGACGGGGTCTTTTGATGCCAAAGTTTTGGCCTCTATGTCCACAACGGAACAACAAAGACAGGTATGGAAAGTTCGGTGGTGGTTTGAATTCATTGAATTTACGATGTGGGAAGAGAGGAGTGTTTTTTGAGCTTTTGGCTTGAACAGAAGTCTCTCTTCGCCCTTCATCCTCACTCCCTTTTCTTAACGCCATAGTCAGTGTTCAAAAGTTGCCTCTCCCTCTGTGATTTCCTCCTTCTTTCGCTCTCAACTATGGAAACCTTGCTTGCTGTCTTGTTTCTTTCTTTCTTTTGTTTGTGTGCGTGTCATTTGTCTTTTTTGTACTTTTTTATTCTTATCTTTTTGTTCAACCATTTTTTTCTGTCACAGAACGTCATATACGAGCTTATTAACACGGAGGAAGTTTACATGGATGATCTCAGTGCGACTTTGGAGGTCAGTAAAAGGGTTGAATGTGGGACCAGGATGGTCTTGTTTACTCTTTACATGGGCAAACCGGTCGGTTCACGATATTGGCAGCATACTGCTAAGCATCCCATTCAGGGATAATAGCGTTACTTTGCTTCCAGCAACATTCCACTAACCTGCGTAGCAGGCATAGGTTGTTTATTTTTTTTACAGCCCTAAAAAAACCCGGCGCCTGCTCCGCACGCTACATTTCACAGAAATTTAGGTTCTTCATGTTACAGAAACCGATAAGTGACATTCTAAGTGCACGTTAACACTTTGAAATTTTTTCCCTATTCAATTTGCTGTTTGCACGCGATGGGTGAATCTGAAATGAAAACATCCCAGCTCGACAGCGTGTCCGGAAATTCTGAATCCGGAATCTTAAGTGAATACTTTGTATCCGAATGAATGTTCTTTGTCCTACTGATGTGTGTTAACATCCTCATCCTGAATACCTTGAATTGAATGTAATAAATCCGATTCGGAGAAAATAACGTTATGAACCCGGAGAGATAAAACTGCGTTGTAAATCTGGCCTAACACTGTCTTGTCAATTGTTACATATGTTAGGTTTTCTACAACCCCTTGGCCGAGTCTGGATTGCTGACTGAGCAGGAACTTGTTACCGTGTTTATTAACTGGAAGGAGCTCATCTGGTGCAACATGAGACTTCTTAAGTGAGTATTTATACTGGGCAAAAATTCAGGGAGACTGGGCTTCAGCTTGTCGCACTAGGATTTCTGGGTAACCGCTATGGGCGAAGACGTCGATTATTTTAACAATTCGACTTATGTGACCAGTTTGATTAATGATTAGAGTTTATTATCATCAAATGACAACACACAACTAACGTTGACTTTGATGATAACTTCTTGACATGTTGCCGTTACATCATTCATTGTCAACAACAGTCACACTCAATATTACACTTGTCTGGACGATCAACATTTTAATAATGACACGACTCCTCTGTTCAAACCGTTTACAACCCGACAAGGAGACTGAGTATGATTATGACTTGTTTACACCGATGGTATCCCCCAGTCTTCCTGTCTACCTGTCAGCTAAAGGAGAGCGAACTCTGGGCTGAGTTGTTCGAGAGACGAGTAGCGAAATCGTTAGGCTTGTCACCATGGCAACCTGTTTGCTCAGCAACCGGCCGTCCAACAACTCGTAGTTTTACACTTCAAATGTGGCGCTTTTATGATCTTCTTCTCGTAGCTGAAAGCCATCGACAAATCATCACAAATCACAGATCAAACGCTGGTTATTCAAAATATTCAGAAATTCTAGCAACGAAAGCTGCCCCGGTTTTCCTGAAGTTTGAGATTGGCTAATAGGCTTATCTCCACCGTGTGACGGATTGCATTCATAATTAATTATAAACTTTATTTATCATCGTGATTTTGTTGTCAGGGCTTTTCTGATTCGAAAGAAGATGAGTACCAGTGTGGCTATTACATCAATCGGCGATATCCTTTGTGAAATGGTAAGATACTCCGTACTTAAACGAGGTTAACATACTAAGGACACTTGTAGCGAAACGTCAACTTATAACGCAATGCTGACCTGCCATTCCTCTCCATTGCGGTTTCGGAAGTTGTTTTTAGGGTCGTCTTTGTCTCAAGCAGGAATGTCAACAAGAAATAACGAGTCAGAGACCGATTTATTTCTCTAGAACGAACGTGAACTTTTGCTAGAAATAACCAGCGAGTACAAGAAATCTATTTTAATGGAAAGCGTCTGCTGGCAATTGCTTCAATCCAAATATTCTGATATGCTCACGCCGACCTGGTGGAACTGTTTATAGAACAGTACCCAAATAACTGGCCGCCATTTTTGGCCAGCCTTGAGCTTATGTCAAAACAAATCTAGAGTAAAAATCCATATATAACAACTTACATTATTCCAAGCTTTAAAAGGTTCTTCCCTACTTAAACATATTTTTTTTTTGGGGGGGGGGGGGGGGCGGGGGGGCGGGGGAAGGGGGCTGGGGTTGCAGTGACATTCTTCAGCATATTTTCTGCTTATATGTTTTTTTTCCAAACTAATTGATAATAATCTGACAGTCTGCATTCTCCTTATCTACAGTAAACTATTTTTGTATGTTTTTCTCCGATTTATTTGACTTTTCCTTTCTTCAGTTACCGCATCTGACGCCCTACGTGCGATTCTGTAGCTGTCAGTTGAAAGCTTGCCAACTTCTGCAAAACAAGACTGAAACAAACCCAGAATTCAAACAGCTGGAGAAGGTAAAGCTTAAACGAGCCCCAAAGTTCACTCTACTAACAATTTCTTTTACAAAAAATGCAGTGCCCTAACCGATGAACTTTTGTATCGTTATTTTGTTATATCGTTCGTAGCAATTGTATTTCTTCGAGTAGGCGCTAGGTATCCATTAAGCTGGTTGAATGAATGGTAATTTACGGCTCAACAATATTTTCTTGTTATATCTTTTATGTTGTTTTTAACAGAAATGCATTGCAGATCCTCGAGCCAAAGGTCTTCCTCTCAGCAGCTATCTGTTAAAACCTCTCCAGAGAATTTGCAAATATCCTCTTTTAATCAGAGAGGTGAGGTTTATACCCTTCTTGTCAAAAACAGTCATCTACTTGTTAACTTTTCCGATGACCTTCGTGAGTTTCAAATCTATAAAACTTATACTGAAAAGAGTTAAAGTTTAACTTACCTTTACGAGTTAATGTTGCAGTGCCCTATTGAAAACCACATTATGTGACATAGGCCATCTGTAAAAAGAACTTTCTTCTTATTATTTTTATTATTATTGATCTCCAAACAGTCAGCAATTGCTCTCAGCCACGTGCAGAATAGGGTTTAGGGGTCTAATATAGTGTTTGCCTTTGTCATTAGATTTTAAAGTACACCCCTGAGAATCACTTTGACAGGGTGAACTTAGAAACTGCGCTGGAGAAAGCTGAAGAACTTTGTCAACAGGTACGAAAACCCCGATTAGACATATGCGTTCTTGACTAAGTGTGGGGTCAAGATGGCTGATTATGATTGGCCAAGTTTTATGCGGGATTGAGACGAAGTATCGCTGGGGTGAGCTCGGGAAAGATCCCGTGCGGGTCAGATAGGCCTGCAATATCTTGGTCGCGCGGGTAGCCAATCAGGTTACAGGATTCGCTTGACATCTTGCCCGTTCACGGAGGTCTTTCTTGCTCACTTGCATGTATGGTTTATTTAGTTTACTGTCGTATTAAACTGATTTATAGCTCGCAATAGACCGTTCCCGCATTCCTGTGAACAAAGGCACCAACCCGAGGCCTGGGATGATATGACAATGATGTGTACGAACCTTTCCACCCAAGCTTTGACCTCGTTTCACCAGGGACTTCAGCGAAACGACGACAACGGTGACGAAAACGTCTCATAAAACTGATTCCGAGTTCTTACTGTTTCAAAATTCATCGCTCTTATTCCATGCCGTTCAATTTGACAAATGTTGGTAAAATTTTCCGTAGTTGAATGCTGTCTGTATCTAAGGGCCTGTTTACATGGAGTGGGGGACCCCGGTCTAGTGGGGTTGGTTTCTTTTGTTTTCACGCTCTAGGGGACACAAAACAAAAGAAACCTACCCCACTAGACCGAGGTCCCCCACTCCATGTAAACAGGGTCTAAGTTTAAGAAAAGAAAAGGAAAACCATTGTCTTGTGCTCACGTCCTCCACACGACGTGAAATTAGGCGGGTTAAGGAATACGGGGAAGTTCTATCTGCAATCGTATTTTCCTTGTCGGAGCATTTGGTAACGAACGACCTCGAAACGTCTGAGAACACACACTTCACCGAAAATCAGGCTAAACACAGCGGTGTTTTATACTTTGTTTTCCCACAGGTTAACGAAGGTGTTCGTAACCAAGAAAACACAGATCATTTGGAGTGGCTTCAAGCACATGTCAACCTGGAGAGTATCGGAGAGGTGCGTAATCGGTTTTTATCGGCCACATCCTCTACAATTTACTGCGATTTACGTGATATGGAGCGGAACCAACTTCTACTTTTTGCTTATAAATTTTGCTGGGCTAACTTAACAGTAGAAAAAAGCATCAGTTTCATTTATACTCAATAATGACGAAGTTTTTGAGCTAGCGGAGTCATATTTACCTAATATATGATACATAGAAAGTCCTAAACTTTTCACCTATCATCGTGAGAACGGTTTTAACATTTTGAAATACAAAAATGTTCTCCCTCCTGTAAATCCATCTCTTTTAATCGTTTTATTTATGTCGGTGTTGTTTACTCTACAGCGTTTGTTTTTTAACTCAACAACAAATTGTCTGGGACCGCGAAAGCTGTTACACTCTGGAACACTTTGGAAGGTAATTAATTTTCACCATTTAAGGGGGAGTATAATTATGCAACAGTTACTCTCCATTTTCGTTTTCACTGAGTAATCCTTGGCATGGTTCTGGTTCAGGTAAATGAAAACGGTAGACAGCAAACGATGACAGAGAGAGCATTTTTATTGGTTAAGCTTACGAAGGCCCATCATTAGCTTTTTAACTGCATACGATTGAGTGGACCCAAGGTTAACCCTCATGGCTCGAAAAGTCTGTTTGCCTAAGTGAGCACTACTTGTTTCGTCCGCCATTTGCTGAGAGCTCAAGACGGAATGGGGTAGACCAGTCAGTTTCCCCGTGAGAGTTTGAGAATTGCGTTCGATCGGCCAATCAGGTTGCTGATAAAGAAAGTGACATCATAGATAACAGCTTTACTAGCCCTCTAATTCTAGCAGTCCCTTTGCTTTTAGATTATTTGTTTGATCGTTAATCCAGCCAAAAGCTGCGTTGTTCACCTCCGTTTTCAGAACCATTTATGACTCCCCTTCAATTTCACAGTAGTTTTGAGGGAGTTATCATAACTCCAAAAATGGCCCAGTGAAAAGTTGAGGTACAGGATAACCCCTTTTATGGGGTTACTTTAACTCCTAATTTAACTCCAAATTTGGGGTCATTTTCACTCCTCAATAACTAGGGTGATTTTTACTCCTGAAAAAGAGTTCTTTAAACTCCTTTTTGGAGTTAAAATAACTCCCCCAAAAATTACTCCACTGTAAGGAGTTAAATTAACCCCACTAGAGGAGTTATTATAACTCCTTGAAAATTACCGTGTTGTTAGCTGTTCTTGCGAGTTAACCAACCCATTCCAAGATATGCCTATCTTATTCAAGAACTGATGTTTATTACATTCCTTGATTTCAGGTCAAGAGCGGTAAAGAGCTCAAGGCTTTTCTCTTTAACGATTTCCTCATGTTAACACGACCTCAAAGCTCCATTACTGGAAGTCTATCTAAGAAGATCGGATTCGAGTCGAATGAACAAGACGTGATGTACTCCATATACAGGAAGGTAACTCTACGCTGTTCTACATAACCGTGACCATTGTAGCATTTGCAATGGTTTGAACCCAGGCGTTTGGTCATAAGTAGGTGGAATATGATTTTCTAGGCGTAGGATAGTTGGTTAAAGTCCTTGTGTCACCAACAGTCTTCTTACCCTGACAATTATATACTAGAACTTGCAAATCAGTATGACCTAACAAACGCCCACTCCCAAATGAGCGCCTCTTATCTAATAAATGTCCTCTCTACGTTGTTAAAATTGTATTAGACGCCCATCTCTAATAAACGCCTCTGTCTAATAGACGCCCCTCTATGAGAATTACTCCAAGGTACTAAGAATTAGCAAAAGGGAGCAAAATCATTCAATTCATTCAGTTACTTTGCGTATTTCATCTTGTTCAATGTTACGTTTAAAGTAAGGATAGACTAACGATGGCAGCACAATAACCCTGAGCGAGGATTCTGACATCGATGTCGGAATTTGAAAGAGCGATATGGATCTCTAGACGGTCTAGACGTATCAATTGATGGATCGGACAATCCGCTATTTTAAAACTATCGCGATGTTTTCACCAAAAGCATACTAGTTTTGTTGAGCTTCTTGCATGTGAGAATAAACGCCTCCCTATCTCTTTCAAACGCCTCCCTCCCATCAATTAAACGAGCCCGCTTGGACCCCTAAAATTAAATAGACGCCGCGGGCGTTAATTAGGTCATTTACAGTATCCTAAAAATCAAGAGGCCTAACTGGTCTTTCTCTTCTTTATCTACAGCCTATAATCCTGAATGAAGTGATTGTCAAGCGAACTCAGGAGATGAATAGTAAGTTGAAAAAAGTAGGGTGTGTGGCCATGTTACTGTGCCCAAACAACGTTGTTGCTTTCTTCTCTATATGCCAATACTCCCCATTGTCAGGGTACCACAACGTGGCTCCTCCTATATGCTGTGGTTTACTTTTATCCTTGGTTTAAATTTTATTTTCCTTTGTTTCAAAGTAATTAACATTCATTATTATATGGCTACAATAGTACGCGCGGTCTGATTGGCTGTTTTCTTGTAATGACCGTTCATTACTAACTAGGTGTCCAAGGCATATACAATCTGTGTTTAACTTGATAGTGGACATCCTTATGGACATCCATGATATGATCAATTGACAGCTGTCATAAAGAGCATCCGCTCAACAGTGTCACTTGACTGTATCGCGGGCTAAGGTGTACAACTCATTGAGGTGAAGTGTTCTTTAAAGTTATCCGCTGATCAGTTGTTGGTTTTAATTGATCGCAAGTTCAGGTCCATAATGAAAATGCCATGTATATATAGTTTACGTCATAGAAAGTGCGGCCTATAAGGGGTTATGTTCACGAGTTGTTTGTGTCAAAACCCGAACGAGCAAGGTACGAGCGAGTGAGGGCCTTTGGCATTAGCAACGAGTGAATATAACCCCGTACAAAGCACTTTCTATGACGTGAGCTGTTTATTACACATATCACGAGAATTTTCACGGAAATAGTTTTCTTAATTTAAAACATGTTACTGAGAGCAAATCACAAATAGTAGAGCCAAATGCAAATTTAATAGTAATGGCAAATCTCGTAGCACATCCTAAGTCCTCATCATGCTTAACAGAACCAACAGAAAATGCACTTACACAAGTTTAAGCTAGTAAGCACGTTACAAAAGACAGACCTCAGCGATGTGGGCTCGTATCATTGTTCTCCGTCTTTCTTTCGAACTTGAAGTAGAAAATTGGCGATTAACACGTCGAGATCTCTTCCATCAATATTTTCCAGCTCTCTCGACGGCTCGTTCCTTGAAAATAAAAACGTTTTCAACAAAGAAACACCTCTCTGTGTTTTGCTTCATGTGTTGTTGTTTTCTTGATGCTGCACAAACCCTTCTAAGGAGTAACCAACCGACACAAACCCGTTATAGCTTTCCTTCGTTCCCACCGTTTTCTGAAGAAAATTTGTAGGCGCCGCTAAAAAGCCGCCAAATCTGGAAAGCCATTTGAATGCAAACGGTTAACGACTCTGATTGGCTCAAAGGCATTTATGCTGTCGTTGATTGGTTATACTTCCACACGTTAAAAAACCTGTACGCCATTTTGATTGGCTGTATAAGCTTTTCTCACATGTGAAAATAAAGCGTAAAGATTTGTACAAATAAACTTTACGGAATAAAATTCTCGTGATACGCGCAATAAAATAACTTATTAACCTCGTCCGTTCGGTCATTACAAGGAAATCTCAGGCCTCGGCCTTAGTGTATTGACTTCGCTGTCGCTCGGTCAATACATCAAGGCCTCGGTCTGAGATTCCCCTGTAATGACCTCATTCTCGGTTAATAAGTGGTATACTACCATACCCAGAAACAAAGGAAAATAAAATTTAAACCAAGGATAAAATTAAACCACAACATATATGTTGTAGTTATTTTTTTATCTCAGGTAATTTTTATGTTTTTCTTTGTTTCAACTTCATTAGCATACATTACCATACCGAAAAACAAAGGAAACATAAAAATAACCTGGGATAAAAAATTAACTACAACAAATACGTTTCATAGAAAGAGTGGGTGAATTGATGGTGTGTATGATATCTAGCGTCGGAGAACGACTGATATTGAAGTTTTTTTTTCTTTTCAGCCGAAGAATATGTGTTTCATATATCGCATATTGATCAGACTTACTCCTTCCGAACTGAAACAAAAACTGAAAGGTACTTATTGCACGTCATTATTTTATAACCTAGCCGACTAAAGCTATATATTTTATGTTATTAACTGCACTTTAAAATTATTTTGGAACATTTAAAGTCTTTACCTCATCGACCAAACAGTCACAATCGGTGTGTTTAGATTTCGAGCCTTCAAATCAAAATCATGTTAGCCTGGGACCAGGCTCCTTGGTGGGAGAAAGGGAAACATCGGCGAACGAAGGCTTTGTCCCTCGCCATCTCCTCGCGTTTTTACTTCCTCTTCCTCCATAAGCCTGTTCACAGAATCATGTCAAGTGGCTATTTCTACCTAACATTGGCTAGCAATATTACCTAATGCGAGCAAGTACAAACTCGAATGTGAGGTGCTAATAATGCCTTTATTCAACAGAAATCGGTGGATGGAATTCATCGAGAAAGCGTCAGAGACTTACATTGAAACTGAGCGGGAATTAAGACAAAAGGCTCACAGAGGTACGTTAAGCGAAATGCATGTCCACCAGTCTGTCTACCTGTCTCTCTGTATGTCTGTTAGCCTGTCTTTGTGTCCGTCTGTCTGTCTGTCTTCGTGCCTGCCTGCACGTCTGTCTGTGTCTGTCCGTCTGTCTCTCAGACTACCTACCTGCCTTTGCGTCTGTCTGTGTCTGTCTGTCTGTCTGTCTGTCTGTTTCTGTCCGCCCGTCTGTCTTTCTGACTAGCTACCTGCGTGCCTGCACGTCTGTCTGTGTCTACCTGTCTGTCTTTCTGAGTACCTGCCTTAGTGTCAGTCTGTCTGTCTGTTTGTATGTCAATGTGTGTCTAAAAAAACGCATAATTGCTCTTGAATTTTCGACTTGTGTGGGTGTATTTTGTTTAACCTTTTCGACATTCATTTTGTTAATCCTTAGCGCGTTCAATCAAGACCGGAGGAATAGGAAAACTCAAAGTCACTTTTATAGAGGGTGTTGATTTAATTGCCTCTGATCCAAATGGTGAGTCCTCAGTTGAGAGAGTTTAGTCACTGCTTAAGTAAAACGCATTTGCAAGGTAAGTCTACTAGAAAAATCTAACGAACGCATAGGACTGGAGGGCCTCAAAAAAACGTACCTACGGGGCTAAAAACACTTCTGGAAAAGAACTGAATTTAAAAGCCCGCTCGCGTGACAGTAGCCTGAGAAAACAGCCGACATTTCGCGACGCTACCACTGGTTTCCCCGCCAAATGACGTCTTAGAAACTAGCGCAGAAATTCCATACTGATGACGCGTCACTACCCAGATCTGGGTAGTGCGTCTGATTGCTTGAATCAAATTTCCCACGCGGCACGACCAATCAGAAGCACTACCCATATCTGGGTAGAGACGCGTCATCGGTATGGAATTTCTGCGCCCGTTTCTCACACGTCATTTGGCGGGGAAACTACTGGTAGCGTCGCCAAATGTCGGCTGTTTTCTCAGGCTAGCGTGACAGGAGCATGCAAGATAGTCCCATTCTCCTCTGTAGCCGTGTAAAGTATAGAATGTCTGAGTATGAGGTTTTGCAGCGAAATCAATTGTTGATGTGTGTCTTGGATATCAATTAATGATGTGCAAATAGTTGTATAAAAAGTGAGCAACCGCCTTGTACTCGTCTCCTGTTCCCTGTATCAAAAGGTTGGCGCTGCGCCCAGTCTTCCTGCGAGGAAGCCGGTGGAAACTCATAAATAATAATACCTAGAATAAAAATTACACTTTATGAGCCTAAACAGTACTACAAGAAAGTAGTATGCAGTAGCTTTCATTTGAATAGTCTCATTTTGAGATCTGTAACTAATAAACAAGTTTTCCAGGGGAAAGTCGCTGTTCATTTGCTTCCATTATTTACTTTGTCCATTCTCTAGTCAAATCAAATCCGCGAATTGAGCAAAGTCTCGTTTCCACACAGAACATTAACCACGGCGGCGCTATTTTTTGTATAATTGTTTCTAAATGGTATTTTTATTTAGACAATTCTATTATCGCTACGAGCGATTTTTTCTTTTGTGTCAGATCAGTCAGACGTTGGTCGCCACCTTACAGCGGTTGGTCGGCTATCCGATAAGAAATATAAAAGCTTTACACTTCTTGGTCCATTTCCTAATCAAAACACGACGATAACGTCTGAATTCCTTCGAGAACAATGACCACGACATTAATTTCTAAACCTCAACACCCGCTGGATATATCACCTGCACAACTGAAAACCAAGCACTGTGTAATACCTTAAATTTTCTTGACCTCCATTCGACAGGCAACAACTCCCTAAGAAAAAAAAACGAGTTAAATTTTGTTTTTGGATGTCGCAAACAAGGGGCCAACATTTGACGAATTGAACGAGATGGAATAATTGCGATAAAGTCTGAAGCGGAACGAATTCACTTTTCAAGTGACGTTTTCGTAACCGTCGCCGTTGTTGTTGCTTAAGCTCCCTACTATTCGGTGTCTTAACCCTTTACATACATACATTTCCTTAAAGAATTAGTTAAGAGAATTTGATAAAAGATCAAAGTATTTTCTCTTAGGTGATCATTTTATTAATTCTCATAACCTCATCTCATGACAATGTATGGATATCGTTAGGAGAAAATTGCTGTTAGTCACTATTGGGACTTAAAGGGTTAAGCGCAATCGAAACGCTACTTTCTCTAGATCACAACATCCAACACCTCTAAAGACGTCAACGACTCCCACTCCATTCTTGAGTCGGCGCTTGCGTTTGTGTTTGCATTAACGTTGAGCCAGTTCACTCGTGTATTTCCTTGGGTTTGCATTTGTGTCTCAAGCCCGGGGGGGGGGGGGGGGGGGGGGACTCCGCATATGAAAGGGGTGGGGATGCTCGTCGTCTCTCTTAAGGGTGTAAATATCGAATTTTGGTCTCACTTAGGGTGTTCTGGGCAAAACGCCATCATATTTAGCCGTGAAGGTCTCTTTTAGGGTTGCACGCGAAAAAATATAAAAATAACATGGTCTCTTTTAGGGGTCAAAAAAGCCTCGAGCCACGCCCAGATTGGTCTCCTTTAGGGGTTTAATTCAAAATTTCCGACGAGTATCCCCACCCCTTTCATATGCAGAGCCTCCCCCGGGGTCTCAAGTTTGAACCTAGCTTTAGTTTCAACACGTTCTTCTTATTATTTCATTTGAATTGTCACACTTTAGGATTTTATTCCCAGACTCAAAAGTTAAGCACCTCAACGGACATAACGAATAGTACAAAAGAAATGTATTTTCCAAAAGTTCTCAATTGATTAGTTAGTCTAATTTCGATCAGAAGTACAAAGCCCTGCTTTTAGCTGTCATTTGAATTTTATCTCCCGACACAAGCGTTAGACAGTCTTAATACAATGCATTTTTGTTAGGATATTAAGTGTTCCATTTGAGTTAATGAGCTTTTTTTGCAACCCAAATTGTGCGAAAAATACAACTTTGAAATCCTCTTCTAATTTTATTATACCTATTATCGGAACCTTTTGTAGTTGACACGAAATGCAGTGTTGATTTAGGTTAATGAAAAAAAACAACTTTTATTTTCCAATTATCACTCGCAACACATCTTCGTTAACACCAGACACAATGGCAAGTGTTCCACAGTCGAGAATAGTTTTTAATCAAAATTCAAAATGTTTACAGTTGATAGATAATATTACCTGCGAAAAGCAATTTATCAGTCTTAGAAAAGTTAGGATATAGTTAGTATGAGTAGCCTTTACATGACCGATTGCTTCTGTGTTCTGAATGTATAGGCTTAGAATTGTTTTGCCAATCAAGCGATCTCGAGGAAAAACATACCCGAATTACATTAAAACGGAGTTACGTTTATCAAAGATAGAGACCAAAGAAACACTAGTTTTAGAACTGGCGTTTATTTGTTATGTACACATATCTGCTACGTGGAATATTTCAAAGCACTTTGGAGATAAGGGCATGAACGACAACAAGCAACGCGTCTGATATCACACTGAGCGTTGGTCAAAGTGCCGTTTATTTGTCATGTACACATATCTGCTACGTGGGATATTTCAAAGCACTTTGGAGATAAGGACATAAACGACAGCAAGCAACGCATTTAATATGACACTGAGCGTTAACTTGGTCAAAGTGCTGTTAGCATAATTTTCCTAGTATTTAGACTTGATATTTGTTTTAGTATATGCATTGGATTATATTTAAGTAGCCAGGCGAAAAAAAAAAATCTCGCTTATTTGGGAGATCGCTTCAATCAGTAGTTTCTAAATACCGGCCGTTTTTTTTCTTTCCTTTTTTTTCCTAGTTGTTGTTGTTCAATTTACGAGATGTAGGGCTTGTCATTTTCTTAATAATTAGGACTGACAAGTTAAAGGAATGGGTTTTTTTTGTTCTTGTAGCATCCTCTGCTAATAAGGCGTGTTTTTAGAATACGATTTCTAGTATGATTATGTCTTACAAGATTTTCGACGGCCTCAAATTTGGATTTAAATAAATCAAAACCCCCACATGCATTGTTAATTAGTGATTTCGTCTATGTAGTTCTTTAGTCCTGGTAAATTATATTCAGACTCAACGTAAGGTCAGGTGCATAACAAACGGAGTTTTATCTCTTGTAAAACCTCTTTAAATGCTTGTCTGTAATTTGAGCTACCGACAGCGTAGGTAATCGGATTAATACTCGAACTACAGTAGACTAAAAAATAGGAGATCTTAAAGAACGTGTTTTCCTGGGGAATGTCAGTAGCCGTGGCTATCGCATATGGGAAAAAGCAAAGCACAAATACGACTGTTACTATCAACAACATTGTGACGATCCTTCGTTTAATCATTGCGTCAGTTTCATCCCCTGTATTCGCGTTCGATGAGCATATAGTGTTGGTAAAGTACATCCCCCTGATGATACTAAAATAGCACACGGTCATGGTTATAAAAGCGGTTGTTACTATAACAGCGAGCACAATCCAGTAAGCGTTTGCATTTGTCGATGAGGTAGGCCACAGTGTCGCGCAACGCTTTCTTTTCTCGTCGAATGTCATAAATACGAAGAGCGGGGTGACGTAAGCGATGGCGAAAACCCAGATTACCGCAATAACGTAGACGACATTGTCTTTGTTTAAGCGAGAAGGCGTCTGTAACGCGCGCACCAGCGCTTTGTAGCGTTCTACGGAGATTAAAGTGAGCGTTAGTCCAGACACAATCATGCCTACACCTCCAATGCTGTGTGTAGTGATGAATTTACACAGGAAGCTACCTGTTTGTCCACTGGGATGTGTAGTGTAGGCGAGAAACGTCCCTGGCATACACCACACAAGGGTAAGAAGGTCAGCTATGGCCAGATTAACAAGAAGGAAGTTCATTGTGGAATGCATGGATCTCTTTTTCCGAACCACGTGTATAACTAGCGAGTTACCGCAGATACCAACCAGTACTATAATGCTATATGCTGTGATAAGTAGTGCGTTAGCGCTGTCAATCCGCATTTTAAGATACTCCATCACCTCCAGCGTTCGCTAGGTTTAATACGTTTCGCAACTGCGTTGAAGCAATTTTGATAGTGTGTTATACTTCACTATTGATTTTCCAGTCGATCCTGTCTCTACTACCTCCGTTTAATTCCGAGGTTTGCATTCAGCTTTAACAAAGATTAATTTCCGGTCTTGCTTACTTTGTCGAAAGTATCAGAGCGTAGTTTCGATATCAGTTTTTGCGCAACTCGTGTTAGTTCTCAGTGTTCTGTTCTTGGTATACAACTGTATTTGCCAATTTTAGTCAGCTCTTGATTTTAGACCTGAGCGGAATTCTTCGGAGCCCCTTCTTCTACTCGCCTTGGATAAAGTTGTTTTCCAGTGTCATTCAGCGTTTTATTCGTTTAACGACTGGAGTCAATTGCTGAAAATTTTTATCCCGTCACACTCAGCATCTGGCAGCTGTTATTGACCATTCAGGATCTTAATTCGTTTCCCAGTTGAATAAAAGTCTTGATCTTTTTCGTAGTATTTACCTTTGTGTACTTTTCTAAAATTAATTAGAAAGGTTGACAGCAGTTGAATTATGAGCTACACTGAGAGGCGTTCGTCAAAGATTTCTTTGGAGTTTAATCTTGAAATCCCGCGATCTTTAGCCGAGATCCTTTTAGTTTTGAGCACTACGTTGAATAAGTATCAGTTTTGACCTAGAAAAACAGCCGAATGAAAAAGCATACAGTTAAAATAGTTGGAAGTGAATTAAAATATTTAAGTACCTTTAGTCATTAGAGAGGCGGATATTTTGGTCATCAACCTTTTTAAAATTGTGCTTTGCTGACGGAGACCGCCATTGTCTTTCACCCAAAACCATTAAGTTAAAGTTTCGGGTTTATATTTTTCACCAACTGTTTATACTCACTGTTGTCATTATGTTTGCCCAGCTTCCTACACCTTTCAAAATAAGAACCATGTGAATATAAGATGTCTTTTAAGTTGTTGTTGCCTCAGGCGCGTCATTATTTTACTAAGATTGACTTCCGAATGTAGTGACATATATGAGGGACACAATACTCCTTGATTTAAAATTTTAAAATGACCAAAAAGACTGAAAAAAAGTGCACAAAAACACCGCTTTGCCAAGGTCAAGTACAGCAGAAACAACCGCAAACTTGTTGAACCTTTGCAGACCTAGACATGTCCAGAATCAGTCAAGACTTAAATTCATGTATTTGCTTTTGAATACTAAAGACTCTCGAACTGTGCAATTGTTTAATGGAACATCTCTCTGTTTCAAATACTGTGCTTGTTTAATTGCCATGGTTATTAATGCTGTTATTGCTCTTAGCTAACCCAAGTCATAAATGTAAAACTAAATGCATTCGGTCTGGGTTTAGTTGTTTACAGACGGCTCTTAACCTTCTTGCTCGAAAGTTTTTTTACACGTTTTTTTCTTGACACACTCCTACTCTGCCAGACGACTGAAGTGTCGCGAAATAATCACGTTCAATGCCACAACGAGATTGAACCTGATTGCAGCAAAATACGTGTCAGAATTTGATATGGTTTTATCTCATTGTAATTAGAGGATTACATGCTTGTCGTATTTCCCTTTCTTTAAAAAAAATATGTTTTTTTGAAGACGGAGAGCAAGCTGCCCAATATGTTACTATTAGCATTCCCTTTGTATTAAATATACAACAGATTTAGAATGCCGTTTAAAGAAAACGGTAAGTATCAGGTTGAAGTTGACAATTCTTTCAGATCATATGAATGAGCAGACTGTGTACCGTTGACTGTATACTCTTCAATATAATCCTTATGGATGAACCTGATATGAAGCTACTTATTTTTGTGACGACAAGCACTTTCTCAGATTTGTAAGCATTATTTTTGAACAAGTGATATACACTTCGGACACTGAGAATTGCGCCTGAAACCTTATCATTAAAAGTACATCAACGCTGAAGGCACAGACACATGCTTTATACCATTGCAAATCCACCTTCGCATTTGTATTAAAAGAGAACGGTGGGGCGAAAAAAAGTCGTTTTATAGTGAGTAATCGACATTACCAACTCAATTGATAATACTTGTACGACAATCTTGTGCGTCATCAAGCTCTAGTTCAAGGTTACTGATGTCCCAGATCAGATCAGATCAAATTCTTGATATATACTGGCTTGAGTTTCGAACACTTATATCGTAGTGATGTGCCTACGTACTTTCACTGTTCACTTATCTTCAGTTGCATCCGCAAGGAAAAGTCTGAAGGAAGGAATGTTAGGAATATAGAAAATGTTTCTTTCCTCTTTTATTATTAATAATATAACCAATATAACTTGGCTTCACACTAGAGCTCTCAAGTATAATCTAAGTGTACTTGGAACCTAATTTGAGTGTGAAGGGGTGAAATGTACCTACGTTCGTAGCTCAAAGATGCCGAAGTTCGCCGCCAAGTATGCTCTCAAGTATAATCTAAGTGTACTTGGAACCTAATTTGAGTGTGAAGGGGTGAAATGTACTTGCTTAAACTTTACTTTGACCATGGAGGCGTTCGTAGCTCAAAGATACCGAAGTTCGCCGCCAAGTATGGGTTACACCACACTTGAGAACGCACTTTACCAATAAGAAATGGAAGCCATGCATGTGTACGATGTGCACGTGCAGCGGTTTCAAGATTCTAATGAACGGAGAGTTGACCGCTTTTCCTTTGTGTAATATACTTTGTCAACAAGTGTGAAGCCAGCCTCTTCCTCAGGCGCTTCGTTTTTCGCAAGGTAGAGGCGAGCGACTGGTGATGAGCCGCAAGGGACCATGGGAAGGGTACAAACGCGCGCGAGAGAGAGAGACGTCTGGGTACGAGGCAGGTGTGAAGCCATGTTCTCTACAGAGCAACTTAGGACTTTCAAGTGCACTTGAATCAAGTGCTTACTTGAAACAAACTTAGCTTCTAGTGTGAAGCCAAGTATTGTAACCGGCTATATCATTAAGTGTGACCAAACAACTAAAACTGAACTGAAACTAAACCTATGATCCACTCATTTTGTAGTCTTGCATTTCTTTTTCACTTCAGAGCTCATTAGGATTATGAAATGTAAACAGAGGTTACGTTTTACTCAGCCCGACGAAAGCAACAGCTTGTAAAATATTCAAACAACGTTCCTTAAATGAATACAAGTGATCAAACTTTAACCGCAGGTCAGTGGTATATCCACTGCGATGTCAGGAAGTTGTAAAACTTTTGAAATTAGGCAACCATGTTAATTCCTAGGTGAATAAAATATAAAGAACATTTTGCAGCTTGGGGAAAAGCGTCTCAAAGGAGAGATGACAGATGACGAGTCGGGTAAGCGATGTTGATAAGCTACAGCCGCGTGAAAAGAACGCGTTTGCGATACTTGCCTTAGTATAAAATATGTATAGCTAAAGTTTCTCGCGCTTTCAAGCTTGCTCTTCATCATATGCCCCACGAAAGAAACAGTTCACAAGCTAGCAAAAGTTGCTTGAAAAATACTGATTGAAAGGGGTCTCAACCGAATTGAAGCAATGGAGGGTCGCAAAAGCAAACATTTCAATGTAAATTAAAACCGTGATAAAATGCAATAATATTAAAATTACTTTCGGACTATAAATTTGCTTGGAGACAGGTTGCTTCCAAAATCAATGTTTAAATTGCTGGGTTTGTACTAAATTTGATTTTCACGCCTTAAGAAGACTATATGGAATTAGAATAACATAGAGGTTTGTAAAATATGATTGTAAGGAGAGACTTAGAAAAGAAACGTTCACTAACTTTCGACTGATATAATATCCACTAATGTTTCAGTCATCAACAAACTCAAACGATTAAACCATACTCAAGCAATATGTTAAAAGTGGCACAAGAACTACAATAAAAATAGCTTTACCTGAGTGAAATGCTTCTTGGTTGTACATAGAGCCGCCTTCGACAACCACAAACGTGAGAATTTAACCTGTGCACAGACTCGAAAGTTCCATGTCCAAGCGCTGCTATTATACCGAACAATAATGCGCCACCCGTAATATTAGACTACCAGTCTACTTAGTTCGACTTGTCGGCCCCTAATAGGTTCAATTTTCAGTTTTCACTCACGTGAGAAAGCAGAAATAAAAATGGAAACCTTTTAATATAGAAAGTCTAGAATCTGGGAAATGAAAGAAGATAAATATACGAAAAGCCTTGCCAAGAATCAGGTCTATGCAATAGTCCATATGCGAGATATTCGAAAAACGTTTTACCCAAATTTATAAAGCTTTGTATGGAGACGCCATGTTTGTGTCCCTTTCCGGGGCACAAATATAGCCGCCGGAAACCAACAGAAACATTTTGAGTTTTCCTACTTATGCATGAATTCTTCGCTTGAGGAACTGATAAAGATTAAAGCAATATTTGATTCTAAGACAAGGAATGTTTAGATAGCAAAATCTCCAAAAATCCGTAATGTTTTTAACCCACATAAGAGCTTTTCCGGCCGCCAGTTAAATGCCGCGTCACGCAAAAGCCTGGAAATTCAAGCGTCCTGTATGTCAAAACAAAGAACCCTTTTGAACCGAAAATTTGTTGTATAAAGGTTTTAAGGTGCTCTAATATCATGTGAAAGTAGAAACTCAGAGGAAGCGATAGTTTCTTAGTTTGAATTTTGGTGACGTCATGTGAAAACCAAGAATAAGAATCTGATGAATTCATACTGGCTATCGATTAAGACTTTCTTCTCAGTTCGACTGTTATCTTAGGCATAACTGTGTCATTGGCGGCCACGTTGAACCGTTGGCCTGGCCACTCTCATCATTCTACGCCATCAATAGGCCGTATTTTTGAAGACGCCTTTTCACAAGAGCAGACAAGACTAGAATGTTTTCACCTTTTCTTGTGCAAATAAGGACTTTTGTTATTGAAGTCTCTCCGGGATTAGTGTATTTGAAAGAAAAACGAATTGAATTCTGATAGCTAAAGAAAAGTAATGTAATGGTGAAAATGGCATATAGAACCCAGCCGCGGCATTCAAACAAGAGTGGGCGGCATACTCCCCGGTAGATTCGAGGTTGGTTTCTGGTGTATAACCCTGTAGAAGGCCTCGTGTTCTATTGTTATGACACCTGCCTTTCAGAAAAAGCTTATGATTATCACCAGAGTCAAGGGATTGTTAAGATCCCGTAATGTCGTGCTTCAGGATTTTCGTCTACCAGGTTAATGAAAATTGGAGCACCTCAGGAAATTTTCTTAGTGAGTTGTAAACAGTTTACACCACCAAACCAATTTTGGAACCCGCGGATATACCTAGTTAATCACGTAGTTTAAAATTTGTTGTTTCACTAAAAAATATTTCAGTTATTTTTTTTTTCTCCTCGCGATTTATGTAACGTTTTGCACGGTTGCCTCTAACCCTTGTTGTTATTCTGTTTTGTCTGTGTTTAAAAACAGGTTTGAGTGATCCGTACTGCGAAGTGAGCATGGGTAGTCAGGAACAGCGCACTAAAGTGGTCCCACAGACGCTAAATCCAAAGTGGAATTCTACGGTAGGAACCACGTAAAATAGTTTGATCTTAAATACTAAATGGGAAGGGTGTAAATCGAGATCGACCGATGCCATGAAATATCAAAAAGCGATACTTCAACGGACGTGTCCATTTAGAGAGATTCTGCGGTCCTGGATGATTCAGGCTCAAGGTGGATTTCCATTGTCGCGTAATTTTTACGTGTCTACGAGCGTAAAATTTGGGTTTGCAAATAAAATAGAGGCAATGTATGAAAGGTTGCACGTAAACGTGAAAGTTGAACCTTGCTCAACTGCACGTTTAAGCTCAAAACCCTATAAAGAGATTAAGCATCGCGTTTACGACAAAAGGCAAACGCAAATTTGTACCACGTGACCAAGTTTTCCATTTACGTATTGTTTACTGTGGGGTACTATACTTTATTTTCATACACCTCAAGTCGCCATAAATCTCCGCTCGCAAATAGCAAAAGCTAGACGAGGCGGGTGGAGAGGAAAGGTTACAGCAGTCATAACTGTTATTCTAACTACACGAAAATCGATAGATTCACGCCAATTCTATCCATAACAATTGTTTTAAGCTGTTTTTATCAACTCATTTCTCATTTTGAAAATTTCTCAACATGAATCTCACGTTTGCCGTTTGCCGCAAACGCGATGCTTAATCTCTCTAAAACTAATGCAAATGACAGTGTCTTTACCGGCGAAACCGTGTCGGTTGAATCAAACGTAACAATCAGTCAAGTGTTTTAAAAGGTGAACAAAAGCGAATCAAAGTCTTGCCTTGTTTCTTTCCTGTTTTGCATTAAAGCGTTCGCTGTTTTTTTCAAAGAAGTCGATGTTTTAAGATCACTTGTCATTTACTTGTTAACGAAGAATAATCATTATATGTTTTTTATGGCATTTTATTTTGGTTTTCTTTCCCAGTTGATTTTCACCGTCAAAAGTGTTGAGCAAGATGTTCTTTGTATTACCGTGTTTGATCGAGATCTGTTTTCTCCAAATGGTAAGTGTTAATCCCCATATCCAAACTTACTTGCTGCGCTTTTACCAGACACAGTCTGTGATTCACCCAGCCAAGTGGCAACCAAATATTTGGAGTGTTTGCTTTGATATCTGTGCGAGCGCGAGAAAGCTCAGACACAAGGAAAGCTCGTGACAGGCTGTGAGAAAATATAGGGTGCCTTAAAACAGACGCCGCTCCACTCATGTGCCGAACCTAACTGATGAATTAAGAACGGCAAAAGAGCAGCGTCTGAATCACTTTGGTACGGCAGTTTTAGTTAGGTGCAGCAAAAGCGTTTGGTGCGGCAAAAGTTCGACGGAGTCTATTGAACTTCACTTAGGCTAGACATACGGTGCGCAGTCTGAATCAGATGGCGCAATTGACGCTCCAAAGTCGAACTTATCCAGTTAGGTTCGGCACCTGAAAAGTACGGCGTCTGAACTAGCCCTTAGAGTTTCAAAGCTT
The DNA here is from genome assembly GCF_958299795.1 of Porites lutea. Classification (NCBI taxonomy): domain Eukaryota; kingdom Metazoa; phylum Cnidaria; class Anthozoa; order Scleractinia; family Poritidae; genus Porites; species Porites lutea. Next base: position 47,687,205 of record NC_133201.1, on the reverse strand, counting down.
GTCCAACACAAGGCAAGGATAGCGTGCATCGCAGACACTGAGTGGACTATACCAATTGTGTAGATGATGCGTGGGTCAGCTGCAAAACAGGCTAGGCAAAGAGAGTTCTCAAAGATACATCGTTAAACCCTCATTCAACCTTCCTTATAACGGCTTGCTATTAAAGTATACTTTCCTCAATTCTGAATATAACTTCTTTGACCCCCGGTGAAAGCAAAATCCTTCATTGTGACTGATTTACTTTAGGTCTTAAGGGAAACCTTATGAGAACAAAGCGATTTGTGACTTTTTTTCCGTTTTATTTAGGCTTTAAATGTCTACGCAGGTAGACGAGCTTAGCATAGTATTCATTCAAAAAAAATTCAAAATCGTTTATCGCGAGTGTTTTCATTTTGTTTTCTCTGCAGACTTCTTGGGCCGCACAGAAGTCAGCTTGGCAAAACTAGTGGCGAGAGGAAAAGGGCCCTGGCATGAAAGACTGTTATTACACGAAGTAGAAACAGGAGAAGTTGTAGTTAAAATAGAATTGCAATTAACTTGATAATGACTGCAGGCAATCTCAAGCTGCAGCTTACGTAAGCGCGTCTGAAGCCAGTCATGATTATGATCTGGTCACCAGTGTAAACACGACGTGACACGTGGGGCCACGCCCTATGGTAATAGTCCTCTGTTGACTGTTTGTATCCTGCTGTATTATGACTAATAATAGCGGAGGAAAGACAGCAAGGTGAGGCTAGAAAATGAAGTTGACCTCGTGCTAAGAAGAGAGAGATAATTTCCTTCTCTGTATTATGTTTGCGTTTTTCTTGTCGACAGAGAATGGTTGGTTTATTTATCAGCTGAAACGTGTGTTAGGTAACAAGTTACACATCACAACAGATGTACAGTCGACTCTCTCTTAATGGACACCTCCGTAAAACGGACACTAGGAGTTGGTCCCCGCCTTTCTTTACTCTCTTTATTTGACTCTCTATAATGTGGACACTTAATGCCAGTCCCAAAGGTGTCCCCCGTCACCTTAGAGAAAGTTGACTGTAATCAACGGCTGTTTGCACGGAAGACCTTAGATAACACTGACCTCAACCAGGTTGTGGCGTCCAGCGGTTTTAGTGAAAACAAGGGTTCAGGTGGGGTGCTCAGTCTCGCAGGCTTATCAAACCCGGTCTCGGTCATTCTTATTTAAAGATTTTCCTTCCTGTTTGCAACTTGTCAGTATTATCACTCAGCGCGTGGTCGATGAATGTAACTGTTCAGCATTCTACCTGCTGATCTTCCATGGTCATTTCAATGTTTGCCACGAAAGATGACCATTTTGAGAGGATAAATTGTTACGAAAATTAAGTGCAGTGAATATCTTGTAACACGAAATTCCCAGCTACCGAAAGAGTGAGTTCGTTAACGGATATTGGGCTGACTCATATTTCTTTCTTTTTGTAAAAATTCGAAACCGTATAAAGTCTCGATACAATCGAACAAAACGAGTTCTTGTGCGTCAGCATTCGAAAAATTTCTAAAGGGCCCTCGGTCTGTTTTTATTACTCATTGCACAATAACCATTGCTCACATGTACTTTATTTAAGTTGGGAGGTGAAACTTTAAGAAAAGCTTTCATTGAGACAATAATGCTTTAAACAAGAGATCTCTTGCTATAAATTAGTCTTTAACCAGCAAATTCGTCTCTCGTTGGCACATTTTTTAGCATTTTTTTGTTACTTTTGATGTTACTGCTATTGTTTTGTTTCATTTATTTATTTATTTTGTAATTTTGTTTGATTGTTTGTTTGTTTTTCAAACGAGTACGAAAGCTGCGAATAAAATGACCCAGAAATCATTCGTCGCGTAAGAAACGAGAAAAGGGAACTGGAGCCGAAATTATGGAGCGCAATTATTTGGGATTGTTTTGGAGGATGCGCTGGTCAGCTATTGGCCAGTTTTTTCCCTGTCCTTAGTAAAAATCCCAGAAGTCTTTGCAAAAGTGAATTCGGCCCAGTTTCCTTCTCGTTTTGAAAGTAGCGAATTTTTGTAGCGAGGTTTCCATAACTACCGTCAGTCCAATCAAATGAGGACGCGTAGTTCGGACGTGGCTTATCAAACCGGAGTACATGATAACCCTGACCAGAGGAAGTGTTTAAAGGAGCTGTGTCACGATATTTATCTGAACTAAAACAGTAACTGCCACTAAATACAGCAAAACATTAAAATAATCGTTCAAAACGTTGAAAGAAGGTATAAATAACAAGGAAAATTGTAAATTAAACGAGACTTACCTGTAAGGTGAAGTTTGATTGAGGTTCTACCAGGTCATCACAGCAGCAGAGATTACATGAGATAGCGCATGCGCATAGCTGGTCAATATTAAAAGCACTGAGTGTCCGTATGTAATAAAAAGAAGACCCAGTAGGCCCATAACAGGATATGGGCTGAGTATGAAACCAGGGAGGGTAACAACTGGGAGGGCATGTAATCTCTGCTGCTGTGATGACCTGGTAGAACCTCAATCAAACTTCACCTTACAGGTAAGTCTCGTTTAATTTACAATTCTACCAGGTCATCGCAGCAGAGATTCCATGAGATTTCAAAGCCATATGGACACGAAGACAAAATAAACAAGGAACACCTATAAAACACAACTGGTGTCCTAGTTTATTAACTGTAGTAGAAAAAACCAAGACCTAGAAAGCTAGGCTTATACATTAATGCTGGTACCAAGAACAGCTTGGCCAAAACGAGAAACATTATCTTCAATAGGTTTGTTGTAAAACTTACGGAAAGTGCAATCTCCTTTCCAAGACGCTGCCTTAAGAATCACATCTATAGGCACCTGGCATGCATTTGCTTTGCTGGTAGAAGCAGCTCTGGTACTATGGGGCTTGAACACTTCCACATCAATACCAGCCTTGATCATAACATTCTTAATCCAACGTGAAATAGTGTCCCTAGACACGGCCTGGTAGGGTTTAACAAAACTAATAAAGAGTCTGGTTTCTCCACCTCTAAGGGGTGCAGTACACTTAATGTATTCTGAGAGAACTGAGTAAACGCAAACCCTGCCATCTGCTGGGAAGGCAGGAAGGATAAGCTCTGGTAGATTCCTGCCTGGAGCTGACTGCTTAACAATATCCTTAATAAGAAATTTATAGTGGTCAGTATTTTTCTGCATACTAGTAATATCCATAAGATGGAAAGACTGACATCGCTGGCCTGTAACCAGTGCTATTAACATAACTAGCTTATGGGTAAGCTCTTTAAGGCTTATGCTTTCCAGCGGTGGAAATGTTTGAAGGTATGTCAAAACGCTTGTGGGATCCCAGACCGACTGGTATCTAGGTATACTAGGCCTATTGTTAAATACAGCCTTCAAAAAACGGTTAACTAATGGGTGAGAACCCACAGTTTTGTTATCATCTAGGTGGATAACAGATGATAGAGCACAACGAGCTGTATTCAGGCTACTGTAGCCGAGTCCACTATCAAACAGTTCAGTTAAGAAATCTATGACTTCTGATATAGCTGGTTGAATGGGATCAGTATTCCGTCCACTGCTGAATGTGGTCCACCGCTGTAAGTATGTTCGGTACTGTTTCTGGGTTCCTTCCCTCCAGGACTGCAGAATGAGCTCTTGAGCCCTCGCTGAAATGCCTTTATTTTGGAGACTTTCCCTGATAAGTGACATGCCATCAGCAGCAGTTTTGCCCCCAATGGGTGTTCTTTCCCTGGGTTGAAGGGGAGGTGTACGATGTTGGGACGATTGGGGAGTAGCACTGGGGTCTGCACCAGAAGTCTTGTTAATTTGGGAAACCAGGACTGTGTTGGCCAATGAGGGGCTATCATGATTGCTTCTGCTTGATCCTCCTCCACCTTTTGTAGAACTTGTGAAATTAAACTGAAGGGAGGAAAAACATAGTTATATTGTGTTCCCCAGTCTAATGTAAAAGCATCTACTCCAACAGCATTAGGATCAGGGATCCATGAAACATAACGAGACAGTTGATGGTTAAGTCTGGATGCGAATAAATCAAGGTCAGGTTTGCCAAATAAGGAAAAAATTTCTGACACCACTGGTTGGTCTAGTTTCCATTCTGTTTTGTCATTAAAAACCCGGGAAGCAGAGTCTGCTTCGATATTCTCGACCCCAGGGATATGTGCAGGTGTGATCCAGATATCTCTGTCCTTGCACCAAAGCCATATGTCTCTGGAGATATCATTACAGGGGGTAGAATGGGATCCCCCCATGTTCCTCAGATATGATACAGTGGTGGTATTATCAGACAGAACTTTAATGTGGCAGTGATGTTCTGAAGGGCATAAAGCCTTGAGGCCCCAAAAAACAGCGAGGAGCTCTAGGGCATTAATATGCAGTTGAGCTTCTTCCGGGGACCACCTGCCACCTGTGGAAATCCCATCTGAAAAGGCTCCCCACCCTTGGGTAGAGGCATCTGTTTTGAGTTCTCTTGTGATTTTCCCATGACTAATCTTCCTTTTGCATGTTTTGGCATGGTTCATCCACCAGACTATGTCATTTTTTGCTGTTTCAGACAACATCATAGGACTTTCAAAATTCCAGTTGGAATTTTTTAGAGCAGTTGATTTTTCAATCTCAAGTTGTCTGTAAAAAAGTCTAGCATACTCTACACCAGGGAAAAAAGATACCATAATGCCCACTAAACGAGCAACCAGTCTAACAGGAACAGATGTAGATTGCAATACCTGATGTGCTGAGGCAAGTAGCTTGCCAAAATTGTGATCTGTTATGCTAACAGACATGTCTAAGGAATTTAAAATAAAACCCAGATGTTCAAGGATCTGTGTAGGTTGGACAACTGATTTAGCCAAATTAGGGCAGAAACCCAAGTCCCCTAAAAGGGTTAAGGTATCCTGGACATTGGATGAGCAGGCCACACTAGTGTCTCCTTCTAAAAAGGAGTCGTCTAAATACCCACTAGAAACATGTCCTTTGAGTCGGAGGTATGCATACACAGGTTTGAGTAATTTGGTGAACACTCTGGGAGCACAGGCAAGGCCCTGCGCAAGGCAAGTAAACTGATAAAGCTTTCCTTTCCATAAAAACTTAAGATATTTTTGATGTGACCGGTCAACAGGTACAGAAAAATAAGCATCTGAAAGATCAATAGATGCCATAAAACACCCAGGTTTCATCAAGTGAACACAGGTTTCAATATTATCCATCTTAAAATGATGATAAGCAATAAAGCGATTGAATTCTTTCAAATTCAGAATCATTCTGAAACTCCCATTTTTCTTAGCTCGGAGAAAAACGGGGGATATGAATTCGGTGGATTCATGTTGGGACTCAACAATGATACCCCTAGACAAAAAATTTTGAATCTGCTGATCTAAGGCCACTGCTGCCTCAGTATACAGAATGGTAGGTCTAACTCTACCTAGTTGAACAGGCTGTATGTCATAAAACTCAAGTTTGTAGCCCTGTACGATAGACAGAATAGTTCTGTCAGAGGTAATTTCTTGCCACTTGGCCAGAAAATTCTTAATTCTTCCACCAGTAATAAGGGTGGGTACAGAGCTTACCTTAGGTTGAGTCATGACTGTTTCACAGTCTGTTTCATTGTTTTCGTCTCGGTTTTGCGAGGTTCCTTCCTGTATGAGGGGTGATTGCTCCTCTGATAGCCTCTGCCATGGTTGCTGTACTGGTTGAAGGGGCGCTGGTTGCGCCCCCCTTGGCCCAAAAAAGACCGTGATGGCCCTTTATACTTCTGAGAACTTGGCTTGTTGGATCTTGTAAGCTGTTTGGCTGCTTTGTTACTCTCGGTAACTGTTTTCAGCCGTTCGGCTAGGTCGTCACCAAACAGTTCACTTCCAATTGGGTGCTTGTTATTACACAAGGCCTTGTAGCTGTCATCTAAATCTGTTTTGAACAAGTCACGGCGGCAAATATTCAAGCTGTGGTTAGCCGCCGCTACAAGAAGAAGGGAATTCGATAGAGCTTCCCATAGGGTCTCTTTGGTTGGCATTGCAGCGCCTGAATCCAAAGATTCACCCACTTTTCCTGTCATATCTGCAAGAGGAATAAGCCCTTTAATCAGGGTGTCTTGCAAAGCTTGAAGTCTAGCATCCATGCTTCGTGTTGGCTTTTTAGCGATGTCCCAAATCTCGGAATTGACACGAGTTTGGGCAAGTAATGTGCTGTTTGTGGGCCTATGAATGTTCTCTTTTCGCCGCTTAGTGGCTTGATCATTAAGACCACTGGCGAGGATGTTGTTAAGAACGTTTGCGATTTTTTCCGAAATCGCTGGCCCCGTGACTTCGTCCTTGGTCACTTCGGTGACAAGTGAATCCACTTTGCCAGTAGTATCTGTCGTTTTGGAACGGGGTTGTTCGTCCGGTTGTGGCGTGATTCTGGGTCGTTTTGGCGGAGGCCCTTCCTCATTCTCGCTTTCAGCCAACGAAGGAGCGTCGACATCATCCACATCTTGCAATAGCCAGGCATCGTGAGACTCTTGTAAAGTTTTGACAACGGGCACCATGTCTTGCACGAGGCTTGTCAATAGGTCGAGTTTGTGGAGAAGCCTAGCTTCTCCCTCGCCTTCAGCAGAGTCAGCAGCCTGACTCGTGTTTGCGGCAGATGTGGATTGTTGTTTTGGAGATCGAGACGATCCTGTAAGCGTAGTTCCTTTGCTTGTCAAATTCGGCGAATTTGACTCGGTCAGTGACTCCTTGGTCACATCAAGGATTTCATCAAGTACGCCGGAACCCGGCGTAGGCATTTTTAGTGAATGAAAAAACACGGCAGTTATAAACTTTGCTTCGCAAAGATTGCCGATGTATGATAAAGAAGAAATATAACTTTACGATGGTGAAGATAGACACCGGATTGTGATGGGCTAACAGACCAGCCTTGCCAAAATGGCGACGCAAGCACAAAATTGACCAGCTATGCGCATGCGCTATCTCATGGAATCTCTGCTGCGATGACCTGGTAGAATACAAAAGAAGGTACGGATGGACAAAGTTGAAGAACATAAATCGAATTGCAATCGTGTGTTTAAAAACTTGTTTGCCTAACAGTTTTTCAACGTTCATTTTCTTTCTTTACAAACAACGAAAATATAACGCTTAGAAGGCATATTGTCATTTTCTTTGCTATCGTGAGTTAAGGACACCTATTGGCAATATTGACAAAATGAACTAGACAGACGTGACAAAGTTCCTTTAATTCATAATTTTAGTTACAGAAAACTTTGCTCCTAGGGTTCGAGAAACCGAGCATCGCGAAAATTTTTGATGTGTTAATCTTTTGTTACCCGCATTTATTAAGAAAATGGAGGAAAAATATCAGATCCATTAAATAACTGATAATTGTATTATAATCTTGGAGTCATGATGTAAAAAATAAATAAAATTCTCATTAACATGTCCATACGCCTATTTTTCGTGTTTTCCGTAATTATAGCGATATTTTCTGTTTGCAAACAGTGTTTTTGTTGTTCAAAGGTGCAGCAAATGAAACCGGTAAGCCCAAAAAGGTATGCCCTTTATGGAAACGCTTTCTTTCTTGGAAAGAAATAAGACCGTTAAACATTGATCATTAGTTCGAGTCCCATTTGTAATACTTATACCTTTCTCATGTACTTATCATGGTAATCGTTAAAAGACGCAATCTTTGCCATTCGGTCATCGACTATAAAATGTTAGCAAGTTTGTCTTTGTGAGGAGTACCTTCCAGGAGTCCTTCCTTATGGTTCTGCAGTGGAGTTTTCGAGCTCATCTCCGAGTGGTCAGATATTCAACTGTTGCCGTGAGAAACCTAGTTCTGGTTTATTTTGTTGGATTGTTTGTTTTATTTTGTTTCTTTCACGAGCTCCTACGTCACTATTATCTTGTTTCATTTAATCGGCAGGCTTTAATTTGACCATTGCCCTTCATATCGCTTGTTGTATAAAAAATACTATTATGCACCAAAACAAAAGAAGCAATGAAAACATCATTAATGTGAAACAGTTCAGTCTCGAACATCACATATACTTAAATAAAGAACTGCATGTTTTTAATATTAATGTGAAAAGTTCTATTGGCGCTGAAAACGTGTTTTCATAATTGTGGTTTGTTTCCCGCACAACTTTTTTGGTTTCCCTCGAATTTTAATTCTGTCTTGCGGTCTGATAATATTTATACAGAAGAAGCTGTTGGCTAGTTGCTATAGAAACTATGAAATGGACTTCCAAGAATTTTTACTGGAAATTTGAAGATAGATGTTATTTATCGTATAAATGGAGAGAAAAGTACATCCCTCACAAGAATTGGCCCTTACATCAAGAGAACTTCGTGAACTACAAAAACTTCACGAGCTTGGCAAAAAATATTGGGTAAGTTGAAAAAAAGTTTTAAGTTTACAACTGTAAGACCGACGTTTTAACATGAAATTGAAACTCTTTCTCTTTTCATACCGTTTTTAAAAAAGCGCATTATGTTAAAAATCAAAACTGATTTTAGATCTCAGAGGGTAGAGAAATGGTTATCCTGATGGCTGATTTATTATCTAAGAGGAAATGTGCACTGTGAGGAATTTGTGTGTTGATATTGAAACAAATCGTGCAATATATTAAATACATGCTGGATTTACAGTTTTCTCCACAGTAAAACATCATAAAAAAGGCCGAGGAGAAAAACATTATATTACACTGCGAATTTCATTGATCAAACTACCAAATATGGAGTTTTAGAAAGAAAAACGAAATAAGTCGTAGATGCGTCAATTACAATACGCGAAACCAAAACTGTGGATAAAAGCAGGAATGTTAAAGAAGATGATATTGAAAATCCCTTTTAAAATCACTGTAAATAATTTTCAAAAGCGATGTGCTGATCTTTTTCTAAGGGAAAAAAGAATATTTACTGTAATAACATATCATACCCCTATCCTCTCAGAATCATCTCGAAAGGAAAAGATCTTGAAAAAATGTTATATTGTAATGACTAACAGTTGGCATGTGTTTTGCATGATTTCAGTTTTAACGTGTTCTTTATCATAGGCTATTCACACTATACCAGATAATAGCTCTTGCGCCGACACAAAAACCATACCGGACAGGGCTTGGGCTTCTATTCACACGTAAGAACGGTGATTTCGAGGCGATTTCTGTGTCGGAGCGAAGCCGTGCTTCGCCGATCTTGATCTTGCAAAAAAAAAAAAAAAACGGGTTGAACCGCTGTAATGCCTCGCGCTTGAAGTGCTTTTTGTTTGAAGCTCGCAGTTTAATGGTTGTGATCTAGGGCGAATAAACTAAGTTACATAAACAGTGTAAATTCAGTAAAAATATATTTCCACAACAGCTGTTTTCTTTTATAAATTCCTTAGTCGCATCCTTAACTTGACAAATAAAGAAATAGTTAAATCTCATGCTGTTCCCTCAGGGGAACTGGGGAGTAAATAACAAAGTTGAAATGCCTTCAAACCGTGAGATATATGACGGAAAAAACGAGCAGAATTGTTTACGAAGTTTAATATTCAAACACCTTACTCCGGCTGTGCAAAATTCTTGAAGATGATTGGCTAATTACAATGACTTAATATATTTCATACGTTAATTTTTTCTTTTTTCCTTTGCGTCCTTTTTCTGAGAGTAATTATAGAGTTACGTTAAATCATAATTCTATGATCTTTCCTTTGAAGGCGTATTTCGATTTGACTCTGCGTAGTTTTACGGACGTAAAATACGATGAAATAATTTTTTTCTGTTGTTTCCGTCGTTGATATTTTGAAATTGTCATTTTTTAAATTGCCATCACGGCAGAGTAGGCGCTCTTGATTTGCCAGCAAATTAATGCACTTTCCGGATGTAAAAATGAACTCGAAATTCTTCAAACTGCGCTCGCGTCTCAACGCATTGTCCACTGTATTTCCCTTTTCGTTAAAACATCTTGGAGGGTGATCTACATAATTATTCATATCATACAACTGTTAAACTCCAATAATAGCTAGATACAAGTGATGGATGAAAGGTGTTACAGATGAGAAGTTGTAGATCTGATCCCAGTTGTTCGAGAGGTGGATAGCGCTATCCACCTGATAAATCACTATCCAGCGAAAAGGGACTGAAACCAGGATCGTGTTTTACCAGATTTAATGCCAATAAGCTTTAGATTGTAGTTCTTCATGAATTATTAGACAGCTTAAGATTCTAAGACAATTACGACTACGAGTACGAGATTTTCCCAATACTAAGTTTCCGGTTCGCGCATGAACAAGCGTCATTTTGGCGGGAAAACGTGTAAAGTCGTCGTCATTCTACTACGAGTTTCAGCGAGAATGTCGTAATGGCGGAAACAAGTCATCAAATGTTAGAAGTTTTATCATTGTGCGATCAAGAGAGGGCTTAACCTCATTCAATATAGATAACAGTGCTATCTTTTCTAATGAGAAAAAATACAATGAAGCTTTCCGGAGTGTCTGTTTTTTGAGAATACGCAAAAACACAAATTAAGTTAAATCCCGTATTCGTAGTCGTTCTCGTCCTTGAATCTAAATGTCTCTATTAATGAATTTTGAACAGCATTTTTTATTCCTCCTACGATTATCTCGATGATCAAAAGAGTTAAAGAACTTTAATATAGTTTATTCGGCCATTATGTCTTTAAATTGAATCCTTTTTAATACGCAAGTTTTTTATTCTTAGACTATTATTCACGCCAGCCTTCTTTCGCAATGATTAACTGACCCGTTTATACTTTTCCTTTGGTTACCGCTTTTAAATTTAATAGCCTTCCTACAGTCAAATTATTATTTAATAATTTAAGTCAAATTATTATTTAATAATTTGACGGCACTGAACCATCCATAGATTATGCTGCTACAAAATAATATCAACATTTTTAGAAAACCAAATTTTTAAATTCATATTTGAGTTTGCTCTTTTAACCAAAGATGCAGGAACGTTCGGTACAACCAAATCAGACAGCTTTCTGCTCGCTAAGAGCGATTACAGAATCATACTGGAGGAAATGAATTGCGTTTAAAAAGAAAAAGTCTAAGAAACTCCCTATCCATAGTTTTCTTTGTTAAATAACAGTCAGTGAGTGTACTATGTTAGTCTATGTTGTTCATGTAACATGATGTAAGATTTCAGAACAATTTTCATTTAAAATATTCCGTTGACAACAAACAAAAATATAACCCTTTGGACAGTTTCGATCCATTTAGAATCATAAACCGACGTGACTTACCTTTCTTTCCAGTCTGTCCTTGGGTAGGATTAATAGCAAACTAATATTGCTAGTGGCCTTTTTGGCCCAAATTTAATCGGTGACTGCATTTAGAGCAATCTCTGACATCACTGTCTATTATTGTTCCGCTTATAATGCCAGTAATGAACCAACAAAGTTCTTTATTTTCTTTCTCTTTAGGACCTCAGTAGCCATGAATTAAATATTTTAAACAAACTGTTTTTAACTGATATCTGAATCTGATCTTACTGCTCCAGGTCATTAAAATTTCAAAAAAAAAATGTTTAAAAACCAAGATTTTTAAATTCATATTTGATTTTTTAGGTATTTTATTTATTTGCCACACGATTACGATAATTACAAAAAGATGCCAAAAGAAAAAAAATGTAGGAAGAGATGGCGAGGAGGCCTAAAAGAAACTATAGAGCTTATGTTAATTAGGCCTCCTCAATTATAATTTTTCGAAGATAGTATAAAAATTACGGCGACGGATACAACATAATATGAGGTGAAAAATTAAACTAATCAATATTACGGAAGTTTACAAATGTTGAATATTAAAAGGCTTTTTCCCAAAATTTTTGTTGGAGTATACTAATAATTATTACAAATAAATGCCTTAAGTGCTCTTTTAAAGGAGAAAGGTGAGGAAGCGTTGATGATGTTGGTGTTTAAGGTGTTGTAAAATTTAGGTCCTTGATAAAAAACGGAAAATTGTTTGGTTCGAGTACGACAGAAAGGCAGACGAAATTTACACGAGTTTCTTGTATTATACGAATGAATTTGACTTTGTAAGGTAAATTTACAATGAAATTTTAAAGGTAGAGTATGGTTTTGATAGGAGTACATGAATAAGCCTAGTTGTATTAAGTATATATCATGAAATTTTAAGATACCAAGATTTTGAAAGATTGGATCAGTATGTGCATCGAAAGTTGTTTTAGCTATAGTTCTGATCACTCGTTTCTGTAAAATCTCAAGACCAATAAGGTTAGTTCTGTAAGTAGAGGCCCAAACTAAGTTGCAATAAAAAAGGTATGGATAGACTAGAGAAAAATATAGTGTTCGTAAGGTTTTCGTGGATAAATAGAAACTGGATTTACGAATAATTCCTGTGCATTTAGAAACTTTATTGGCGACATGTGAGATTTCAGATTTCCAATTTAAATTTTCATCCATGATTACTCCCAAGAAAACTGTTTCTTTTACTTGATCAATTTTTTGATTATTAATTAAAAGTTGAATAGTTTGATTTGTACGCTTTTGAGATGGTTTAAATACAATGAATTTGGTTTTTTTCAAGTTTAATGAAAGCCTGTTAGCTCTAAACCATATTGACAACTTATTTAGCTCAGCGTTCAGTATATTAGTAAGGCAGTCTTTATCCTTGTGAGACACAAATACGTTTGTATCATCAACAAATAATATCAGTTGTAATATTGTTGACGTGTTGATTATATCGTTGATGTAGAGCAGAAAAAACAAAGGCCCTAGTATTGAACCTTGGGGAACGCCACACATGATATTAGCACGATACGAAACATAACCATTGTATTCTACAAATTGAAGTCTGTTGGAAAAATAGCTCTTAATCCATTTGAGAGCCAAGCCACGTATGCCATAGTGTTCAAGTTTATCAAATAAGATGGAATGATTGACTGTATCGAAAGCTTTCGAGAGATCTAAAAAGACACCAACCGCTAATTCACCATGATCAATAGCAGATGAAATTTTTTCATGCAAATCAATCAAGGCAAGCGTCGTAGAGTGGTTTTTCCTGAAGCCGAACTGGTTATCACAGAGAATATGTAAATTAGTTAAATAATCATACAAGCGATTATAGATGATTCTCTCTAGAAATTTTGAAAAGCTTGGTAGAACCGAGACAGGCCTATAGTTGGTGAATAGTGACTGGTCATCAGCTTTAAACAGTGGTACCACACGAGCTATTTTCATTTGATCTGGTACAACGCCATGAGCGATCGATAAATTCATAATGTGAGCCAGAGGTTCCGAAATGATTTGAATGGATTCCTTAATTATAGACATTGGAATATTATCGTATCCAGCCGCTTTCCCGGAAGCAAAAGATTGAGCAATGGTAATAATTTCATCCTCTGTTGTTGGGCTAAAAAAGATTGACTCTCGAAATGATCCAGATAGAAAATCTTTATGTGAACAAGGAGGAGGCTGTATCTTCTTTGCGAGGTTGGGACCAATACTAGAGAAGTACCTACAAAACCTATTTGCTACTTCCACTGGATCAGAAATCTCCTGACCGTCTGACTTAAATATTATATTTAATTGAGGCCTTGGCTTTTTTCTGTTTAAAACTTCGTTTAAAATTTTCCAGGTCGCATGTGTATTTGATTTAGCATCTTCCAATTTCTTTTCATAATAACGACGCTTAGCCAAGCGCAAGGTTTTATTCAATTTGTTCTTATATCTTTTGTAGAGTGAACAATTGTCGACTGTTGGAACTTGAAGATATTTTTTGTAAAGTTTATTCTTTGTTTTAATTGATTTAAGAAGAGCTTTCGTTAACCACGGTTTTTTAAAGCGCCTCTGCTTTCTAGTCGCCTTCTTGAGAGGGAAGCAATCGTTATAAATCTTTGTATACATTTCATGAAAGCGTTTGTACGCAATATCTGGCTCATCACAAGTTTTAATCGAAGACCAATCAACAACTTCTAGTTTTTCAACAAAAGTAGGAATATTATTCGGATTCTTATCTCTAATAAAGAAGGGGTCTTGTCGACATCGATTTACCGACGTGTTAACGTTATCTGAATGAATTGAGAAGACGGGTAGATGATCTGAAATGTCAGTAAATAATAAGCCGCTTCTCGAACGTTCAAAAAAGTTGTTCGAAAAAATATTATCTATTAACGTAGCAGTATGTGAAGTAATTCTCGAGGGACGCGTAATCAAAGGAAAAAACATATTAGAGTACATTCCATCTAAGAATTGGCCTGTGAGGTGGTGATTTTGGTAGTTAATTAAATTAATATTAAAGTCCCCCATTAGGAAGCATATTTTGTTTTCTCTAGAGATATTACCTAACAACTCATTGTTTGTAGACAAGAAATCGTCGAGTCTATGATTTGGCGGTCTGTAAACAATACCAACAATTATATTTTTTTCTCGAGGTCTTATTAATTCAATGAACAGTGATTCTACAGTATCAACATTATGGAGGGACAAATCTTCTCGAAGTTTGAACTCTAGATCGTTTGAAATATAAAGCCCTACCCCACCTCCAGTTCTATTTTGCCTATACTTGTGCAGAAATTTGAAACCATTAATATCGACCGAATGAGCAGAATCGTTTAGCCAGGTCTCAGAAATTCCGATTACAGAAAATTTTATGTTTAAGCATGATAGATAATCAGTCAGCTTTACTAAATTATGAGGAAGACTACGAATATTAAGATGTAGGAAAGAGAAATCGGCATCAGAATAATTTTCGCGTCTGAGCATTTCGTTAAATTGATTTTCAATAAAATAGTCGCAGGGTGTCTCAACTGCATTAAAATTAATGTCAGGATCAAGACTGCCAGACTGTGTCAAAGAAGCGTTTGAGTTTGAAAAAATTGGATTGTAACGTAAGCTAGAAAATCTATCGGGATCAAAGTGAACAGGACCATTCTGTAGTTCATATAGCGCCAGAGAAAAGCTAGAATCGTCTAAATGATTAAAGGGCAGTACATCTGATAGCGAGTATTGTGTCACTGTAATAAACTTATCTAAATTAACCACTTATCTGCTTTAACCACGTCTGTCCTTTACAATCAATTTGTCCAATACAAAATACGCTATTTTTCCATTCCGCTTTGCTTCCTCCAGCTTGGGTCTCTGCTCTTCACGTTTATCAAGGGTCTCCTTAGCAAGATCTTCATTTACGTATAAACCGACAGGTTTAATTCTTCTTGTCACCTTCAATATTTGCTCCTTTTGCTTAAAGTCTCGAAGTTTGCACACAATTGTGCGAGGGCGTCTTCTAGGGCCAGAAGCAACCCTACCGACACGATGAGCACGTTCGATGTGGAGCGCTTCTTCAAGGTTGAGCTTCTCAGCTAGAACTTGTTTGACTTTTTCCTCTGTAGTGTCCCACGATTCGTTTTCTTCTTCTAAGATCCCATCAATTCTGATGTTGTTTCTTCTACTCTGATTCTCCAAATATTCTAATTTGTCCATATGGTAGTCGATGGAGTCGTAGATGTCCTCGATGTCATCCTCTATCTCAGCAAGTTTGGTTTTACACGGCTTTAGCTCGTCGATATCTTTCTGTGAGAATTCAAGACTTTGTTTGAATTCTTTTGTGTCCTTCTGGCATATGTTTAGGCGAGTCTTAAGTTCAGCCACAGTTCCAACCACTGTATCTAGTCGAGAATTGAAATTGCTCACAAGCGAATCTACAAGGGTTTTAAACATCCTTTCTTGAAGCTGAAGCATCTCATTCAACATCGCCGTCGTTACAAATTCATTCGAGGGATTCTTGTCAGCGCTTGGTGAGCCGCCGGATGTCTTAGAATTACGTGTTTCTGGCATAATTTTAGTGCACAGGAGAAACAAAAATACTGACAAATCGATGAAATAGGCAAGGAAAAGAGCGAAATAATCAAAATACGAGGAGCTAAAAAATTAGCGTCCGCCCGCCATAAATATGCAAATCGAATTTGCCCCTTTAGCTCAGGGGACGCACGAACTTTCAGTGCAAACCAAATCAGACAGCCGGCTTTCTCACGTTCCTTCCTTATCTTTAAGAGCGATTACAGATTCAGTCTGAAGGAGTCTGTAGCACGGCAAGCCTTGCCGTGCTACACGGCAGTAGCTCGACTTGGTTTCAAACGTCGTGCTACCGCCGTGCCGAACTCAATTCATAAATTATAAATACATTTATTTAAAAGTGTGCTAAACCGTTCCTGTATTTTTGTGTTTCGTTTTCGGCAACAGCCGTTCTATTCGACTGAACTAAATTCGACGTCTGAAACCAAGTCGTGCTAGTGTCGTGCTGCAGTCGAGCTACAGTCGAGCCAGCTTAGCACGGCAGTAGCACGACGTTTGAAACAGGCCTTACAATCATAAACTGAGGTAACTTACCTTTCTTTTCTGTCCTTCTGTAGCATTAACAGCAAACTAATATTGCTAATGGCCTTTTTGTCCCAAATTTAATCACGGCTATTAACTGCGTTAAAAGCAATCGCTGACATCACTCTCAATTATTGTTCTGCACATAGTGCCAGTAATGTATCAACAGAGCTCTTTAATTATTGTCTCTCTTTAGGACCTCAGTAGCCATGAATTAAATATTTAAAACAAACATGATGTAAGATTTCAGGACAATTTTCATTTAAAATATTCCGTTGACAACAAACAAAAATATAACCTTTTGGACAGTTTTGATCCATTTAGAATCATAAACCGACGTGACTTACCTTTCTTTCCAGTCTGTCCTTGAGTAACATTAACAGCAAAATTAATATTGCTAATGGTCTTTTTGGCCCAAATTTAATCAATGACTGCTTTTAGAGCAATCTCTGACATCACTGTCAATTATTGTTCCGCTTACAATGCCAGTAATGTACCAACAAAGCTCTTTATTGTCTCTCTCTTTAGGACCTCAGTAGCCATGAATTAAATATTTTAAACAAACTGTTTTTAACTGATATCTGAATCTGATCTTACTGCTCCAGGTCATTATAGTTTCACAAAATAAATGTTTAAAAACCAAAATTTTTAAATTCATATTTGATTTTGCCCCTTTAGCCCAAAGACGCACGAACTTTCAGTGCAAACCAAATCAGCCGGCTTTCTCAAGTTCCCTCCTTCTCGTTAAGAGCGATTACAGATTCAGTCTGAAGGAAAATTGCATTGAAAAAAAATGAAGCCCGAGTAATAGTTTCCACCGTCGGTCACTTTATCTCAATGGGCGTTGTGTTGTTCATGTAAGATTTTCTACAATTTTTATTTAAGCTACAAGTTCCGTCGTGTAACAACAAGTAAAAATATAAATTATTAACCCTTTGAACAGTTTTGATCCATTTACAATCATAAACCGAGGTACCTTACCTTTCTTTTCCGTCCCTGGGTAGCATTAACAGCAAACTAATATTACTAATCTCCTTTTTGTCCCAAATTTAATCACGGCTATGACTGCGTTGAGAGCAATCTGTGACATCACTGTCAATTATTGTTCCGCTTATAATGCCAGTAATGTACCAACAAAGCTCTTTATTTTCTTTCTCTTTAGGACCTCAGTAGCCATGAATTAAATATTTTAAACAATCGGTTATTATAATAACTGATATCTGAATCTGATCTCACTGCCCCAGGTCATTATAATTTCACGAAATAGTTGTCAAGTGAAAGAATTATATTTTCATTTCTAATTTATAAACTTTTGTACAGATTATCAGTCAGGATTTAGAACGAGTTATATGAATGGCTTGCAGTTCATTCCGCCTGACGTTTAGGGTATTTCTTTCATTAATCTGCAGCCAGAAGAGGACAGAAGGCTTAATGAGGCAGAAGAAATTCGACCAGATCCTCGCCGTGGTCGGTATTTGTTCCGCCATCCGTACTCCAGACTTGTGACTGCTTACCTGGTAGTATTCTTTAATTTTCTGATCTTCGCTGAAGACCCAGTCTCCCACAGCTATCGTGAATGTGTAATTGACGTCATAGGAGAGATATACACTTTCATATTTATAAGGTGAGGAGATCACGTTCGTCTTGTTTTTTTCGTTTGAATGATAAAAATGTGTGATCTCATCTCAGGACACAGTATTTACATTGCGGTAAGAGATAAGATAACGTTTATGGCGAACCGCAAACAACAGAGATACCCAAACCACAATTCTCCACTTTAGAAACGAGGAGACAGGTGCTGAAATGTGTCACGCAATACACCTTGTCACGGTTTTCGACCCAGTCTTGACGAGTAGGCAAACGCGTGAGAAATTACAGTTATTGTATGAGAATCTAATGTCAAATAATTTCCATAGAACGGCTGTTCTGAAAAAAATATGATTTGTAAACTAAAGCTTCACTCCTAAGGATTGTCCTGAAAAAATCTGGGGGCGTTACATGCACTAGGAAACCTAGAACCACTTTTTTTCCATACAATTTTCCATGCATTTGTCTGTAAGAAAGTCCCGGGAAAATTACAGAAAAAATATATGGAAAATTTAAAGCAAGCCTCTGTAGAAATATAAGCACAGGTACGCCCCCAAAATGTTTTAGGACAATCCATTGCTTTGTAGCTTTAGTTTACAACCGATATTTTTTTCAGAACAGCCGTTTTACGGAAATTATTCGACATTAGATTCTCATACAATCACAGTGACTGTAATTTCTCATACGTTTGCCCACTCGTCAAGATGGCGTCGAAAACCGTGACAAGGTCTATTGTCTCTGAGATCTTTACTGGTGGCGCGCCGCTCAGCTGTAGGCGAATCCTTGTTACATTTCTTGCCTTATTAGCATAGGCTGGTCATTATCTGATAAAGCTAAAAAATTGAGTTTACTGAATACTGAAGGAGCATAGCAATTTCAGTTATCTCTGACAATTTGAGCCCGATATACCAAATATTTTCGGAGAAATTCTCTTTGAAAAACCTCAAAATTTACAAAGAATGTATGCCGGCTTATTAACGTTTTGCCACCTAGTAATTTTGCAGTATTTAATTGGACTGACGAAACTCGAAGAGCGAAATATATTTCGAGGATTTTAAAACTTTTGTATTATTTTTACATTTTACATTTCGTATACGTGCGTCGAATGTGGTAAAGACGTGATGTCTTATTTTGCAAGTAGTTTAAGTTAATTGGTGCTATTTTCTTTGTTAATGATTGCAAGGGGCTGAAACGTGCAGAAACTGCATAAATAAACCAGCTCTTTCAAGTTTTAAAAGAGCTCTTTTTTAAATTAAAATTTTTGAACCTTATTGGTATATACGGCTACATCTTCTACGGGTTAACTCGTATGCTAATGAGCAAAAATCTAAACAATGACGTCACAATGAATCCGCCTATTGGTCTTTTTTTCCCTGTGCCCTAGTCCCAGAAGTTTCTGCGTAAGTTAACTCAGTCGACCAAGTTTCTCCCTCGTTAATTTTGAAAGTGGCGGATTGCCAATGTTTTAAATTTGTTAATGCAGTCAAAGAAAACATTTAGGCTTATGTCCTTTTAAGTGAAAAAACTCTAAAAGATAAACGAGAGCGGCTCGCAGTGATCTTTGCCGTGAAAATTCTCTCCATTAAAAATGCAGTCTCGTAAGTTGAAATTGCGAAGACGGGAAGAAAAAGTTGTGCTGTCTTTCTCCAGAACTCGGTTGAAAGGCCATGCATTCTTTAGATTGCTAGCTGTCCCTCAGGATTGTCGCGCGAGCGAGCATGTTACGAACGAACCAGCGAGGAAAACGCGCGAGGAAGGAGAAGCCTTCTTCCCCTCGCGTTTACCTCGCTAGCTCGCACCTAACATTGCTAGCAGTCTACATAATGGTAAATAACCTTAGTATATCTTTTGATGTCATAGTTAGATCTCTTTCCGAGCTGAGAACTTCAAATTGAAGCTTAAACGAGGACAGTATTACCCGTGTCAGTGTCCCTGGAGATTATCACTGAATGTAATAGCAGGCCTTAGGCCAAAAGTGACACAGCTTTTCCTCTAATTTTCAGATGGCCTCGCGGCTCATTTTCTCTAATCAAGTTCACCTGTTGGATGTTTGCCCTCATCCTTGGGATGTGTATAGGCAAGTGGGTCGTTCATGGCTGGTTCTTCTGCAAAAAACTCAGGCTTAAAATCTTTACTGAAGATGGTCAGGGTTCATGGATGGTCATGTTCCTCACATCTCTATTATCATTGTTTATCTTTAGTTTTGCTTACAACGGTTTCCTCATGCTTGAAGGTAAAAACATCTCTTCAATTTAATACTACAGTCGCCTTAATATTACTCTGTGAGCAGAGGTCCCTTTGTCAGGAAGACTGGCGGGACTCCTGTTCACAGTTCACCATGATGGAAGGAAATGGTTGGTGAATAAAAATATTGGCAGAACAAATGTTGGTATTGGCTAAAATATTGAAAATTCTAGAACTAGAGCTTTTAACTGGGGCCAATGCACATCCAACATTAATCGGCCAGTGGGGGTATTCGTGTTCGCAACAAAAGGTTTACTTCAGTTTCTGACTGGAGGGGAACAAGGATGGCGCAGTGGTGAGAGCACTTACCTCCCACTAATGTGGCCTGGGTTCAAATCCAGGCGTCGACACCATATGTGGTTTGAGCTTGTTGTTCGCTCTCTCTTTTGCTCCGAGAGGTTTATCTCCGAGTACTCTGGTTTTCTCTTCTCCTCAAAAACGAACATTTTCAAATCCCAATTCAACCAGAAATGGTACACGAAGAAGCGCTATAAATATAAGTGCACGCGAAATTTTCAACATAATCAATGTCTCATATTAATCATAGTCTTCCCTTTTTGTTTTATGTCGGCAGACAAAGAAAGTAAGATGGAAGAGTTAAAATCTGCGGCGTGACTTAGTTGATTGAGCACGGGGACAGGGGGTTGTAATTTAGTGGGAACTGGAAAATGAATTCTTTAATTTCCGCATTTTTTATAAAAGTTATACTCGCGACCCCACCGCTCACCCCTCCCTTGTAACTCTTTCATATGGTAGGGTATAGTATACGTAGAATGACTTGAACTGGGTTAATGTAGCAACTTTCTCCTTAAACCTATTCCTGCTCTTCTTGAACTGAAAAGCCATGTCTTTTTATTTTTGAAGCCCAATTCATTCGGGTGACCATCGTTTTCCTGGTAACCGTTAAAATAAGAAAATAGAGAATGGTTGTTTTTTCTTCAGGTAAATACATGGATAGAATGCATGCTAGCCATCGAATGGGGATGGAGAACCAAACATTCATGAAGGTGGCGGCTATCTGCACGTGGCTTGGAGATTTTATTACCGCATGGATGGTCACAGACATGATGCTCCAGGTAAATACCCATATTATTTTTCCTTTAACCAACACTGAATCTGCCATTCATTGTCACGGTTAGGTTGTTTACTTTACTAAAAGTGATCGCATCGGGCATTCAGATTCAAAGGGGACAGACGGCAAAGTTGTATTTGCTCGAAATATCTATACGTAACTGTTGATCAGTAGGATGCATGAAATCTCACAATTGGTTTCGGCTACATTAAATTCTATGCTACTAGATGTAGAAAATTTTAGAAGGGACCATCCGCAATTGTTGTAGTGTTATTAAAATAACCGTTATAGAGTTTTAATTTTCAATCAGGTGATTTTTCAGGTGGCTCGACCCAGTATTTTGAAAAGCAAATTAACATTCCATCTTTGGGTCCCTTATACCTAGACAGCTGGATCTTTTCCGTATAAACTAAACTGTATTATAATATTATTTGTTCACGTGACAATGACGTCACATATTTTAAGCTTTCTTTTAAAAATACTCTGCGCTTCTCGGCTACGCTACGTAAACTTTGCATGTATTCCTTTTGCTGCGCAAAGCGGTTTCACAAAAAAGCTGAAAGTGATTTGTTGAAAACTAACGATAATATAGCTTTGCAAAGTCGCTAAATTATACACAGGCGCTTGTTGCTGAGGTGCAAGTTCGTGCGACCCGCCATCAAACGTCTGTAAAAACCGTGCCTTTGTGCACGTATCTTTGTCAAAACTTGAAAACATCCGTGGCAGGATCTATTCGCAGTTCTTTATGCACGTCACTCTGACGTCACTTTCCATTTCTTAATACAGGGAGTACAGTATGCACACTGGGCCCCAGGTCTCCGCCGCTTCTGGAAGAAAGGCCTGAACAGAGTATACGCATTTTGGTTTGTGTTCGTTACTATGACAATAGTAGTGAGTACAGCAATCTCTACGGACTACGTGAACTGGGACAGGCTAAACAGAGATTTTGTGGCGACTAATGAACTGTCCAGGGCATTCCTGGCGTCGTTTATTCTTGTGATGGATTTGCTGATAGTTATGCAGGTACGATTGCGTTAGGAAATCTTAGAGGGTTTTAAATTAACAAATGATAACTTCAACGAAACTGTAAACCAGCTAACACGAACTTAGAGGATGACGGGAAATTTCCCTGTGGAAAAGGACATGTGCTAACTAATTCAAAATGCTTTAAATGTCTTTTATGTAAGTGAAGTTTTTACTGAGCTTGATTCGTCGCGACGGCTTACGGAGCTTGTCAAAAAATAGAAAAAATATTTAAACATCTCATATTGCATGATGATTTGCAGAAAATGGCAGTGGGAGTTATCCAAACGTAAGAGAAACGCTTGCATGGTCATTGTGACTCATGCAGTTCTCGCTGTAGGATTTCAACGGACGAGTGGACGGATTGCAACTTGAGAAATATTGAGCCAATTTTTTCAGGTTTTTAAACTCCTGTGTTGTGAGAGTGACCAAAAAAGATCATGGTTTGTTTTCCCTTGATTGAATCATCTGATATATATTTTTTTAAGTTACAAGTATGAAAACAGATGTCTGTGAATACTTAGCTATAATTTCAGGTCAGCTTTGACCATAACATGTGGAACCCCCTTAAATTTCCGCTGCTTGCCAGTTCAGTGCTAGATCAGGACGCATTTTTACACTAAGCCGTTCCTATAAGTAAAACAAAAATCTCTTACTTTTAACATGAATTTACTTCGTTTCAAGGACTGGGATTTTCCGCACTTTGCCGGATCGTTGGACATAAAGCTGCCAGGGGTAAACTCAGATGCTTTCGATGTCCATATCCCAACATGCTGTGGTGCGAAACCACTCGATATTTACATTACAGGCAAATGGTTTAACTATGGTATCATATTCATCGTAATGATCCTTGATCTGAACATGTGGAAAAATCAGATATTTTATGAACCTTTCACTTACGGCCAATATACGGACCCAGAAGGATATATATACACCGTATCAGACCGGCAATTCTTGAGATGGGGAAACAGAACTCTTATGACGTACGAATGGCGCTGGAATCACATTAATCCTAAGACCAACAGGACCTATGGATTGGAGGATGTACGAATGAACTCAAAGTACAAGGGATATTCCTTGACGCTAAAATGTATTGCATTTGTTCCTTCAATTGCCACGTTTTGTATCTTTGGTTACCTGTTGTGGCTCTTCGGTTTAGAGGAGAACCCGGATGAAGCATTAGTGCACAAGTATCGCCGGGATATCAGACGTCATAGGCAGATGAAGAGGTTGAGAAAGAAGAAAAGATTAGAAGAAAGAATGGCTAAAGCCAAGTTGTCAGGGCAACCGGACGACGCAGTTGGTTGGGTAAGTGACTATACAGCCTGCGGGCAAACTCTCCATTTGGGGGATGTCGTGAAAATTAGACATGCGAGAGGCACGCGAGAGGAGACGCGAAAGCAGGGGGCGGTCCCGCGCGGCTTCGCCGCTCGCTCGCGCGTTCTCGCGCTGCTCGATTCACTCGCCCAAATAGGAAAACTTGCTCGCAGGCTAGGGTAAGTATTAAAGTGACACTAATAATTATGATGATAGTGTGACATATACTTATTCTGAAAACCACCAGTAACCAATACAGTATGAAGTTTTCAAAAACTCTTATGCAATCCATTTTGTATGTGCTGTGTTACTTAACTTTCACTTGACCATTTTGAATGGTTAATTTTTTTTTTCAGCCAGTTTGGTGTCCACTGAGTTCTCAGTTGTTTAATTCGGCTAAATTGCTTAACATAGCTCTTTCACTTTTTTGGCAAGAAAAATCTTAAAAAGAAACTACCTGATCACAGACAGTCTTATGTATCTAACTTTATTGACTTGTATTTCTTGTTTGCAGCCGAGGCCTTTTACAATATCAGATCACTATAGGAACACAGCTCTGTCTACTTCTCCATCCGCTCAACGAAGGAGTGGCGTCGACATAATAGACATGACCCTTTTTGATGGTGTCAATTCAGAAAATCACTCAAATGTTAACGAAGAGTCTACGAATCAGTCAGAGGTAGAGAAACCAAGAGCGAAAAAGAACTTTGCTTATTACTTCCGGCATCCTTACTTTCGCATAGCAACGTCTTATTTAGTGGTGTTCTGTAATTTCCTGATCTTTGCTGAGGACCCTGTCTCCCATAGCTACACCGACTGCATCATTGACATCATTGGGAATATGTACGGGTTTGTTTTCGCGAGGTAAGTAGATTATTATACACTTTAAGTCATGACCAGGTATCGTGGGAAAGAGTTAGTTTTGTTTTCCCGGGGAAAAAACGCGAGGCAAAACAAAACTACCTGTAACTATGTTATACATGCATTCAGGGTTCGAGCGGGGAAGGTCTAGATAATTGCTGAATGCATCACGATCGGGTACTTTTGAATTTAGTCAAGGCCACGAGACTAAGAATCAACCAACGGAAGTCTCTGTTTAGTTGAGTTAAGTCTGGGAATATAACACTGATAATTATAATTAGTAGTGATTGAATGGACGACGGCAGGTTTAGTTCGCCGGTTGTTAGGAGGCTCGCCACGAGATCGCGGGTTCGATCCCCGAGACCGGACCATCCAATGCTCAGAGTCTACATGTAAAACCTGAAAAAGTACTAGGTATGGCGCCCCTAACCCTAAGCACCAGAAACTTAATGTTTGTCCCTTCAATGGCTTTAGGGGACGTAAAATTTAATGTCCTTCATAATCATTTGTGGGTAGTTTTTGAGACTCGAAGCTCAAAATGATCGATTTACGCTGCTCTGACTGTGATCTCTTGATCATTAATATCTTACATTGCGAATAAATTTCAATTGAAACAAAGTAAATCTTAGTTTAACCATGAAGCACGCACTTGAAGGATTGGCATATCCCCTCAGTGTCGGGGTTTTTGGAAATTTTGCTGTTTTGAAATCAGAGCATACCCCATTATGCCTCATGAGAGTTTTCACATCGTTCCTTTTCAGATATCCACCCGATCGTGGCTTTGTCGCCCTAAAAATCTTTATGTATTTGTTCGCCATCGGTCTGGGTATGTTTGTAGGGAAATTCTTCATCCACAAATTCCTGCTTTGCCGCGTTCTCAAGCTGCGCATGTTCTCTGAAGACGGTCAAGGATCGTGGATGGTTATGTTCCTCACTGTACTTATATTCCTGTTTATTATAAGCTTCATATACAACGAGTTCTTGCTCCTCGGTGGCGCGCACTTTGCGCCTTATGTAACCAGTCATAACCTGGGAATTCAGAATCAGACATTTATGAAAATGGCAGCTATAGGCACTTGGCTGGGTGACTTTATCACTGCTTGGATGGTAACGGACATGATGCTGCAGGTAAGGAGCTCAAAAGGTCATTCTGTTGAAGGGCCGTCAGTTTCGGTGGGTGAAATATAGTACCTCGTTACGGACACAAATGGCCCTACGGGAAGCTAAATCAAAACTTGATAGCTAAATTGGCCAGGTAGTTTGTTTGTTTGCTTGTTTATGGGCTTTATTTTTGTCTTTGTTTGTTTGTTGTTTTCAGGTCTGTTGCATTTACAGCGCTGTAAATATATAAAGTAGTCCTGAAAAAAGGTTCCTTGTCCGGTTTTGCTGCGTATGTGACGCTGGCCTAGCTCTCAGAGCCCCTACCATTTATAGTCTATTCTGTGGCCAATTACAGACCCCATCTTAAATTTTAGTCACTTTTGGACAAATAAGTTATTATCGTCATCCCAACTGAGTCACTTTATATTTTTATGAATTGACCTATTTTTAGATCGAATGAAGAACACTTTACCTTTCATCTGCACTACAAACATTCTGGTACATTTGCTGACTTTAGATATGAAGAACTGTCTGACCCAAAAAAATCCGAAGATGTGAGACCCTATTCTAGTAACTCTATTGAAAATGCGACCCCATTATAGTCAATCCAGTCGTTAAAATGCGACCCCATCCAGCGGCACATGTCCATTAGCCTCTTACAAGGAAGTACCCCCCCCCCCCCGGCACTTTTCATTACATCAACTTTATACATTGAATGAATTTACTGGACAACAATGTTTCTAATTTGTATTTTCAACCTTTTTTGCATGGCTTGGTAGTTTTAATTAAGCGGCGGATTTTTTTGTCCACCGAAAAAAGAGCATAATTAGCAATTTTACGATTTTCAAGGTGTCTAAATGAACTAGCCTTCGTTTGTTTGTTTGGGTCCTTATCTAAAATAGAAGTTTAACCATTCCTAGCCTAGTTTTTTGAAAAATTACGTCTTTGTTCGGCTTTCTAATAGTCCGTTTTTCTTAGCTTCGAGTTCCCCAAGGACGGAAAGGTCCACTAGTTGTGGGCAAGATGATCTGTTTCTATAATCGTATTTTTGGGTGATGTGAAGTCACTTTTATCAATTCACCGATAACTCAAACTCCATGCGCTTAACAGATGAGCCGTTACAAACAAAATGGGACTGAGGTTTCACTTAAATAAAAGTTCCGTCTAGTCAATTGTGGATTTTTATTATGCTCAAATTTTGGCCTTATTTTTAGTTGCCTCTCGGATGTCACCTTTTTCTCCGCGCATGCGTTTTATGTAGATATATTCACCTGTCCCACAAGGTTTCCCACGGAAGGTTGAAAATAATGCTTTAGGCTACACTCTTCACAGCATCTCTTGATTTCCTTCATAACGCACAAATCTTTCGCCTTTTACTAAAGATTTCCGTGGAGGAGAACAATGGAATGAGTCTTAAAACTAATTTTTCATCGCCCTGCCTTGAGGCGGGGCCCACGATTAGATACGAAAGTTTCCATATGGACGACCACCGCTTTACGGAACGGACACCTCCTTATTCAGATTATTACGGACAGTTTGCTTAGTTCCTGAAGAAAGAAAGCCATTACATTTTCTCTAAATTCAACCCTCTTAATACGGACACCCCATTAATACAGACATTTTCTATGGCCACTTCAGTGTCCGTATTAACGTGACTGTACTTACATAAGCTCTCATACTTGACCTTTTCTCCTTTTCAGGAGGACCACTATCCGCAGTGGAGCCCAGCCCTCAGAAGGTTTTGGAGACGCGGTCGCAACCGTGTGTATGCATTCTGGTTTATCTCATTCAGTATGAGTGCCGTGGTAGCTACTGCCATTACAACTGATTATCTTAACTGGGACGAGATCAGCAGAGACTTTATGCCTACAAATGAACTATCCAGGGCTTTTCTCGCTTCATTTATTCTTGTTATGGACCTTTTCATTGTTATGCAGGTACAGTTAATCCCTTTGAAAAAAGGCCAAGAAAACATTTCCAGTACTTTTCCTCGGTTATTCACGATCAGTGTACACCCTCGTCAGAAATTTTAACTAAGG
This sequence comes from Porites lutea, assembly GCF_958299795.1. Lineage (NCBI taxonomy): Eukaryota > Metazoa > Cnidaria > Anthozoa > Scleractinia > Poritidae > Porites > Porites lutea. Next base: position 47,659,671 of record NC_133201.1, on the reverse strand, counting down.
TCACGGTACAGGCCATTGACTCTTGGACCCAGCAGTCGTCTTGTCTTATTCCGTACACAGTTCTGGGACTTGAGCCGGAGTCGACTGTTTCTAATTTTTCAACTGAGATAAATTTCGCTGAGTACTCAAATAAGCTCATCCTTGCAAGAAAAGTTCTTAAATTGGCCTCTTTTTGAAAGCGGGGGTTTGTGAAACTTCTAAACGACATAGGGATGGAATGGTATGAGTTAAGAGAGGCAAGAAGCCACATTTTACAGATAATAAGCACTTCCTAGAAAAAAAATACCCCGCAAAATAAAACTGTAACCCAGCTGGAAGCCTATAAATTGGATCTCGGCAGAGGAAGCTTTATTACTCGTTTTTGCCTCTCCACTACATGTAGATGAAGGTTCCACTCGCTCTGGGAACTTTAAAGGACAAAGCCCCCAAAACGCTGTATAGTATGCTATTGATAACTTGACTTCAAACAGTCATTACCCAAGTCAGTGACTGTCTTTCTCTTTTCACAGGATTGGGATTTCCCTTACTTTGATGGAAGTATGGATATCAAGCTTCCGGGTCTAAACACAGGAAATTTTCATTTCCGCCTTCCTGGAGGAGAGATTCGCATCACGGGAAAATGGTTCAATTATGGCATCATCTTTATCGTCATGATCCTTGATCTCAACATGTGGAAGAACCAAATATTTTACGAACCTTTTGTGTATGGCCAGTACACTGATGACCAACAGTACATCTATACTGTTTCCGATAAAGATTTCCTTGCCAATGCAACTAATGAAACTTTGAGTTACGCATGGAGATGGACGCATGTTAATCCTCTGACCAACAAGACTTACGGCTCAGAAGATCAGAAAATGAACTCAAGATATATAGGGTATCCTCTGAGTGCCAAGGGCACGGCTTTCATTCCATCGCTTCTGGCATTTACCATGTTTGGTATACTTGTAAAGTATTTTTCTAAAGGTGGTCCTCCGAACAAAGTTGTGCCTGCCAACGAGATGAAAGATGTCATAGCAGATGCAGCCGCTGTAAAGGATGGCGCCGAGGATAGCTCGTCTTCACCACACATTACGATGAGCCGTCAATCAATGCCAAGTTATAAAAGTGAATATGCTGTCAACAAAACCCGAAAGCATGGTTCGCTTTTTAGTATGGATAGCTCACACGACAACCTTGAACGTTCACAAGATAATCTAGACAGTTCACGTGATAACCTGGAAAGCTCACGTGACGAGCTTCATAGTTCGCGTGATGATCTGAGAAGTTCGGATGAGGGTCTTCAAATTTTACCTAAAGGGATAGAGGAGCACAGCGTCACCCGCCCGGCTTGGTCTGATAGCACACCAGAGAAGGTGCTTCCAGAGGGCAACGGGCCTAGGCGTGACAGTTTAACAGTTGACAAATCGTCAAAACGTCGTCAAAGTTCTACAGATCACCCGGACAACGAAACTATAGCACAGGACATATCTGTCACGAATCTTGATCTGGAGAGCGAACAAAGCAAAAAGGATGTACTGTCGGCTAAAACTTCTGTCGGTGACAGTAGCACAAGAGCCCTCTCATTTGGTGATCTATTTCGTCGAGACACACCCACTGGGTCAAGATCCGTAACTCAACTTTCAGATGTGGTATCTGATGATGAAATGAACAGTAATGTGGGCGCTAAACCAGCTGTTGAGGAGGGACAAAACTTCCTTCAAATACCTCGGGCTTAGCAGAAAAACTCAAGCTATAGAACACTTATATTATAACTATTTGCAATGAACCAAGCTCCGCTATTTAGCATGGAAGCGGTCTTGACTATTCGCACGTGCGTATAATAGAAATTGTCAAATATAGGCTGTAATAGGCGGGATTTCCACATTGGCAGAGTCTCATCTCCAAATAACTGGAGGACCCCAGAGAAACCACTCTGATCAAGACCCAAAGATAGATAAGAAGGGGGCCAGACCTCAGAAATAATTTTTTTGGACCCTGAGACTTTAGGTTGGGCTAAAGATTAGGTAACTTACAATCTTTGTCAAAATAAAAAGAAAACTTTAGAACCCCTTCCCTTCCACACTCTAGAAAATGGCCTTCGCGCGACTTCACTCTTGATTTTGGAAGGATGAGGGGGGGGGGGGGGGGGGAGGAAAGATATTCCATTTTATTCTGTCCAGGATTGATGCTCCTGGCTTAACCTCTAGCTCTTCTCCTTGCTAAGAAAGAATAACTACATATATTCGCCTTAGTTTTCTGGCACCTTTGCACCTTGATAAGTAAAAACTTGATAACAGATAAATAGACAAACAAAATAGAAAGAAACAATCGCTGTACTAGTTTAAGACTCGTTTAATTGGCTTGTTTGGTTAAAGTTGGACTGATGGGGATTGATTCACCAGCCTTTAATTGATGAACTCTTGGTTTGCAACGTAGTAAGGCGGCCATGCATTAAAAAAGCTTTAGTTTCCAGATTAGGGAAACGCTTTTGTTCTTGTCTACCAACATATCGGTCACGACATTAGCTACAAAACCAACACTAGTATATGTGTCAATATTCGCAAAGACAACTCTTACTGTGATCACAAACCTTGATAACGAAAACAAGCTAAATCACATGACCGACCGCATGAAAGGCTCTGTTCGTTTAGCAGCAGGTAGGGGCAATTTAAGACCTCTCAGTATAGAAGTGTATGAAATTTGGATAGATCTGTATAGAAATCTTAGACCTCATATTGGAGCCTTCCCTACCTCGAAAAAAAACAGAAGTCGTCCCAAAGGCTGTTAGCTTGACCTACTCCTCTTCATGATCCCTGCTTTTGTTGGTCACCATAGCATTAGCTTACGAGAAAGGGGACAAAATATCCTCTGGATACTTGGCTCTTCCTGTCAAAAGACCAGTTGGAGGAGCCGACGGGACACTAGCTGTTTATGCAATTAATTCGTTTATTGTTCTATTTCAAAAGACTCAGATAAACTTACCCTGGACGCGAAAAGATCCAACAACAACAGCATCAATACCCAGCGCCTTTTTTCTTTCTTTCTTTTTATTTTTGGTAACAGTGGTGGGGAACACCACATGGAGCGAGAAGAGGAGACACCTGCTGTGCGCGCCCTAGTTTTCCCTTTTTCTACGATCTCTGGCAATGCAATTTCATTGGCTATAAGCACCTTTGGGGGTTAGTCGGTCTGTCTCTTTTCTTTTTCTCTCCTCGTGTGCGCGCGTCCTCGAAATTTCTCCCTTTGCCCTGATAAAACCCGGCGCCTGCTACACAGGCTGCAACAACTTAAAACAGAACCAGGCAATAGTGTCACAAATTGTATTTTAATGAGTGATCCATTGGTACTGTTTTTCAACAAAAATCAGAGGACGTCTTACATACATAAATCGATTATTTCTGAGCAAGATATCAAAAATCACAAATTTCAACCAAGAATGAGAATAAAACGGGAAGACTACCAGCCCTTCTTGTCAATTTTCTTTTTCTTCTTTGGTTTTGGACGCCATATTGGCTTTTGGGAAGCTGCAGATACTACACGTTCGGCAGCTTCGTTTTCCAACCGCGCCTGTCTGTCAAGAGAAAAAAACATTCTTAGATTATTAACTTAGGCGCTGTATTTTCTATCTTTTGGTACTAATTAGTCGCCAGATCTGCCTTTCATGCACCCCTGCGTATTAAAATTTTGGACCTAGCAAAATGACGTCTGAGAAACACAGAAATTCAATACTGATGACGCGTCACTACCGTGATTGGTCGTGCCGCGTGGGAAATTTGATTCAACCAATCAGAAGCACTACCCAGATCTGGGTAGTGACGTGTCGTCAGTATGGAATTTCTGCCCTCGTTTCTCATACGTCATTTGGCGGGAAAACCAGTGGTAGCGTTTTCACAGGCTATTTAATTTTTAGATCACAGGAAGTTTTAAGCGAGTCGCAAATCTGATTTCTCTACAAAGCGTTTTACAAATGACATTTGTTAAACTCCATGACTGATGATTTGATGTTCAGGTCAAAAACGAAAGGACTACAGACAATGCACGGAAACTACCAGTAAGAATTTGCTAAGAACAACCTCGCGTTGTTCAAAGACGATCACAGGTGAGGTCATTCTGAAAACGCTACAACAGTATAACATTTTCTGTCTTAAAATTTTCCAAATAGCAAACTAGTTGGCGCTTCTTGAGGATCAATTCTGTTGTCGTGTTTTCCGAGTTGATCTACTTGCCACGTACATTTGTTTCAATTAAAAGTGCAAGTCGGGACTCACATACCTTCGTCTCCGAATCACATATCTGATCGTCTTGTTGATGAAGAGCAGGGTAGAAACCAACACAAAACTTGTAATCAGTGTTCTGATTATTTCCTGTCTGGTAATACCGCCGAACAGGGATCTGATGTATGTCACGTGACCTGTGGATAACAAAACAGTATATTATTACACTCAGAAAATTTCCAAGTCACTTGGATAAGACGGGTACGGCGAGTTGAGATGTTTTGGTAAGAAAGTCCTATCTAGCGTTTGACTGAGCACCAGGCAACTTTTCAAAAAAAAAAAACACCGTTTCCCATCAAGACATTTTTCGGTTTTCCTAATCCCGCACCGTATCCCAGATCCCGAAAATACCCTTCCAGTTCCTGAGTCTGAAGTGTTTCCTTAGCTACTACGGTCAAGCTGTGCTAATATAATTTACTTTACAAACAGGATATTCACTTACTCTTAACGTATACAGCGTACAGCTCAGAAACGGTATCAATGAAGGCGCAAATCGAAGTGAAACAGAAATTAATAATCCATGCAATCGTATCCCAAATTCCGTTAGCCAGGTCAGTGAGTTGGCACCAAGTCCACTCTGCAAAATCGGTTGCTTTGTCTCAAGTCCACCGCGCCATCCACAAGATTTGCTGCCAGGTCGACTCAGCCATAAACGGGGCCTTCTCAAAGATCCACTCTGCCGTACACTTAACTCCACCGCAAAATTTACAGGTCATTGTCGCCACAAAGTCAACAGTTGTTTTTGATGCCTTTTTTACTCCGTTCCATGTCCAAGCTGTTATCGCCGCTGTATTCCTGCGCAATTTGTTCCATGTCTGCTCCGTTAGACTCAGAGGCCTGGGTTCACAAGTTTGGTTGTTGTAGTGAGGTACACTTTCTGGGTTCAAACAGGTTTGCGAGTCGTGATTCTAAATAAAATCAAGAATTTTAAAATCAAAATTGAAACTGATCAAGATCTTTAAGACGATTATCTTTTGATTGTTCAATGGCAAAAAGTTTTACTCTGCGTGCACTTCTTTTGAAACTATCAGAAAATCAATCAACGACATTTTATTCATGAAAATAAATAATATGTTTGCCTTATAGCAATTAGATGCAAGCTTTGAAGTTTGACTGATCATTAAGTGACGTTACTTTTGTGAAAGTTCAAACGCACTGACATACAGTGTGTGCGGTCTATTACCTGTTCCTCATGGAAAGTACTGTAGATATTGCCTTGTGCAGAGCCGGTCTCTCGAACAACCACTTTTAAGTCAAGTTTCAGGGTTTTAATTTGCATCTTGATGATATAATTCTGTCGTAAGAGTAGCAAAGAACACCAATAAAGGTTTGAAGAAAAGAAGAAAATAAACTAAGTAGTCTAACTAAATAAGTATATCAAGTAAGCGCTTTTATATCATACTTTTTTAATTATCTCTTCTTGTAAATAGTTTGAAACCAAACTACGGGTTGTAGTCCCAACAATAATTTAAGAGCTTCAGTTACTTGGGTTATGTGAGGCCCAGTGTTTTAAATAACAAATATAAGTTATGATAAGAATCCAAGACTTCAAAGTTATTTAAAAATGCCATTTGCTTGAAACGTGATAATAAATATCTCTAACCGTTTAGTTTATCGCAGCCCTTAAAGAAACCTTTACCTTTCCTTGCAAGTTTCCGATGACAGTTGCTCCATTTGCGAAGTCTTCATAAAAGAAATCTGGTTTTTTAGCCATGACAGGGTCTGCAGAATGAAAAGGAGGTTGTAACTTTTCAAAAAAGAACTTGGTCATCAAGTTCGATTTAAAACCTTTGCCTGAAAGTGGCCGTAAACTTGACTTGGTTACAGATTATAGTTCACGGTAAGATTTTTGAAGACCAAAAATAACTTAAGATCATATAAAAACCCTAATCCCAAATGATCACAATTTTCATAGCTTTTACACCAGAGTTTAGTTTTGTCTGTGGCGCAGAGTAATGTTAAAGATCCATAAAGTGTTGTTCTTCTGGAATTATTTGTTGAACACGTCACGAGCAACTGTCGATGCGCGAGCTAATGCAAGGAGTAATGCGCACGTGTAACATTCTCGGTACCATAGCAACTGAAATAAAGCTTGACTTTCGCAAAACATGATTTTAAAAAAAGTGTAAAGTGCCCCTTTTTAAGAAAAAAAGATTAATTTTACGGTAGATAAATGGCCCATAAAATTCTCCATGCACATTATATAGAGTTGGATGAAAAAATGATGCAAATGTTTGATTTTACTATTACAAATTATGCTGCAAACTTCCAGGAAAATATTTTTCATTGCTCGAAAAAAACAAGCCGCCCAATCTCTTTTTAAGACGCCTAAAAACCTTACCTTTACGCACTGCGTTAAGCGTAATTGAAAGCAGAAGTAAGCCCACCAGCGCGGTAAGCAAAAATATAATCCTCATGATTACAAAGAAACTTTTTTTCTTTTCACACGAAGCGCACGTCTGTTCGCTTCGAAGAGAAGTTCCAAATGATTGTATGACGTTATAATCAGAGTTTTACAAAATCAGCTGGGCGCTATTTATGCGCGCGCAAGTAGTATGTTTGACTTATTTATTCTTGAGTTTTATTTTTGCTGTTATTTATCATTTATCTATTTATGTATTCAGCTCTCTGTCATTTGATACAAGCGCTCTTGGTTCTGGTTTCTGAGTTTGTACATTACGCATGCTTTCCATGTAAATAATATATATTTATAATGTGCCCACAAGGCTCTTCGCGTCATGCTCAACATAGTACTCTTGGCTTTCAATGCACGTTACCTCTAATTTTCCTTCATCACGAACAAATCTTTCGCCTTTTACTAAAGATTTCCGTGGAGGAGAGCAACTGAATGAGTCTATAGACCAATTTTTCATCGCCCTGCCTTGAGGCGGGGCTCACAAAACAGATATCAGTGCAAACCAATATTTATGGCGTACATTTGAGGACAAAAATAATTGAAAATAAAGGACAATTTGAAGTTCAAAAATTAGACTATCCATGTCGAAATCTCGTCATATGAATTTGAAATCGCAATGAACGCAGTCGAAATAGCGTCATTCGAACTTGAAGTTACTTTGAACAAGTTGAAACTTTAAAGGGAAAACTCGACATCGCGGATGTTGAAGTTCAACTCACCATTCCAACTAAAATGCAAATTACATGATTTGAACTTCAATTCACCTTCTCCACTCTAATAAGCCACTTAATCGTCAAAAATGCAAGCATAATGTTCCACAAAATTCCAAATGAAACCTATAATTTGAACTTAAAGTCACGTCACATATTCGAATTCGAAAAACCAAAATTTCAATTCGAAAGGAAGCGGAAGTAAAAATACACAGGAACCGGAAATGATAAGAGTTTTTATGATAAGAGCTAGAGGTTAAAACAGGAGCTACAACCTTGGACAGCATAAAATGGAACATCTAAACTCTCCCACCTCATCCTCCAAAATCAAGAGTGAAGTCGCGCGAAGGACATTTTCTAGAGTGTGGGAGGGAAGGGGTTCTAAAGTTTTCTTTTTATTTTGACCAAGATTGTGAGTTACATTATCTTTAGCCAAATCTAAAGTCTACATGATGGTCGACAAAAATTATTTTTGAGGTCCGGCCCCTTCTTATCTTATGGTCTGCATCTGCAGTCACGTTAATACTCACACTGAAATCGCCATAGAAATTTCCGTATTAATGGGGTGTCCGTATTAAGAGGGTTGAATTTAGAGAAAATGTAATGGCTTTCTATCTCAGGGACTAAGCAAACTCTCTGAATAACGAGGTGTCCGTTCCATAAAGCGGGAGTCGTCTGTGTGGCAACTTTCACATCTTATCGTGGGCCCCGCCTCAAGGTAGGGCGACGACAGATTAGTCATAGAACTCATTCAGTTGTTGTCTTCCACGGAAATCGTAAAAGGCGAAAGATTTGTTCGTTATGAAGGAAAACCAGAGATGCTGTGAAAAGCGTAGCCTAAAGGATTATTTTCAACGTGCCGAGGGAAACCTTGTGGGAAAGGTGAACATTATCTACATAAAACGCATGCGCGGAGAAAAGGGTGACATTCGAGAGCCAACTAGAGAATAAGGCCAAAATTTGATCATAATAAAAATCCCCAATTGACTAGACGAAACTTTTATTTAAGGGAAACCTCCCATTTTGTTTGTAACGGCTCATCTGTTAAGCGCATGAAGTTTGAGTTATCGGTGTATTGATAAAAGTGACTTCACATCGCCCACAAATACGATCATACAAACAGATCAAGTTGCTCACAAGTCGACCTTTTCGTCCTTGGGGAACAGTTCTCTAGGGTACCATCACGCAGTCTGAAATGGGAAAACAAAACGTACAAGCTAAAAAAAACTCAGTGGTATTATTTTTAACAAATCACCGGCTTTTCTGCCCTGCCGCATGCGTTTACTTTGTTACTCCACCAATGTAACCGCGCCTACCGGGCAAATGGGGGATTGTTGGCGACATGGGTCAGGTTCCCAATGAATTTGGGCCAAATTTTAAGCAAAGTTTTCTAGCCAAGGAAAAAGGAACTAGAGCTCTTGAAATAATTATTTCCCTTGATCTTTTTTGAACAGTCAAGTCTTTCTGATGATGGACACTTTAATGTCAGCACTCTGCCTTGGAAAAGTGTCCTATGAGTGAGTTGTCTGTAAATAGACTTTTTGATGACTTACCCTTGGGCTCCTGTCTGAACTTATTTTTGATGTTACAGTAATGAATCGAGCTATATTATAGAAACTAATTTCAATTTCATTTAGTCTTTTAACATAAGTCAGCATTTGGGTGACTTAACTATAAATTTCGGGCGACATAACTGCTGCGAGATGACTTTCAGGCGCCATGGCCGCTTTTTTTTGTCTTTGTTTATTTGGTTCTTTTGTTTTTTGTATTTTGGAGGTTCAAGGGACGTATTGCAATGCCCCAATGTCATGGAAACAACGGAAAGAAAACTAAGAAGACCAAAAGTAAAAACAACGCGAAAGAAAACAAAACCTAGGGGACTGGTGGGAAGGGGACCACTTGACCGTAAACCCTAACTCGTACCCAGTCATCTGTATTTGGATCGCACCCGTGACTCGCTCTCCCCTTAACCGCGCTTCTCTCGTTGAAATATGATAGTAGACAGAGAGAAAACTGGGAACGAGTCAGCTGTAAAGCTTAAACCATATTGCAATAGGAAGGCGAAGGAAGAAGACAGCAAACGTTGTGTGATAGTCCTAAAATTATTATTTGAAATTTTTTTTCCGCCAAACTTCACCTTCCCTTTTAAAAACAGATCCGTTTGTAAAAGACTTGAACACAGAAATGTTAAGTGATGATCACGGTAAAACTCACGCTTGCGCTTGGGAGCGCAGGCGACATTGTATGGCGTACATTTGCCGACAAAAATAATTGAAAATAAAAGACAATTTGAAGTTCAAAAAGTAGACTATCCATGTCGAGATCTCGTCATATGAATTTGAATTGGCAATGAACGCAGTCGAAATAGCATCATTCGAACTTGAAGTTACTTTGGACAAGTTGAAACTATAAAGGGAAAACTCGATATCGCGGATGTTGAAGTTCAAATCACTATTCCAACTAAAATGCAAATCACATGATTTGAACTTCAAAAAACATAACTTTAAACATAACTTTAAATTGGTGAGTTCGCGGTTTGCAAAGTGGCAAGGCGGCCATGCATTAAAAAAGGTTTAGTTTCGCCCTAGTTTTCCCTTTTCTATGATCTCTGGCAGTGCGTGGAACTCCATTGGCTACAAGCACCTTTGGGGGTTAGTCTGTCTGTCTCTTTTCCTTTTCCCTCCTCGTGTGCGCGCGTCCTCGAAATTTCTCCCTTCGCCCTGATAAAACCCGGCGCCTGCTCCGCAGGCTACAACAACTTAAAAGCGGAACCAGGCAATAGTGTCACAAATTGTATTTTAATGAGTGATCCATTGGTACTGTTTTCCAACAAATTTTAGAGGACGTCTTACATACATAAATCGATTATTACTGAGCAAGATATCAAAAATCACAAATTTCAACCAAGAATGAGAATAAAACGGGAAGACTACCAGCCCTTCTTGTCAATTTTCTTTTTCTTCTTTGGTTTTGGACGCCATATTGGCTTTTGAGAAGCTGCAGATGCTACACGTTCGGCAGCTTTCTTTTCCAACCGCGCCTGTCTGTCAAGAGAAAAAACATTCTTAGATTATTAACTTAGATGCTGTATTTTCTATCTTTTGGTACTAATTAGTCGCCCGATCTGCCTTTCATACCCCCCCCCCCCCCCCCCCCCTGCATATTCAAATAAGCAATAGCTTGAGAGATCAGCCAACACTTCCCTACTCCGCCACAGGTTTCCCCCCGAAATCACGTCTGAAAAACCCAAAATTCCATATTGATCACGCGTCACTACGGAGATATAGGTAGTTTTTCTGACTGGTCAAGCTGTTTTAGCTAATTACAAGCTCCACCCAGATCTGGCTAAAAATCAGCCGTAAATCAATTTAAAGTTGTTTAAAGTTATGTTTAAAGTTCTTAACATAATTTCTGCGCTAGCTTCTAGATCAGACGTCATTTCACGGGGTTTCCAGCGGTGGTGTCGCGAAATGTCGGCTGCTTTCTCAATCTGACTCAACCATTGGCGTCGTCTGAATTCATACTCATCCCTGGGTCCTTTCAATTGTGCTATGAAAGACTGCAACTTTATCATATTGTTTAATTTCTAGCCTGAGAAAACAGTCGACATTTGACGACGCTACCACTGGTTTCCCCGCCAAATGACGTCTGAGAAACGAGCGCAGAAATTCCATACCGATGACGCGTCACTTCCCAGATCTGGGTAGTGCTTCTGATTGGTCTTGCCGGGTAGGAAGTTTGATTCAACCAATCATAAGCACTACCCAGATTTCAGTACTGACGCGTCATCAGTATGGAAATTCTGCTTTCATTTCACAGACGTCATTTGGCGGGGAAACCAGTGGTAGCGTCGCCAAATGTCGGCTATTTCTCAGGCTATTTAATTTCCACATCACTGGAAGTATTGAGCGAGACGCAAAAAAAACGAATTTCTCTACAAAGCGTTTTACAAATGACATTTGTTAAACTCCATTACTGATGATTTGATGTTCAGGTCAAACACGAAAGGACTACGGACACTGTACGGAAACTACCCGCAAGAATTTGCTAAGAACAACCTCGCGTTGTTTAAAGGCGATCACCGGTGTGGCGATTTAGAAAACGCTACAACAGTATAACGGTGTAAATCTAAAAATTTTCTAAGCAGCAAACTAGTTGGCGCTTCTTGAGGATCAATTCTTTTGTAGTGTTTTGTGAATTTGTCTACTTGCCATACATTTGTTTCAATTAAAAGTGCAAGTCGGGAATCACTTACCTTCGTCTCCGAATAACATATCTTATCGTCTTATAAATGAAGAGCAAGGTAGAAACCAACACAAAACTTGTAATCAGTGTTCTGATTATTTCCTGTCTAGTAATATCACCGAACAGGGATCTGATGTATCTCACGTGACCTGTGGATAACAAAACAGTACATCATTACACTCAGCAAATTTCCAAATAACTTGGATTAGACGGGAACGGCGAGTTGAGCACACAACCTCAGTGAGAACAACCTCAGTGACAACCTCAGAAAGTCTTATCTCGCGTTTCACTGTGCACGAGAGACAGTCTACAGGGTCATGGGTCTGAAAGGAGGGATTCTGATAACCCGACTCTCGCTTCTTTTTTAAAAAATATCTTTTCGCATCAAGATATTTTCGTTTTTCCGAATCTCGCACCGTATCCAAGATCCCGAAAATACCCTTCCAGTTCCTGAGTCTGAAGTGTTTCCTTATAGCTACTACGGTCAAGCTGTGCTGATATAATTTACTTTACAAACAAACAGGATCTTCACTTACTCTTAACGTATACAGCGTACAGCTCAGAAACAGTATCAATGAAGGCGCAAATCGAAGTGAAACAGAAATTAATAATCCATGTAATCGTATCCCAAATTCCGTTAGCCAGGTGAGTGAGTTGGCACCAAGTCCACTCTGTAAAATCGGTTGCTTTGTCCCAAGTCCACCGCGCCATCCACAAGATTTGCTGCCAGGTCCACTCAGCCATACACGGCACCTTGTCAAAGATCCACTCTACCGTAAACTTTCCTCCACCGCAAAATTTACAGGTCATTGTCGCCACAAAGTCAACAGTTGTTTTTAATGCCCTGTTTACTCCGTTCCATGTCCAAGCTGTTATCGCCACTGTATTCCTGCGTAATTTGTTCCATGTCTGCTCCGTTAGACTTAGAGGCCTGGGACCACAAGTTTGGTTGTTGTAGTGATTTGGAAGAGGTACGCTTTCTGGGTTCAAACAGGTTTGCGAGTCGTGATTCTAAATAAAATCAAGAATTTTAAAAGTAAAAGTGAAACTGATCAAGAGCTTTAAGACGATTATCTTGTGATTGTTCAATGGCAAAAAGTTTTACTCTGCGTGCGCTTCTTTTGAAACTATCAGGAAATCATTCAACGACATTTTATTCATGAAAATAAATATGTTTGCCTTATAGCAATTAGATGCAAGCTTTGAAGTTTGACTGATCATTTAGAGACGTTACTTTTTTAAAAGTTCAGACGCACTGACATACACTGTGGGCGGTCTTAGTTACCTGTTCCTCATGGAAAGTACTGTAGATATCGCCTTGTGCAGAGCCAGTCTCTCGAAAAACCACTTTTAAGTCAAGTTTCAGGGTTTTAATTTGCATCTTGATGATATAATTCTGTGGTAAGAGCAGCAAAGAACACCAATAAAGGTTTGAAGAAAAGAAGAAAATAAACTAAGTAGTCTAACTAAATAAGTATATCAAGTAAGCGCTTTTATATCATGCTTTTTTAATTATCTCTTCTTGTAAATAGTTTGAAACCAAACTACGGGTTGTAGTCCCTACAATAATTTAAGAGCTTCAGTTACTTGGGTTATGTGAGGCCCAGTGTTTTAAATAACAAATTTAAGTTATGATAAGAATGCAAGACTTCAAAGTTGTTTAAAAATGCCATTTGCTAGAAACGTGATAATAAATATCTCTAATGGTTTAGTTTATCGCAGCCCTTAAAGAAACCTTTACCTTTCCTTGCTAGTTTCCGATGACAGTTGCTCCATTTGTGAAGTCTTCATAGAAGAAATCTGGTTTTTCAGCCATGACAGGTTCTGCAGAAACAAAAGGAGGTTGTAACTTTTCAAAAGTGATCTTGGTCATCAAGTTCGATTTAAAACCTTTGCCTGAAAGTGGCCGTAAACTTGACTTGGTTACAGATTATAGTTCACGGTAAGATTTTTGAAGAACAAAAATAATTTAAGATCATATAAAAACCCTGATCCCAAATGATCACAATTTTCATAGCTTTTACACCAGAGTTTAGTTTTGTCTGTGGCGCAGAGTAATGTTAAAGATCCATAAAGTGTTGTTCTTCTGGGCTCAGTTGTTCGAAGGCCGATTAGCGCTTAACCCGGGGTTAAATTTAACCCGGATTTCTCTTTCTTGAATTCAAAGCATTTTCTCGGATAATTTTCTCTGTTATATTTAGAGCTTTCAATCATCAACCAGTAGAAAAAAAAGAATTAAAACTGAAATGCTTTTTAAGTTTTCAAATCTGAATTCAAATCTCGCACTAACCCTGGGTTATCTTAACCCGGATTTGAACAACTCGGCCCAGGACTTATTTATTGAACACGTCACGAGCAGCTGTCGATGCGCGAGCTAATGCAAGGAGTAATGCGCACGTGTAACATTCTCGGTACCATAGCAACTGAAATAAAGCTTGACTTTCGCAAAACATGATTTTAAAAAAAGTGTAAAGTGCCCCTTTTTAAGAAAGAAAGATTAATTATACGATAGATAAATGGCCCATAAAATTCTCCATGCACATTAAATAGAGTTGGATGAAAAAATGATGCAAATGTTTGATTTTACTATTACAAATTATGCTGCAAACTTCCAGGAAAATATTTTTGATTGCTCGAAAAAAAACAAGCCGCCCAATCTCTTTTTAAGACGCCTAAAGATCTTACCTTCACGCAATGCGTTAAGCGTAATTGAAAGCAGAAGTAAGCCCACCAACGCGGTAAGCAAAAATATAATTCTCATGATTACAACGAAACTTTTTGTCTTTTCACACGATGCGCACGTTTGTTCGCTTCGAAGAGAAGTTCCAAATGATTGTATGACGTCATAATCAGAGTTTTACAAATCAGCTGGGCGCGGTTTATGCGCGCGCAAGTAGTATGTTTGACTTATTTATTCTTGAGTTTTATTTTTGCTGTTATTTATCATTTATCTATTTATGTATTCAGCTCTCTATCATTTGATACAAGCGCTCTTGGTTCTGGTTTCTGAGTTTGTACATTACGCATGCTTTCCATGTAAATAATATATATTTATAATGTGCCCACAAGGCTATTCGCGTCACGCTCAACATAGTACTCTTGGCTTTCAATTTACGTTACCTCTGGTTTTCCTTCATCACGAACAAATCTTTCGCCTTTTACTAAAGATTTCCGTGGAGGAGAACCACTTAATGAGTCTGTAGACTAATTTTTCATCGCCCTGCCTTGAGGCGGGGCTCACAAAATAGATATTAATGCAAGCCAATGTCGCCTGCGCTGCCAATCGCAAGCGTGAGTTTTCCCGAGATCGTCACTTAACATTTCTGTGTTCTAGTCTTTTGCAGAAACATTTGTTTTTAAAAAGGAAGGTGAAGTTTGGCGGAAAAAAAATTTCAAATAATAATTTTAGGACTATCACACAAGGTTTGCTGTCTTCTTCTTTCGCCTTCCTATTGCAATATGGTTTACGCTTTATGGCTGACACGTTCCCAGTTGTCTCTCAGTCTATTATTATATTTCAACGAGAGAAGCGCGGTCAAGGAGAGGGCGAGGCACGCGTGCGATCCAAATACAAATGACCCAGGACAAGTTAAGATTTACGGCCCCCTCCCCACCCTTCCCCTACGTTTGGTTTTCTTTCGCGTTGTTTTTACTTGTGGTCTTTTTAGTTTTTTTCCCCTTTTTTCCATGACCTTGGGGCATTGCAATGCGTCCTTTGAACCGCCAAAATACAAAGAGCAAAAGAAACAAAGACAAGGCGCCCGAAAGTCATCTCGCCAGCAGTTATGTCGCCCGAAATTTATAGTTAAGTTTCCCAGATGCTGAATTATGTTAAAAGACTAAACGAAATTAAAATCAGTTCCTATAAAATAGCTCGTTTCGTTACTGTAACATTTAAAAATATGTTCAGGAGCCCAACTGCAAGTCATCAAAATGTCTATTTACAGACAACTCACTCATAGGACACTTTATTAAGGCAAACCCATTAGAAAGACTTGACTGCCCAAAAAAAATCAAGGGAAATAATTATTTCAAAAGTTCTAGTTGTTTGTTCCTAGGCTAGAAAACGTTACTTAAAATTTGGCCTAAACTATCATTGATAAGGAACCTGACCCGTGTCTCCATCAATCCGGCCCCACTTGACAGGTAGGCGTTGTTACATTAGTGGAGTAACAATTAAACGCATGCGCCTTGCCTTCCAGCCACATTATTGGGTGATTTGTCTGTATCCGCTGTTGTCGTGCTCCGAAAAGCCCGTTCTCTCCTGGCACGTTAACAAATGCAAAACAGAACAACTTTGTATGACACTTTACAACAGCGGGTTTTTGGCGTCCATCCCCCGGGTTTTGTGTTGAAGAAGGCTCGAGGTATGTCAGAAATTTGTTGTTCTCGTTGACCTGCTGTCTGGCGATGTTCATACAGGAGATCTTGTATGTTAAGTGTTGTTGAATGTGGTACGTTACGGCTTCAAACATTTGTGGCACCCTAGCAACTTTCTTTTTATGAAATGGACCAATTAGTTCGGAAGACTATAATTATGGGACGTGACTGGAAACTCAGAGGATAAATTAAAAATGCAGTTCGCGGTAGAGAGCAGAAATTACAACAGTAGATATTTACATATACCTTAAACAACACCTGTGAATTAGGAAATATTCTATACCATTATTGTAAAAAAAAAAATTAGAAAATGGAAGTAAAAACCATCAACTTATGAATTCGATCAAAACACTAAAAAGAAACCAAAACTTTAACTAAAATAAGGATAAAGGTTATTTCCTGGAAATCTAGCCTAAGGGGTTAAGTTAAGATTTAAATATAAAACGTACATCCTATATTTTTAAATGTAAACAGGCCTTTGTTGAAAACCCTAATTGAACATTACTCTGTGGTAAAAGCCGGTTGTAGTGGAAGTCGTGGAAACTATTAAAAAAAACGTATTTTTTTTAGAACGAATTCATGACAGAAGAAGGTTTATGTTGATGCTATTTTACATGTCGAACTTGTAATGTAACTCTAAACAACTAATGTGACTTGTCATAATACATTAGCTACAAACCAACCTTAGTATATGTGTTAATATGGCAAAGATAACTCTGACTGTGGTCAAGAACCTTGATAAGGAAAACAAGACTAAATCGCATGACCTACCGTATGAAAGGCTCTTTAACAATTATTCCTCGAGCCCGAATGGGCTCTGAGTCAATGGCCGAATGGGCCATGAGGGCAAGAGGAATAATTGTTTAGTAAAATCCAATTAGTTGGTCAAAAATATCGAGACAAAACAACTTTAGCTAATTAAGCTAAAATTTAATCCTTTTTTTGCCACCAAGAGCCGGCGCTTTTCGCTACTAGTGGGCTATAACATAAATTAGCCTAGTAGTAGCCCAACAAATCAGAACGCAGCATTGATAAAAGACCACTAGTTGGATTTTACCAAGAGCAATAATGGCTCTTGATTTTACTAATTTAGTTAGGTAGCAGGCAGGGGCAATTTAAGGCCTCTCAGTCTAGAAGTGTATTAAGATTTGGATAAGTCTGGATAGGAATCTTAGACCTCACATTGGAGCCTTTCCTTCCTTGAAAAAAAGAGACCAGACACGAAAGATCTGCTGGATACCTTGGCTGTTCCTGTTAAAAGACCCGTCGGAGGAGCAGACGTGACACTAGCTGTTTATGCACTTGTTTATTTATTGTTTTCTTTCAAAAGACTCAGATCAACTTACCTTGGACGCGAAAAAATACAACAACAACAGCATCAATACCCAGCGTCGTTTTCTTTCTTACTTTTTTCGTTTTGGTAACAGTGGTGGGAAACATGCTAAGGGAAGAGTTACCCCATGTAAAGGACAGTCTTGGATTCTGGATTCCACGTCCTAGATTCTGCATTCCAGGTACTGGATTCCGGTCATTGTTGGTAAAATTTGGATTCTGGATTCCAATCTTTAGTAGGGTTCCAGATTCTTTGAGCTGTATTCCGAATTCCAAAGCCCATGATTCCGGATTTCACAAGAAAAAATTTCCCGGAGCCCGGAATCCAGATTTCCTCGACATGGAGCGAGAAGAGGAGGTACCTGCCGTTAACGCCCTAGCTTTCCCTTTTTCTACTATCTCTGGCAGTGCGTAGAATTCTATTGGCTACAAGCACCTTTGGGGATTAGTCTGTCTGTCTCTTTTCCTTTTCTCCCCTCGTGTGCGCGCGTCCTCGACATTTCTCCCTTCGCCCTAATAAAACCCAGCGCCTTCTACGCAGGCTACAACAACCTAAAAGCGGAACCAGGCAATAGTGTCACAAATTGTTTTTTAATGAGTGATCCATTGGTACTGTTTTTGAACAAAAATCAGAGAATGTCTTACATACATAAATCGATTATTTCTGAGGAAGATATCAAACATCACAATTTTTAACCAAGAATAAGTCTAAAACGGGAAGACTACCAGCCCTTCTTGTCAATTTTCTTTTTCTTCTTCGGTTTTGGACGCCATATTGGCTTTTGAGAGGCTGCAGATGCTACACGTTCTGCAGCTTCCTTTTCCAACCGCGCCTGTCTGTCAAGAGAAAAAGCATTCCTAGATTATAAACCTAGATGCTGTATTTTCTATCTCTAGGTACTAATTAGTCGCCAGATCTGCCTTTCAGGCCCCCCCTCCCCCCCTCCCCTGCATATTCGAATTTTGGAGCTAGCAATAGCCTGACAGAACAGCCAACATTTCACAACTCCACCACAAGTTTCACCGCGAAATGACGTCTGAGAAACGCAGAAAATTCCATAATTATGACGCGTCACTACCGAGATATTGGTAGTTTTTCTGATTGGTCCAGCTGCTTTAGATAATCAGAAGCACCACCCAGATCTGCGTAGTGACGCGTCATTAGTACGGAATTTTTGTGCTCGCTTCTGGGCAGACGTCATTTGGCGGGGTTTCTCAGGCTGACTCAACCATTGACGTCATCTGAATTCATACTCATCTCTGGGTCATTTCAATTGTGCTATGAAAGACTGCAACTTTATCATATTGTTTAATTTCTAGCCTGAGGAAACAGCCGACATTTGGCGACGCTACCACTGCTTTCCCCGCCAAATGACGTCTGAGAAACGAGCGCAGGAATTCCATACTGATGACGCGTCTTTACCCAGATCTGGGTAGTGCTTCTGATTGGTCGTGCCGCGTGGGAAATTTGATTAGCGTCGCCAAATGTCGGCTGTTTTCTCAGGCTATTTAATTTCTTGATCACTTGCTGAAGTTTTAAGCGTGGCGCAAAAAAATGGTTTCTCTACAAAGCGTTTTACAAATGACATTTGTTAAACTCCATGACTGATGATTTGATGTTCAGGTCCAAAACGAAAGGACCAAGGACACTGTACGGAAACTACCCGCAAGAATTTGCTAAGAACAACCTCGCGTTGTTCAAAGACGATCACCGGTGTGGTCATTTAGGAAACGCTACAACAGTATAACGGTGTAAATCTAAAAATTTTCTAAACAGCAAACTAGTTGGCGCTTCTTGAGGATCAATTCTGTTGTCGTGTTTTGTGAATTGATCTACTTGCCATGTACATTTGTTTCAATTAAAAGTGCAAGTCAGGACTCACTTACCTTCGTCTTCGAATCACATATCTGATCGTCTTGTTAATGAAGAGCATGATCGAAACCAACACAAAACTTGTAATCAGTGTTCTGATTATTTCCTGTCTGGTAATACCACCTAACAGGGATCTGATGTATGTTACGTGACCTGTGGATAACAAAATAGTACATCATTACACTCAGCAAATTTCCAAACCACTTGGACTCGACGGATACGGCCAATTGACCACACAACCTCAGTGAGTTTCTGCTATGTTTTGGTAAGAAAGTCTTATCTCGCGCTTGACTGCGCGCGGGAAACAGTCTACAGGGTCAAGGGTCTGAAAGGAGAGGTCCTGATCCCCCATTCTCGCTTCTTTTTGAAAAAAAACATCGTTTCCCATCAAGATATTTTTCGTTTTCCGAATCCCGCACCGTATCCAAGATCCCCAAAATACCCTTCCAGTTCCTGAGTCTGAAGTGGTTCCTTAGCTACTACGGTCAAGCTGTGCTGATATAATTTACTTTACAAACAAGATCTTCACTTACTCTTAACGTATACAGCGTACAGCTCAGAAACGGTATCAATAAACTCGCAAATCGAAGTGAAACAGAAATTAATAATCCATGACATTGTATCCCAAATTCTGTTAGCAAGGTGAGTGAGTTGGCACCAAGTCCATTCTGCAAGATCGGTTGCATTGTCCCAAGTCCACCGCGCCGTCCACAACATTCGCTGCCAGGTCCACCCAGCCATAAACGGCACCTTGTCAAAGATCCACTCTGCCGTAAACTTAACTCCACCGCAAAATTTACAGGTCATTGTCGCCACAAAGTCAACAGTCGTTTTTGATGCCCTGTTTACTCCGTTCCATGTCCAAGCTGTTATCGCCACTGTATTCTTGCGTAATTTGTTCCATGTCTGCTCCGTTAGACTCAGAGGCCTGGGTTCACAAGTTTGGTTGTTGTACTTAGGTGCACTTTCTGGGTTCAAACAGGTTTGCGAGTCGTGATTCTAAATAAAACCAAGAATTTTAAAAGTAAAGTGAAACTGATTGGGAGCTTTCAGACGATTATCTTTTGATTGTTCAATGGTAAAAAGTTTCACTCTACGTGCGCTTCTTTTGAAACTATCAGAAAGTCAATCAACGACATTTTATTCATGAAAATAAATAATATGTTTGCCTTTTAGCAATTAGATTCAAGCTTTGAAGATTGACTGATCATTTAGTGACGTTACTTTTGTGAGAGTTCAGACGCACTGACATGCACTGTGTGCGGTCTATTACCTGTTCCTCTTGGAAAGTACTGTAGATATCGCCTTGTGCAGAGCCAGTCTCTCGAACAACCACTTTTAAGTCAAGTTTCAGGGTTTTAATTTGCATCTTGATGATATAATTCTGTGGTAAGAGCAGCAAAGAACACCAATAAAGGTTTGAAGAAAAGAAGAAAATAAACTATAATTGATGCTAATTAGTCTAATTACAATGATTGGCTAGAAATAAGTGAATGCTCATCAAGTTAGTGCTTTTATATCCTGCTTTTTTCAGTAATTATCTCTACTTGTAAAAAGTTTGAAACCACACTTCAGGGTGTAGTCCCAACAATATTTTAGGAGTTCAGGTTACCTGAAAAGAAAATTTGGCTTAAAATTTGGCTTAACCGTGGGTTAAGTGAGGCCCAGTGTTTTAGATAACAAATATAAGTTATGATAAGAATCCAAGATTTCAAAGTTAGTTAAAATAGCTACCTGTATCGAAAGTATGCTAAACAGGAAAAAACGACCATGGTAAGAAAGACAACAATAGAGAGATAGTAAAGGTTTCTGCAAACGGAAAACGGTAGATTCAAGTTAAGAATTTCTAAAAATAGAAAAAAAGCTGATAAAAACAGCCCAAAGTAATTCTTATAGATGAAATCATGTACGTGAAACTGAAAATTTTTTTGTAGAAGGAAAGAACAGTTAAAAACAGGTAAAGGGAAAACTTGGTTACGTGGTACAAATACATTTGCCGTTTGCCGCAAATATGATTATAAATATCTCTAATGGTTTAGTTTATCGTAGCCGTTAAAGAAACCTTCACCTTCCCTTCCAGTTTCCGATGACAGTTGCTCCATTTGCGAAGTCTTCATAAAAGAAATCTGGTTTTTCAGCCATGACAGGGTCTGCAGAAAAAAAGAGGTTGTAACTTTTCAAAAGTGAACTTGGTCATCAAGTTCGATTTAAAACCTTTGCCTGAAAGTGACCGTAACCTTGGCTTGATTTAATACAAATTATAGTTCATGGTGAGATTTTTAAAGAACAAAAATAATTTAAGATCATGCAAAAACCCTGTTCCCAAATATCAGAATTTTTCATAGCTTTACACAAGAATTCAGTTTCGTCTGTGGCGCAGGGTAATCTTGAAATCTATAAAGCAGGGGCGGATCCAGGATTTTTTTTAGGAGGGGGTGCACTCGTCTCTGGCTCTACTTCAACGCCAATAAACCACATAGTTTTTTTTTTGGCAGAATACCAGTTGTATTAGAAAATCGCAGGTCATCTCAGGGGGGGGGGGGGGGGGGGGGTGCGCACCCCCTGCACCCTCCCCCTAGATCCGCCCCTGCAAAGTGTTATCTTCGTCCTGGATTATTTGATAAACACGTCACCAGCAACCGTCGAAGCGCGAGCTAATGCAAGGAGTAATGCGCACGTGCAACATTCGTGGTACCATGGAAACTGAAATAAAGCTTGTCTTTCGCAAAACATGGTTTTAAAAAAAAGTGTGAAGTGCTACCTTTCAAGGAGGAAGGATTACTCAGTATACGAAAGATAAATGGCGCATAAAATTCTCCACACAATATAGAGTTGGGTGAAAAAATGAGGTAAACGTTTGATTTTAGTAATAAAAATTATGCTGCAAACTTCCGGTAAAAAATTTTTTGGTGCTCGAAAAAAACAAGCCTTCCAATCTCTTATTAAGATGCCTGAAGATCTTACCTTCACGCACTACGTTAAGCGTAATTGAAAGCAGAAGTAAGCCCACCAGCGCAGTAAGCAAAAATATAATCCTCATGATTACAACGAAACTTATTTTCTTTTCACACGAAGCGCACGTCTGTTTGCTCCGAAGAGAAGTTCCAAATGATTGTATGACGTCATAATCAGAGTTTTACAAAGTCAGCTGGGCGCGATTTATGCGCGCGCAAGTAGTATGTTTGACTTATTTATTCTTGAGTTTTATTTTTGCTGTTGTTTATCATTCATCTTTTTATGTATTTAGCACTCTAACATTTGATACAAGCGCTCTTGGTTTTGGTTTCTGAGTTTGTTCATTGCGCATGCGTTTCATGTAAATAATAATTATAATCTGCCCACAAGGCTCTACGCGTCACGTTCAACGTAGTACTGTTGACTTTCAATTTACGTCATCTCTGGTTTTCCTTCATCACGAACAAATCTTTCGCCTTTTACTAAAGATTTCCGTGGAGGAGAACAACTGAATGAGTCTGTAAACTAATTTTTCATCGCCCTGCCTTGAGGCGGGGCTCACCAGCAAGAAATTAATGCAAACAAGCAAGTTACGAGTTTTGTCGTGATCATTGCTTTACATTTCTGTGTTCTAGTCTTTTGCAAAAAGATCAGTTTTTACAAAGGAAGGTGAAGTTTAGCGGAAAAAAATATCAAATAATAATTTTAGGACTACAGACACAAGGCTTTCTGTCTTCTTCCTTCGCCTTCCTATTGCAGTATGGTTTACGCTTTACGGCTGACTCGTCCCCAGTTGTCTCTCAGTCTATTATTATATTTCAACGAGAGAAGCGCGGTCAAGGGAAGAGCGTGGCACGCGTGGCGTGCGATCCAAATACAAATGACTGGGAACGAGTAAGGCTTTACGGTTAAGTGGCCCCCTCCCCACCCTTCCCCTAGGTTTGGTTTTCTTTCGCCTTGTTTTTACTTGTGGTCTTTTTAGTTTTCTTCCCCGTGTTTCCATGACCTTGGGGCATTGCAATGCGTCCTTTGAACAAGAGCAAAAGAAACAAAGACAAGGCGCACGAAAGTCATCTCGCCTGCAGTTATGTCGCCCGAAATTTATAGTTAAGTTTCCCAAATGCTGAATTACGTTAAAAACTAAATGAAACTAAAATCAGTTTGTATAAAATAGCTCGTTTCATTACTGTAACATTTAAAACTATGTTCAGGGGCCCAACTGCAAGTCATCAAAAAGTCTATTTACAGACAACTCACTCATAGGACACTTTATTAAGGCAGCCACTAAAGTGTCCATCATTAGAAAACTTGACAGTCCAAAAAAAATCAAGGGAAATAATTATTTCAAAAGCTCTAGTTGTTTGTTCCTAGGCTAGAAAACTTTGCTTAAAATTTGGCCTAAACTATCATTGATAAGGAACCTGACCCATAGGCGTCGTTACATTAGTGTTACATTAGTGGAGTAACAAAATAAACGCATGCGCCCTGCCTTCCAACCACATTATTGGGTGATTTGTCTGTATCCGCTGTTGTCGTGTTCAGAAAAGCCTGTTCTCTCCTGGCACGTTAAAAAATGCAAAGCAGAACACCTTTGTATGACACTTTACAACAGCGGGTTTTTGGCGTCCATCCCCCGGGTTTTGTGTTGAAGAAGGCTCGAGGTATGTCAGAAATTTGTTGTTCTCGTTGACTCACTGTCTGGCGATGTTCATACAGGGGATATTGTATGTTAAGTGTTGTTGAATGTGGTACGTTACGGCTTCAAACATTTGTGGCACCCTAGCAATTTTTTTTTTATGAAATGGACCAATTAGTTCGGAAGACTCTAATTATGGGACGTGACTGGAAACTGAGAGGACAAATTAAAAATGCAGTTCGCGGTAGAGAGCAGAAATTACAACAATAGATATTTACATATACCTTAAACAACACCTGTGAATTGGGAAATATTCTATACCATTATTGTAAAAAAAAAAAATAGAAAATGGAAGTAAAAAGCATCAACTTATGAATTCGATCAAAACACTAGAAAGAAACCAAAACTTTAACCAAAATAAGGATAAAGGTTATTTCCTGGAAATCTAGATAAGGGGTCAAGTTAAGATTCAAATATAAAACGTACAACCTATATTTTTAAATGTAAACAGGCCTTTGTTGAAAACCCTAAATGAACATTATTCTGCGGTAAAAGCCGGTTGTAGTGGAAGTCGTGGAAACTATTAAAAAAAACGTATTTGTTTTAGAACGAATTCATGACAGAAGAAGGTTTATGTTGATGCTATTTTACATGTCGAACTTGTAATGTAATTCTAAACAACCAATGTGACTTGTCATAATACATTGGCTACAAACCAACCTTAGTATATGTCTTAACATTGCAAAGATAACTCTGACTGTGGTCAAGAACCTTGATAAGGAAAACAAAACTAAATCGCATGATCGACCGTATGAAAGGCTCTTTAACAATTATTCCTCGAGCCCGAATGGGCTCTGAGTCAATGGCCTCATGGGCTATTGACTCAGAGGCCATGAGGGCAAGAGGAATAATTGTTTAGTAAAATCCAATTAGTTAGTCAAAAATATCGAGACAAAACAGGTTTAGCTAGTTAAGCTAAAATTGAATCCTTTTTTTGCCACCAAAAGCCGGCTCTTTTCGCTACTAGTGGGCTATAACATAATTTAGGCTAGTAGTAGCTCAACAAATCAAAAAGCAGCATTGATAACAGGCCACTAGTTGGATTTTACCAAGAGCAATAATGGCTCTTGATTTTACTAATTTAGTTAGGTAGCAGGCAGGGGCAATTTAAGGCCTCTCAGTCTAGAAGTGTATTAAGATTTGGATAAGTCTGGATGGGAATCTTAGACCTCACATTGGAGCCTTCCCTCCCTTGCAAAAAAGAGACCAGACACGAAAGATCTGCTGGATACCTTGGCTGTTCCTGTTAAAAGACCCGTCGGAGGAGCAGACGTGACACTAGCTGTTTATGCACTTGTGCGTTTATTGTTTTCTTTCAAAAGACTCAGATCAACTTACCTTGGACGCGAAAAAATACAACAACAACAGCATCAATACCCAGCGTCGTTTTTCTTTCTCACTTTTTTCGTTTTGGTAACGGCGGTGGGGAACACGCTAAGGGAAGAGTTACCCCATGTAAAGGACAGTCTCGGATTCTGGATTCCACGCCCTGGATTCCAGATTCCAGGTACTGGATTCCGGTCTTTGTTAGTGAAATTTGGATTCTTGATTCCAATCTTTAGTAGGGTTCTATATCCTTTGAGCTGTATTCCGGATTCCAAAGCCCAGGATTCCAGATTTCACAAGAAAAAATTTCCCGGATTCTGGAATCCAGATTTCCTCGACAGGGAGCGAGAAGAGGAGGCACCTGCTGTCAACGCCCTAGTTTTCCCTTTTTCTACGATCTCTGGCAGTGCGTAGAATTCTGTTGGCTACAAGCACCTTTGGGGATTAGTCTGTCTGTCTCTTTTCCTTTTCTCCCCCCGTGTGCGCGCGTCCTCGACATTTCTCCCTTCGCCCTTATAAAACCCCGCGCCTGCTACGCAGGCTACAACAACTTAAAAGCGGAACCAGGCAATAGTGTCACAAATTGTATTTTAATGAGTGATCCATTGGTACTGTTTTTGAACAAAAATCAGAGGATGTCTTACATACATAAATCGATTATTTCTGAGGAAGATATCAAACATCACAATTTTTAACCAAGAATAAGTCTAAAAGGGGAAGACTACCAGCCCTTCTTGTCAATTTTCTTTTTCTTCTTCGGTTTTGGACGCCATATTGGCTTTTGAGAAGCTGCAGATGCTACACGTTCAGCAGCTTCCTTTTCCAACCGCGCTTGTCTGTCAAGAGAAAAAGCATTCCTAGATTATAAACTTAGATGCTGTATTTTCTATCTCTAGGTACTAATTAGTCGCCAGATCTGCCTTTCAGGCCCCCCCTCCCCCCCTCCCCTGCATATTCGAATTTTGGAGCTAGCAATAGCCTGACAGAACAGCCAACATTTCACAACTCCACCACAAGTTTCACCGCGAAATGACGTCTGAAAAACGCAGAAAATTCCATAATTATGACGCCTCACTACCGAGATATTGGTAGTTTTTCTGATTGGTCCAGCTGCTTTAGATAATCAGAAGCACCACCCAGATCTGCGTAGTGACGCGTCATTAGTACGGAATTTTTGTGCTCGCTTCTGGGCAGACGTCATTTGGCGGGGTTTCCAGCGGTGGTGTCGCGAAATGTCGGCTGCTTTCTCAGGCTGACTCAACCATTGACGTCATCTGAATTCATACTCATCTCTGGGTCATTTCAATTGTGCTATGAAAGACTGCAACTTTATCATATTGTTTAATTTCTAGCCTGAGGAAACAGCCGACATTTGGCGACGCTACCACTGCTTTCCCCGCCAAATGACGTCTGAGAAACGAGCGCAGGAATTCCATACTGATGACGCGTCTTTACCCAGATCTGGGTAGTGCTTCTGATTGGTCGTGTCGCGTGGGAAATTTGATTGGCGTCGCCAAATGTCGGCTGTTTTCTCAGGCTATTTAATTTCTTGATCACTTGCTGAAGTTTTAAGCGTGGCGCAAAAAAATGGTTTCTCTACAAAGCGTTTTACAAATGACATTTGTTAAACTCCATGACTGATGATTTGATGTTCAGGCCCAAAACGAAAGGACCAAGGACACTGTACGGAAACTACCCGCAAGAATTTGCTAAGAACAACCTCGCGTTGTTCAAAGACGATCACCGGTGTGGTCATTTAGGAAACGCTACAACAGTATAACGGTGTAAATCTAAAAATTTTCTAAACAGCAAACTAGTTGGCGCTTCTTGAGGATCAATTCTGTTGTCGAGTTTTGTGAATTGATCTACTTGCCATGTACATTTGTTTCAATTAAAGTGCAAGTCAGGACTCACTTACCTTCGTCTTCGAATCACATATCTGATCGTCTTGTTAATGAAGAGCAGGGTAGAAACCAACACAAAACTTGTAATCAGTGTTCTGATTATTTCCTGTCTGGTAATACCACCAATCAGGGATCTGATGTATGTCACGTGACCTGTGGATAACGAAACAGTACATCATTACACTCAGCAAATTTCCAAGTCACTTGGATGAGACGGGTACGGCGAGTTGAGTACTCAACCTCAGTGAGTTTCTGCTATGTTTTGGTAAGAAAGTCCTATCTGGCGTTTGACTGAGCGCCAGGCAACTTTTCAAAAAAACACCTACTGTTTCCCACCAAGATACTTTTCGTTTTTCCGAATCCCGCACCGTATCCCAGATCCGAAAATACCCTTCCAGTTCCTGAGTCCGAAGTGTTTTCTTAGCTGCTACGGTCAAGCTGTGCTAATATAATTTACT
This sequence comes from Porites lutea, assembly GCF_958299795.1. NCBI lineage: Eukaryota > Metazoa > Cnidaria > Anthozoa > Scleractinia > Poritidae > Porites > Porites lutea. Next base: position 47,632,120 of record NC_133201.1, on the reverse strand, counting down.
TTACAAACAGGTTCTTCACTTACTCTTAACGTATACAGCGTACAGCTCAGAAACAGTATCAATGAAGGCGCAAATCGAAGTGAAACAGAAATTAATAATCCATGCGATCGTATCCCAAATTCCGTTAGCCAGGTGAGTGAGTTGGCACCAAGTCCACTCTGCAAAATCGGTTGCTTTGTTCCAAGTCCACCGCGCCATCCACAAGATTTGCTGCCAGGTCGACTCATCCATAAACGGCACCTTGTCAAAGATCCACTCTGCCGTAAACTTAACTCCACCGCAAAATTTACAGGTCATTGTCGCCACAAAGTCAACAGTCGTTTTTGATGCCCTGTTTACTCCGTTCCATGTCCAAGCTGTTATCGCCACTGTATTCTTGCGTAATTTGTTCCATGTCTGCTCCGTTAGACTCGGAGGCCTGGGTTCACAAGTTTGGTTGTTGTACTCAGGTGCACTTTCTGGGTTCAAACAGGTTTGCGAGTCGTGATTCTAAATAAAAACAAGAATTTTAAAAGCAAAAGTAAAACTGATCCTGAGCTTTAAGACGGTTATCTTTTGATTGTTAAATGGCCAAAAGTCTAACCCTACGTTCGCTTTTTTTGAAAGTATCAAAAAATCAATCAACCACAATTTATTCATGAAAATAAATAATAAGTTTGCCTTTTAGCAATTAGATGCAAGCTTTGAAGTTTGACTAATCATTTAGTGACGTTACTTTTGTGAAAGTTCAAACGCACTGACATGCACTGTGTGCGGTCTATTACCTGTTCCTCTTGAAAGGTACTGTAGATATCGCCTTGTGCAGAGCCAGTCTCCCGAACAACCACTTTTAAGTCAAGTTTCAGGGTTTTAATTTGCATCTTGATGATATAATTCTGTGGTAACAGCAGCAAAGAAAACAAATAAAGGTTTGAAGAAAAGAAGAAAATAAATTACAATTGATGCTAATTGGACTAATTACAAAGATTGCATTTCTAGAAATAAGTAAATGAATATCAAGTTAACGCTTTTATATCATGCTTTTTTTTATCTCCTCTTGTTGTAAACTGTTTGAAACCAAACTTCGGGGTGTAGTCCGAACAATATTTTAATAGCTCCAGTTACCTGAAGATAAAATCTTTCTTAGAATTTGGCTTAACCGTCGGTTTACTGAGGTCCAGTGTTTTAAATAACAAAATAATACAGGTGATGATAAGAATCCAAGATTTCAATTTGAAAGTTATTTAAACCAGCGAGCAGTGTCGAAAGTATACTAAACAGAAGAAAAGGCTACTATAGTAAGAAAGACAACAATGGAGAGATTTAGAGTCAAGCTTCCTGCAAACGGCAAACGGTAGATTCAAGTTAAGAATTTCTAAAAATAGAAAATAAGCTGATAAAAACAGCCCAAAGCATTTCTTATAGATGAAATCATGTGAAACTGAAAATTTTTTGTAGAAGGAAAGAACAATTGAAGACAAGTAAAGAGAAAACTTGGTTACGTGGTACAAATTCATTTGCCGTTTGCGCAAATGTGATTATAAATATCTCTAATGGTTTAGTTTATCGCAGCCCTTAAAGAAACCTTTACCTTTCCCTGCCAGTTTCCGATGACAGTTGCTCCATTTGCGAAGTCTTCATAAAAGAAATCTGGTTTTTCAGCCATGACAGGGTCTGCAGAAACAAAAGGAGGTTGTAAGTTTTCAAAATTGAACTTGGTCATCAAGTTTGATTTAAAACCTTTCTTGAACGTGGGCGTAGACTTGACTTGGTTACAGATTATAGTTCACGGCAAGATTTTTGAAGAACAAAAAGATCATATAAAAACCCTGATCCCAAAAGATCAGAATTTTCATAGCTTTTACACCAGAGTTTAGTTTTGTCTGTGGCGCAGAGTAATGTTAAAGATCTATAAAATGTTGTCATCTTCCGGAATTATTTGTTGAACAAGTCACGAGCAACCGTCGAAGCGCGAGCTTACGCAAGGAGTAATGCGCACGTATAACATTCTTGGTACCATAGCAACCGAAATAAAGCTTGACTTTGCAAAACATGATTTTAAAAAGAGTGTGAAGTGCGCCTTTTTAAGAAAAAAAGATTACTTATACGATAGACAAATGGCCCATAAAATTCTCCATTACATTATATAGAGTTGGATGAAAAAATGATGGAAACGTTTTATTTTACTAATAAAAGTTATGATCCAAACTTCCAGGAAAATATTTTTCAGCGCTCGAGTTTTTCAGTCTTTTTAAGACGCCTAAAGATCTTACCTTCACGCAATGCGTTAAGCGTAATTGAAAGCAGAAGTAAGCCCACCAACGCGGTAAGCAAAAATATAATCCTCATGATTACAACGAAACTTTTTGTCTTTTCACACGATGCGCACGTCTGTTCGCTTCGAAGAGAAGTTCCAAATGATTGTATGACGTCATAATCAGAGTTTGACAAAGTCAGCTGGGCGCGGTTGATGCGCGCGCGAGTAGTATGTTTGACTTATTTATTCTTGAGTTTTATTTTTGCTCTTATTTATCATTCATCTGTTTATGTATTTAGCTCTCTATCATTTGATACAAGCGCTCTTGGTTTGTACATTACGCATGCGTTTCATGTAAATGATATTTATTTATAATCTTCCCACAAGGCTCTTCGCTTTACGCTCAACATAGTACTCTTGGATTTAAACCCACGTTACCTCTGGTTTTCCTTCATCACGAACAAATCTTTCGCCTTTTACTAAAGATTTCCGTGGAGGAGAACAACTGAATGAGTCTGTAGACTAATTTTTCATCGCCCTGCCTTGAGGCGGGGCTCACAAAATAGATATTAAAGCAAACCAATGTCGCCTGCACTCCCAAGCACAAGCGTAAGTTTTGCCGTGATCATCACTTAACATTTCTGTGTTCTAGTCTTTTACAAACTGATCTGTGTTTAAATGGGAAGGTGAAGTTTGGCGGAAAAAAAATTTCAAATAATAATTTTAGGACTATCACACAAGGTTTGCTGTCTTCTTCCTTCGACTTCCTATTGCAAGATGGTTCGGTTTACGGCAGACTCGTTCCCAGTTGACTCTCAGTCTGGTCTTATTTTCAACGAGGTAAGTGCGGTCAAGGGGAGAGCGTGGCACACGTGCGATCCAAATACAGATGACTGGGAACGAGTAAGGCTTTACGATCAAGTAATCCCCACCCTTCCCCTACGTTTGGTTTTCTTTCGCGTTGTTTTTACTTGTGGTCTTTTTAGTTTTTTTCCCCTTGTTTCCATGACCTTGTGACATCGCAGTGCGTCCCTTTGAACCGCCAAAATACAAAGAGCAAAAGAAACAAAGACAAGGCGCCCGAAAGTCATCTCGCCTGCAGTTATGTCGCCCGAAATTAAAAACTAAACTAAATGAAATTGAAATCAGTTTCTTTAAAATAGCTGGTTTCATTACTGTAACATTAAAACTCCGAGTTTAGGAGCCCAACGGCATTTCATCAAACTGAGTCCACTTACAGAGAACTCACTCATAGGACAGTTTTCCAAGGCAGTCATCTTTAGTGTCCATCATTAGAAAGACTTGACTGTTCAAAAAAGGTCAAGGTAAATAATTATTTTAAATGCTTTAGTTGCTTGTTCCTAGGCTAGAAAACTTTGCTTAAAATTTGGCCAAAATTCATGAGGAACCTGACCCATGTCGCCAACAATCCCCCATTCGCCCGGTAGGCGCGGTTACATTGTTGGAGTTACAAAATAAACGCATGCGCTTTGCCATCCAACTGCATCAAAATCCAAGATGGCGATTTTATGTGGGTGATTCGTCTGCATCCGCTGTTGTCGTGTTTAGAAAAGTCTGTTCTTCCTGGCACGGTGAAAAATGCAAAACAGAACAACTTTGTATGACACTTTACAACAGCGGGTTTTTGGCGTCCATCCCCCTGGTTTTGTGCTGAAAAAGGCTCGAGGTATGTGAGAAATTTGTTGTTCTCGTTGACCCACTGTCTGGCGATGTTCATACGTACAGGGGATCTTGTACGTTATTGTTGTTCAATGTTGTTGCGTTATGGCTTCAAGCATCCTAGCAATCTTTTAATGAAAATGAACGAATTAGTTAGGAAGACTCTAATTATTGCTCATGTTTCACGATAATTTCGTCTGTTTGTTTTTCGGTGTTCATTTGTCGTTTGTTTATCCTTGCCTAGGAAGTAAATATCTGGTGCAGTGCCTGCAGAAGGAAATCACTTTAAGTGGACACGAAGGCTGCGTAAGTTGTTTTTGCCGTTTTTCTTGTGTTTAAAACACAAAATGAGTCGACTGGAACGTATAATTCATGAGAAGCTCATCATGAACATTGGGTAATTACATGTAAAGCTTGAGTACCAAAATGTATGATTATTATTATACATAAGCAGGTATTGTATGTACAGTTGACTCCCGATAATTCGAATCATCAAGGGAAAGAGAAAATAGTTGGAGTTACCGGGAGTTCGAGTTATTGAGGGTAAAATTAAAAAGAAAGCGATCTGAAGGGAAATGTAAATTGCTTTGAGTTTTCGGGATGTTCGAGTTATAGAGGGTTCGAGTTACTGGGATTCGACTGTATTATCTTATTGGTCCCATTTGGGGCCTTAAAAATGAGGACGTGTAGACCCTGGCTTTATAAAACATCTTGGAATGCCTTGATGAAATAGTAGTCATCTCTCTTGCAAGGAAAGTAGCAAGGGTGCCCTCCCAATTTACATAGTATTGTTTCAAGATAAATCCCTTAACACTTATTTACATCTTCAAGCTTTACTCAAAGGCCTGGAAAACTCACACAGCCTGTGTGGCAGGTGCAAAAAGGGGAGGGGGAGAAAAAAGTAGAGAGGCAAAGAGAGAGGAAGTGCCTGCTGTAAAAACAGTGTTTTTGGATAACTCTCACCATTTCTTGTTAATTTGATAACATGAACAGTCAATACATGACCACTCAGAGGTACGTTATTGGTACTTAATTTTACGGGTCTTTAACTTTGCTTTTTTTTTGTGATTGAAAAAAACTTAAGACTCGCAAATTTAAATCCTTGCCAAATTTAAGCATGCGAAATTTAATACCCATAGAGAAAATTCAGAGCACAGAAAAATTTATCAACATGTGAGAACTACAACATACAAGATATATATGTTGTAGTTAATTTTTATTTTTTCCTTGGTTTTTTTTACTATTTTTCTATTCTATTGTAATGTATGCTACTGAATTTGAAACAAAGGAAAAACAGAAATTACCTGAAATAAAAAATTGACTGCAACATACATTGTATATATATATATATATATATATAAATGTAAGATATACCAGATAGTTATCAACAAATTTACTAGTTGTTAACTGGTTTTACTGGTACATTCCTTTTTGTATCTTTTGTTGTGAAATGATGTTAATTTGCAAAGATTTCACACATTGTTTGTTCTAGTTTATCATGAAATTTTAGACCTTTCAAAAGATAAAAATTGATGAAGTTGAAAACTCTTAAATTGCAAAATTTAATGCTCTCTTTCATATTTGCCTGATGAAATCACAAAAATAAAACCCCTCAAAATAATGTCTCACAAAAATCGCGAAATTAAGTACCAATAAGGTATTGTGTGCTTCTAAGCCTGGGTGAAACTTCAGACACAACACTTTGTCAGTGTTCTCCAAAAGCACCGGCTACTTTTTTTACTCAAAACATAAAAAAACTGTCTGTACTTGTGTTAATCTTGAATTTTCCATAAAATGACTAAAATTAAAGAAAATAATCTAAATACTAAAATAATCTTTTGCATAAAATAACTGGAGACAGGCTGCTCTAAATTGACCTCGATTTTCCTGTTGTCGTAAGCCTCAAAATGTACCAGATTTCATCTTTGGGCCCCTGTCTTTTAAAAATTTTCTAGGGGAGCATGCCCCCAGACCCTCCTAGGCGATCGTGCCCTATGGGCGCTCAGTGCCAGGCATCTGCTACTTTAAATTGAGGGCTAGCTAGTAAAGAATTTCTGGAGAACACTGTTTGTTTAGGGAAACTGTTATGTTGAGTCAGTTTTTTCATATCAATATCATAATCAGCGAAAAAAAATAGTTCTTACCTTTATTTTATGTTGAAGTTAAAGTTACCCAGCAAACTTGAATTAACAAAACTGATGGTCTTCCTAATCAAATACAGTCAAACCTCTTTTATACCGACACCAAAGGGATAGAACCAAGTGTCCGATTTACAGAGGTGTACGTGTTAAAGAGTTAGGGAATGTATGATTTTTGGCATTTCTGGGACCAAACAAACTGTCCGTAATAGAGAGTTGTCCGTAGGTGTCCGTAAGGAGAAGTTAGATTGCAGCAGTCACATAAATACACTGCCTTTAGACTGTGGCGTGAATTAGAAAAGGAGGTAGAAATATAAATACTAGTCAAAAAGCTCCATGTATAAACTTTCAAAGAAAGTTTTTGATCAACATTTTTTGTAGTTTTTATAATTCAGTTAGTATTTTGGGAATGGATAGTTTTTTCTGAATGTAGCAGACATGGAAATCTTATGTTAACTGTTTTGTTATATTTTCAGGTGAATACCATAGCATGGAATGAAAGTGGTGAATACCTTCTGTCTGGTGCTGACGACTGTCATCTTAACATATACAGGCCATCTAACAGACAGGTTACGTATAGCCTACTTGTACATTTAATTACATTTGTATAAAAGGTGCTGCAGAAATTGGTACCACACCATGTTTTTAATTGGTCTGGGTCAAATTTTTCCACACTCTAAATGTGCCTTAAGTAAACCCTTTCAATGATATTGTACCCAGCCCAAGCTCATACTCTTTGAGCATTCCTGTTTATCATGTGGATATTTTTAAAAATTTGTGTCAACCTTTTTCTTGCTTATTTTTTGTACTATGTAAAATTGTTCCATTTTAAAAAACAGAGTGCTGTATTTCATAGGACCATAATGTTGCGGGAAACCCTTTATTTTAAGCAAACCTGGTGTTGATGCTACTGTATAGCAGAGTGATATAAAGAATAAAGTTGCCACACTGTACAAAAATTCAAGGAGATAAAAGTCACATTTTTTTTTTCACTGTTCAGCTTGTAGTGAGTGAACCAGATCTGTACAAGTATAGGGTTCCTTTCCTCAAGTGATGGTTTTGTTTACTAATGAACTCCATGATTTGTCTTTCAGTTGGTGCACTCCATACGATCTGGACACAGAGCTAATATTTTCAGTGCAAAATTTCTGCCTTGCTCAGGAGATAGATGGGTAAGTAGTAGTTATTATTAAACGGAAGCATCTTGGCAATCAGCTGCGATTAATGTTACTTTCATTTGACAATAATAAAAGTCAAGACATCCTCACCCAGAGAATGCAGTTGAATGCAGAGTATGGAAATACAATCATGTACATACATGTACACTGTCTTATTAACGAATGATTGGAACTGTAATAGCTAAGATTGGCACCAGATTTTTGCTTCTTCCCTGTTCTTTTTTGTTATTGTTGTATCTTGAATCTTATGTTATTTACGAAAAAATTCAGTTTTGTTGTTATGCGGCCTAACCGAGAGATTTACATGTACAATAATTGGATACTAGGTCCTGAGTGGATAAAATAAATAATTTTACAAGTTGTAAAATAATTTGAAAGCCAGTGCTTTGAGCACTATCAAATACAGTGCAGACTGAGAGAGATGTACACCTTATGTATATCAACAGCTAGTGTCCTGTGCAGGAGATGGAATGATCCACTTCACAGATCTTGACAGGGAATCTACTTATGGCCAGTTTCAATTTGACTGTCATGCAGGAACAACTTATGAGGTAATTCATTTTGCTATTTGTGATCTTTCATTATAATTAAAGCTGATTTTCTATAGACAGCACTGAGTACCAGAAGAGGGGAAGGCTCTGCAGACTCTCCAAGGAAATTTAGTTTCTCTTCTTTATGGCAACTCTCTTTTATATCGCATTCCATAGAAAGTGAGATGCAGTTGTACATAATTGAAATGTTAAGCAAAATCTATCATCGGTTTTAATTTATTGCAGGATGAGCTCAAGTTAACTCTTAACTCTTTGACTAGCAATTTTTTCTGGGAAATTTTATCACTGCAGCTGTGTTGTGAAAATACAGTGCTGACAGCTTCCATACATGTGCATGTACTATAACTGCCAGGGCCATTAAATATCAAAATTTTCAGCTCAGAATGCTCTTCTAAATACAGCAATAAAATATGGAACAGAATTTATTGTCAATATTTTACCAAATCAATTGTGTCCGATTTCAAGTCACAGAGGGCTCTCAACTTCCTACGTTGCTTCATACTGTCAAGTCAATCGCCAGTACATGTCATTAGAACTTGTTTTCCTTTGCTCAAAGACTTATCTTCAGAATTGCAAGTTTGTTCCATGTTGAAGGTTAGCTGAAGAGAATGACACCCAGGACAATTCCTTAAAGCTCCACAGACGGCAAAAACAGGGATTTCACAGCTAAAAAATCATTAATTTCTTTTGTTTTTTCCTCATGAACTATGAATGAATTTTTTAATGTAGATAACATAACATAACATAACAACTTTATTTAAGTGTCGATGTGTTTAGCTAATACAACCTTACTGGGGACACAATAAGATGCTACATTGTACAGTGTAGCTTATCAAACCATGCTGGGAAAAAGGAACCACATGTAGCATTATTATTCATAAATTGATTTTTATAAAGAAGGCAGTGTACATGTGAATTGTGTGATTTCATCAAGGAAGAAAAAGAAAACAAATAACTCCAGTCATCATGCTGTTGTGTTTTAGGTCATCACAACTCCTGGGGATCCCAACACATTTTTAAGCTGTGGTGAGGATTGCACTGTCAGACAGTTTGATCTCAGAACAAAAACAAAGTGTCTTTGTAGAGACTGCAAAGAGGTATGTGCTTTTCTTGAAGAGTTTCAAAACAGTATACCTCTCCATAAATGGACAGGTCTGTAATAAAATTATTAATTGGACACCTCGATCTTTATACACAGTAGAATCCTAAATACAGTCAACTCTTTCTTAACAGGTACACACCAGTTATACTTCTATAAGACAGACACCTCGATATAATGGACACCTAGAGTTGGTCCCTACCTTTCTTACATGTAACTCCCTTTATTTGACTCTCTATAAGAGGGATATCTTTCTTAGATGGATGCTTACAGTACATGGAGTAGTTCTGTTGAGTAGTGCTACATTATTCTTTGTTTTTTTTATGTTTTTTCTCTTAATACCTTCCCAATCCAGGATATTCTGATTGACTGCGGCAAAGCTGTGACGTCCATTAACCTAAACCCCATCACACCTTACCATCTGGGACTAGGATGTGAAGACAGTACTGTTCGAGTGTTTGACAGGCGAGCACTAAGCAGCGGCAGTTCTAACAAGATGAATGGCATGTTCTGTCAATTCAGGCCAGATTCACTTAGTGATAGGACATGCAGAGTAACATCACTTAATTACAGGTAGACTCCATACAAGTGATTTCTCTAAACTTGTCAAAGGGGCTGGTGACAAGTATAAGACTGTTTTAGGGGTTTATGGTCACCTCGCCACCAAACCATCTCGCCACCAAGAAGTCGACTCGCCACCAACAAATAGCTCTGAAGTAATTGACCCAGTTTAAAGAATACCTAGGATAACTTACCTACATTGTAAGATTTTTACTTTTTCGTCGCGCTTCAGTTCACATTTAAAGTCAACCCAAATACAAATCTGTCGATCGTAATTGACAATCCTTGCGTCAAAAGTCTTACATGTAGATCTGGATTATGCAAATGCTAATAATAAATTTATAGGTTCTATGAATGTAAACTTTGACATTTAAGAGATTAAAAAACTGGCAGAAACGTTTCACAACCACTGGTCATTTCTCTGAAATATGGAAGTAAAGTAACGGTCAAGAAATTTCCGTTTATGAAGGTTCAAAACATTACTAAGCCAAGTTCTATTCATTGGTGGTGAGATGGTTTGGTGGCAAGGTGACCAGATACAAGTCAAGATATCAAGTCAATTACTTAGTGCCTTTACCCATACACAAGAATTAGTTAAGAGTATTTGATAATAGAATCAAAGCATTCTCCCTTTGTTTATTTATTTATTTTTTTTAATTCCCATAACCTTTTCTCTCAATGATGTATTGATATCATCAAGAGATAATTGATGTTGGTCAATATTGGGGTTTTAAGCAAGGAGTCCTTTAATTAACTCACACTTTTTCATGCAGACATTAACCAATCGAAAGTCTAGAACAGTTTCCAGCTGGCTTTTGATTGGATTAAATCTGTATGAAAGTATGTGAATAAATCAAAAGCGGTCACACTTTTGCGCTCCTTGCTGTAAAGAGTAAAAGCTACTCTTTACATAGTTTTTTGTTTGCTTCTCAGTCATTTTGGGGTTTTTCTATATTACAGCTACAACTGTATCTTGTTACTCCCGTAATTTGACCCTTGGTTGTAAATTATTTTATTTCCTTTTGTTTTAATCTTATTAATATACACTGACATTAACCATACCCAAATGAGGCAGCGTGGCTGAGTGGTCGGCGCGTCGGACTCCCAATCCGGTGGTCTGGTTTCGAGTCCCGCTCTGGCCACTTGCTGGATTTGTTCTCTGTTGTAGTACGAGTTGAAATCTTCGGCCACGCTTGTAAATAGGCAACTGGTTACCTCCTGCCAGTTGGGGTTTTTAATCCTGTTATGTTCTATTTGAATTATTTGTTTCCAGGTATTTGAGTGGAGTGCCTGTAAACTAGCTGGATAAGCTAATTGACTTTCCACTATAAACAAGCCTTCATTTTTTTTAATTCTTTATTATTAAAAAGAAGGGGTAATCAAACTAAAACCAACGAGAAAATTGAACAGCTGCATATGTTTCAACTTTTCACTCTACAGGAAATAGACTGTAAATTAAAATCACATTAAATATTAAGGTGAACTGAGTGTAAGAAAAACCAAAAATTTTGGGTCACATCGCAATCAATCGAAAAAAAAAATAGTAAAACTCAATAAATGGTGATTTTTTTCTAACCATGCAACTTGTAATATTGCACCAGGAAGTATAATTTTTTTGTGTTATCATTTTGCTTTGCAGTCCTGATGGCAGCGAGCTACTGGTTAGTTACTGTGCAGATTACGTGTACCTCTTCACGTTACGAGGCACGAAACAGCCCCACGATGTACACGATGACAGCTCAGAAGGCGGTTTCTCTAACGGCAGTAACGGCCATAGGAATGTGCCACCTCTGAAGCGACTGCGCCTTCGAGGTGACTGGTCAGACACTGGCCCTAACGCCAGGCCTGAAAGCGAGCACCCCTCTCCCGAGAATTCTCTGATGCAACGCATGTCTGATATGTTTGCGCGCTGGCTCGAAGAATCGTTTCGTGCTGGTCAGCGGCATAGAACAAGGTCAGCTTCATCGCAGTCGGCTTCTTCGTCGTCAGCAACTTCGTCTTCGTCCATGTCATCTTCACCATCGAATATATCCAGTAGTTCGTCGGAATCGAGTGGTGCTTCGGGTGTATTCGGAGAAGAACCAAGGAGGCGTCGGGGACACGAACGGAATTCTGAAGCATCCCGAAGCCGAAGAGGATTAAGAGTTAGTTCGTCAGATGGTGAAAGGTCCATTAACATGGATCCTGATACTGAGCGGAACCAAACCACTGGCGACAGGACTGCACAGCATTCGCACTCTGACGGAATAGGCGACAGAACTGCACAGCATTCCCACTCTGATGGAATAAATGTTTCGAGTACCACATCTTTAGAGCTTATTCCGCATTCCGAAGAAGACACTTTTAGAACTTCTTTATCTGAAGAGCGCTCTAGTGAAAACCTTCTTAGTAGCGTCACTTTAACTTCAGAAGGAAATGATACAGTGTCCTGGGTACACAGCTCGGAGCATTTGGCCGAATTGTCGTCACTTACGAGAGGACCCGAAAACACAGGCGACGTTGGGCGGCAGAGCCGAAGCGTCGCTGATAATACATCTAAAAGCGAACGATCATTTAATGAAGCGGGCTTCTCTAATACAAGAAATTCAGTTACTCCGCAAGGCAAGTCGCAAAAAAGAACTAAAAACGCTAGAAAAGCGGAAACAACAGACAATTCAACATTTGCGAGCTGTAATCATCCAGTAGGTATAAACAGCTCTTCTTCAGAATCCACGCAAGAAACCGCTCGTTCATCAAGCACGCGCGCTGAACCTACAGTTAGCGATGAACCAGGTACTTCAAGAAACGCTAACGAGAACTCTGCAATTTCCAATCAAACCAGTGCCGCCACCCGAATTCAGCGTGTTTATAGACAACATAAGAAGACCAAGTCATCAACGCAGAACGACGAACAGGAGGTCTGGATCCCAGAAATGACTCGTGTTTATAAAGGTCATCGAAACGCTCGAACCATGGTGGGTTTTGTTAATCATTTTGTTTTTTAGACTTTTTTAAGTTTCTGGGCTTAAATAGACCTTGACCTCAACAGAAATGCCTCAGGAAATTTTGATAGTTTTTTTGTGCAAGTTAGGGCAAAGTTACATTCATTCGGATCATAACACATTTCTGGGAAACTGCCCACCCACCCCTCCCGTAAGCGAACATTAACACTTACTTCTCACTTAGGGCAAAGTGTTGGCTTAGCCATAGGGGAGGGGTAGCTGGGCAGTTTCCCAGAACCGTATAATGGTCACAAACATCACTTGCTTTTTGTACGAGCATTGATAATTGTTTGAATGCGTAGGTCTTAGATTTAGTTTTTACTTTTTTTACTTTAAGGTGTTTTAGAATAACTGCATACTTCAAGTAAATTTCGTTTTAGCAATTTTAATATATGAGTACTTGCCGTAAGAAAATCTGTTGTTAGTTAGAGGGGTTTTTTATAAGCCATTATTAATTCGGCATGTAAGAGTTTTCCTCTGTGAAGCATTATAATTCCTACTGGATGCAAAGCTATATCAGTAAATTATTATTTAGCAATTAATGAATGAGGCTGAGTAGGATATGAAGAATTAAGCAGATCGAGGAGGGGGTTATCCACCTAGGCCAAAATAATTCCTGCATCGATGTTAAGTTAATCTTCGATAGTGTACGTTTAGATTTGTCCAGCTCCGTAAATATTCTTTAAATAGCAGATGTCACCCTCCGAGTTGTCTTCTTTCTGTTTTTGCTATGTTTTTAGCCATTATTTCGCCTAGTTCCACCTGTAGTCTTTACTCTTGAAACGAGTGAACTGTGCACCATTTAAGTTTTCACAACAAAAACAACTCAACCTCATCCTCAGATCTTCTCGGTTAACGGTGCATTAACCTGTAGAGGGCTGCACTTTTGACATCATTTCCTCGTTAAACACAAAATTCTTCCAAATTTGGTCATCAGTAACTGGTTATGGTGAATGATGCGTGTGCTTTTAGCCAATCAGAATTGGGGAAATATTTGAATGAATAATAATAAAATTTATGCAACGTGGCTGAGTATGACAATTATGAAGAATAAAGCTGGCAGATAAGGGATGGTGTTATTCTCCGAGGCCTAATGTCGAGGTACAGGGTAACAGCCACCGAGACTGATCTGTATAATTCTGTAGAACAAACCCAAGCCGAATTCCACAAGTGTTTTATTATTTGTTCAAGTTCTAACAACCTTACCTCCTCGTAGACTTTCTTCAAAATATTGCAAACATATGTCGAAAGTTTCTCGGTACAGTTCCAAAATATGATCAGGTATTTTCCCTTGCAAATACAGTAGAACATGAACCCTAGTAACTCGAACTCTGAAGAAAAACGAAAAACAGTTCGAGTTAGCGAGGGTACGAGGTCGATTGCCAAATTCAATTGTCAGTGTTAAAAATTGATAGTTACTGATTTTTCAGCATTTCCCGCATTGTTTAGTGCTACTGCAGTGCAAGTTTGACTTATTTTATTAGAAACGGTAACATGATTAGGCATTTGTTTATGACAATACGTGATCTGTTCGTTGCACTAATTAAAATCAAATTGCTTTAAGTTTTAACCAGTGTTAGATTTGGTGTTTTTACTGATTATAAGACAAGAAGAGCTAGTGAAATGGCATCCGAGTAGAGTTACAAGAACCAGGTTTCGAGTTATCGGGGTAATTTTCAGTTACTTTTTGATCAAGGGAAATGAAATTTAGTTCGAGTTAGCTGGGAATGCGAGTTATCCAAGTTCGAGTTATCGGGGTTCTACTGTACTCCTCAAAAAATAGATGACAATTTTTGCGTATTCTTTCATTCGTTTCGTTAAGTGCAATACACATCGTATCGACAGTATATACGTATTGCTCGCATTTTCTTTCCTAAATACGAGTAAGAAAGGGAAAACGAAGTGAAATTTGGTAAGTGTATAAAAATTATGTAATCATGATAATGGCCCATCAACCAAGGTCAGGTAACTGAAGAAGCCTTTGAAGTTGGCTAGAGCGTGCAAAAAAATGTCGGAAGTTTCAAACGCGATTCATTTTGAATTCGAAAACAGAAAACACTCTGTGCTCAAGTTAAAAAGTTTAAGAAATAATATCCTTAAAGCGAGACCATAAGGTCACGCTGGTGCTCTCAATCAACCCAGTGTAAAGATTGAAGACTTGTTTGTTTTTTAGATCAAGGAAGCTAATTTCTGGGGTGAGGACTTTGTTCTCAGCGGCAGTGATTGTGGGCGCATCTTTATTTGGGACAAGTATAGCTCTGAAGTGGTGATGATTCTTCAGGGGGACAAGCATGTGGTGAATTGCGTTCAGCCACACCCATACGATCCCAGTAAGTCTTCTTCTATACCTTAGTTACTGTGATGTCATTGTGCTATGAAAGGTTTGAACCCAGAAGTCATTTCGTAAGTGGGTTGACTATGATCGTCCGGGTAATCGTAGTCCTGAATAGGACTGTTGTTGACAGTGTCTGACGTTTCGACAACCTGTGCTTTATATTACTTTCACCACAAAGAAAGAAAAAAAAAATGTAAAAATTAATTATAGATTATACTAAGTAGAGTAATATATGGAATTACCATTGCTGTAATGTATTTTAATATTTGTAAGTATATTGCCATGTAAGTGTGTAAATTCGCTATTTGAATAGGACTGTTGTTGACAGTGTCTGACGTTTCGACAACCTGTGCGGTAGTCATCTTCAGAGTCAAAGTGAGTGGTATCACGTCAGTTGATGGTATTGAACTCTGGTTGTTGACCTGATTGGTCAATTAAGTTGCGTGTCAGTTAAGCAGTGATGTTACTAGCTATGAAGAATCGAAATGTCATCGGTCCGTGGGTCGGTATTCGGGAAACAATTGTGTTATCCACTGCATAGAGATTTATCCAGTGGAAAGCGTATTCAGTGGATAAATCACAAGCATTGGGAAAACAGTTGTGGTATCCACTGCATAGAGATTTATCCAGTGGATTGCATTATCCACCGATAAAACAACTGGGGCCTGAGCGATAGATGGCGCTCTTTATGGTTGGCTCGACGCCTCTGCCTTGGTCCTGCTACTAGTTTCTTTTGATAATGTTCAGAAGTCATGTATACAGAAAAATTAGATGTCATATTCAAGGAAATGAACAGTAGATCAACTTGGATGGGACCACGTGTTTTTGTTTTTGAGTAGATATAACGAATAGTTGACGTTTGTCGTTTGCAGTGCTGTAAACGGGATTCTAAATCTATCTATAGTTTTGCCAGTTTACAAATTACACACGGTGCTCAGTAGTTGCTTTGATTGGAACATTTTTCTCCTATTTGTCAGGTTTATTGGTCAACAAACGCAGTAATAGTTTGAAAATGTGCATTTATGAGTCCTTGAAAAATGGGAAATGTGTCCTTGAACGTCCTCTAAAAGTCCTTGAATTTTTTGTTCAAAAAGGGTACGAACCCTGCCGTTAAGAAATAGTGAACTGTGTGTCGATCTTTATAGTGGTTTGTTGTGATTTTAGTTCTGGCGTCAAGTGGCATAGATTATGATGTCAAACTATGGACACCGACTGCCAGGGAACCCATAGAGCTTACAGACAAAGAGGAGGTTTGTATATGAAACTGTTTAATTTATACTTACACTTCACTAACTTGCCGAGTTTGAAACTCCCCATTTGTTTTACTTGTAAAACGTATTTAGAAAATTTTCAAAAAGACAGGCAATCAATTAAAAGAAAAAAATAAAACCTTATATTCTGATTGCACTGCTTGAAACTTTAGTTTGAGCACGCCCCTTTTTTTGTCCACGGAAATTGTGGTCTCCCACGCAACCGTTTTTTTGTATATATACATGTGCCATCGCGCATCCCCGCGTCCTCCAGCGTTGCGTGGTAAGACTCCAAAACTACAGTTCAGAAATCAACAACAGAAAAATCTTGCACCAGATACCTACGTACCTGTAAATATTTCGGCATTCATCGATTTAAAGTTGTAACCCCATAAAGGTAACCACGAAAGTATAATATGAAATGATTAAGGATGGTTTAGGGTAGAGGAGGTAAGACTTAACTGTTTGTTTGTTTTACAGATAATTCGTCGCAACGAGAAAATGTTGGAGGAGAGCAGAGACACGATTACAGTCCCAGCTTCGTTTATGATACGCATGCTTGCCTCGCTCAACCATGCCAGATTTAGTACGTATATCAACCTTGAATAGCGAATCTTACCAAATCATTGCCTTCTTTTTAATAGACATTATTTTTGCATCGCCTATATATTGCGTGCGAAAAGGAGAGTTTTGCAAAACACGTGCATCGGGTAACACACGACAGCAGATTTGGCTGTTGCAATTGGAAAACCGGTCTAGAGCTGGTTTTTTAACTTATTCGCCCAAATTTCTGGAAGGGAACAGACTATTGAAAAAGCTGATTCTGCTACGCAGGGTAGACCTTAACTGTGGACCACAATCTTAACTAGTAAATCTTCAGAAATTGGGTCATCCCGACCAAAAAGTCATCTCAGGGAACGCAGGTTAATTAAGGAAAGGAACAAGTATTTCAATAATCGTAATAAGAAAGAATCCCAGCTGAAACTGGGGTCCCGTTTTGATATTTCTCTTCCATTATAGGACATCGCTCGTGTACTTGTTCACTAACAGTGTTTGAATTTCTTTTTTTTTCTCCCGCCCTCAGGTCAACAAAACCAAGACGACGACACAGACTCTGATTCCAGTGATGACTGCTAAACGACTGGTTGTGTGAATTACATAAGTTGCTTTTGGTTGATCTAAAATTCCCATCAATCTTCTTTGTTAATTAAATCTGAGAGTAAAAAGTTCTGGTGTTGTTTTAAACACGGCAATTCGTACAATTCCTCGTTCCCAGGCTAGGGGTAGGAGAGAACCATGGGAACGAGACTGTGGAACCAGTTTTTTTCAGCAATCCAAAACGCTTTCCTTTTTCATTTATAAGGAAAGAACTTTGTTGTTGTCGTTGTTTTGGGGGATGGTTTGTCGGGGTGGTTAATATAAGGTTTGTCGGTTGATATTATTAATTTATATTAGCAGTGACCAGATGTCTCTAAAATTCTTTGACTTGAATGAGAGTAATTAGTAATTAGACAATTGCTTAAGTTAATAATTGTGTAAATACGTGTAATAAAGTGGCTAAAGCAGTTAAACAGTGCTCAATACACTATGTAAGTGTAGAGCTTTGAATAAGAAGATATAACGAAGAGACAAAATTCTCTGTTACTCCGAGTTTCGTGCTCACGCACTCATCAGACAGTATTTAATGGAGAACAAACCTATCAAGTTATATATATACACGCGTCTATTGATTACAAAAAGCAGGGCAGTGCGGTTCTAATTACAATTAGGTGTGAGTAAAAAACTAATAGAGTGTTGTTTTTGAATTTTGTAATTAGAACCGCACTGCCCTGCTTTTTGTAATCAATAGACGCGTGTATATATATAACTTGATAGGTTTATTCTCCATTAAATACTGTCTGATGAGTGCGTGAGCACGAAACTCGGAGTAACAGAGAATTTTGTCTCTTCGTTATATCTTCTAATTGTGTAAATAAATAGGCACACTGGTTGAGTTGAACGGAATTGTCAAGTTGTATTATACTGTCATAATTACGATGATAAAGCAGTTGTCTAAAGTGTGATGTAAAGTATGATGTAAAGGTCAAATAATTACCTAAAATGGAGTTTAAAATCACGTTTTTCGACAAACGGCAAACGTCAGATTGTCATCGTCAGTTTCTCAAAAATAATATGAAATGAACAGACAGAAACTGTCCGAGATAATTATTACGGATGAATTTCGTATGCAACTTGTAAATAATGTTTTGTAGACGAAATGAACAGTAAAAAACGGAAAAAATAAGTACAGTCAAACTCCGGTACTACGGACACTGAAGGGGCCGTAGAAGGTGTCCTTATTAACGGGGTGTACGTATTAAGTAGGATGAATTTAGACCCTGTTTACATGGAGTGGGGGACCCCGGTCTAGTGGGGTAGGTTTCTTTTGTTTTGTGTCCCCCAGAGCGTGAAAACAAAAGAAACCTATCCCCCTAGACCGGGGTCCCCCACTCCATGTAAGCAGGCCCTTAATGAAAATGTAAGGGCTTTCTTTCCCCAGGGGCAAAGCAAACTGTCGGTAATAATGAGGTGTCCGTATTAACCGGGTGTCCGTAAAGCGGAGTTTGACTGTGAAGGTAAAACTCGCTCACGTGGTTCAAATTGACGTTTGTCCTAAACGTGATTTTACATCTGTCCACGTCTATACTCAGCTTGTCCGGAGACAGACCACATAATCATTGTTCATTATAAAGATGAGTTTTACAATGCGACTACTCGCACGTTCATAAAAGGGCTGTTTCGAGAGAGGTCAGGTAATTTCAAAGGGTTTTAAAGTTTTCAACGGTTGTTTGAACCGTGAATGTTGTTGGTCCGTTTGCATAAAAAAACTGTTTCTTTTTTTTTTTTTTTAATCAAAAAACGTTATGATTGGATAATCTACTTTTAAGTCCCCCAGTGCGAGTAGTCGCACTGTAAATGTCGAATATTCTTGAAGAAATAGGTGTAAAAAATCTGGAAATGTAATGTTTGTGCAAAGTGTATAGCTGATACACCCAGTTGTACTTTCTTCATAAAATATTGACGCTTTTAAGGTTCTGTTTTTTAGAAGGTAACTTACCACTTTCAAATTTTCAAACAATGCTATATGTGAAAGCCCTTTTCATTTATAAAGTTCCTTGTGTACTTAGAAGCATTACTCCTGGGTACCTCTCCCGCGGTACATTTATCCTGGTGTTTTACATGAGGTAAAACATGTCTCAGTCACTCAAGTTTATAGAGTTTGTTAACAGTAAGCTCGGACTTCAACATACAAGGCGCCACTGGCAGCCGTTATCAGTTCATGTATGAGCTTACTGTTACCCACCCATAGCCCATGATATATGAATGATACGTGAAAGGCAGACCACACCACCGGGTAAACTTCCCATGCTCGTTTCGAACAGTATTGTGGGTTCGTTTACGTCACCTTCGATTTTGACTTGATTTTGACTTTGTGGGACTCAGAAATACGTGATAATTTTAAGTGAACTCTTTTAGACTGTGGAAACCTAGCTTGTCGATGAGTAAGTTCGATTACCAGTCGTTTTACGGGAAAGAAGCCTCCTTCCTCCCCAATTTGGCCTCTTCTCGGAGACGAAACAAAACCGACTTGAGAGTACAGCGGAAATCGAGCCTTTATAGAGTGTTTTCACATGACGTCACGGCGGCCATATTGGTGTCCCAAAACAATGAAACGGCGGCCATGTTGGTGTCCCAAACCGGTCCTGTGGGAGTTGAACTCTTTTCTTATGCAAACGCTTTCTTTTGTTCCAATAGATTTGCATATATGCTGGCCACGTGAGTGAAAACACTCTATTAGTTTATGTGCGCGCGATATTTCGTTTCAAACGCAACCTTCATCGAAGGAGCTATAAACGTAAAAATTATTTAACAAGTACCCGAAATTAAAACAATAAACTGGCGAGACCACGTGACGTCTTTACGAACGTTTTGAAGAACTTACATCTCTTTCACCCGCTTTCAGACGTGGACCGAACCAAACTCCTAAAAAGTAAAAAGGGCTCGATCAGCTAGTTAGCCACGCGAAGCCTAGCCTCCCACGCAGGCGTTTTTAGAGAAGAAATACGAGCTCCCCTCAAAACGCCTGCGTGGGAGGCTACGCGAAGCCCACCTTACCGAGAAATCTGGCAGGGAAGCTAGACCCTCCTGGCATCAGGAAACGAGATAAACACCGTTAAAATTTATTTTATTTTATCTCTGTATCAAAGAAACTCCAACCATGTTAGTTACCTATCATTTCCTTCTGTGTCATGGTTATTATCTTTTATCAAGGGGGCCTCCTATGTCGTCATACACCTCCTCCCCACCCCCCTGCGAAAGGTGGATGTGGTCCTTCCGAGTTATAGCCCGGATTTTCCTAAATGTGGAGTCCTGGGACGGGTTACATCAGGTATCTTGTGTGTTAAAAGTCTCCTCCCTCAAGTGTCTGTTGATCCAGTTCAGTGTAGGGGTAAATATGCGGAATTTTGGCTGATTTAAATGCTTTCATCACAGTCTGCTGCCACGAACAGACATCAAGACGAAAGGTAGGTACCAACTGCTACTGTTTGTCACTGTATACCAACAAAAATTACTCAAAAGCAAACAAGTAACTGGAGTCCTATTGTCATCCGAGCAGTGCCTCCACTTAAACAGCGTCGTGTGGTTAATGTTAATAAATTCTTTGCTGCTTTAACATTTTCAATCTGGGTTCTGCAAGTTTCGATAGTTGCTAGTTTCTCTACTGCTTGAAGTGCATTTTTATGAATGTGGCTGAACAATTAAAAAGCGATGTTTACGTTGTCCACACATATATATATTTATTATTGGCGAAAATTATCCTTTATCCAAAAGAATATCCTGTTTCTATTTCGTAAAATACGATTATCGAGGCATTGCTTAGTAGTCAAAAAGACAAAGTGCATAACGCTTAGTAGGAACGGAAAAAAGAATAAAAAGCAATTTTATTCAAATGAAAATAGCGATGATTAATAACGTTATCCGTTTTGTTTATGACGATTCTCGTGACATTGCTTTCACGTCTGTAAAATGATTGGTTGTTCGAACAGGTAACTGTCACCCGCTGTTTAACCCACTTCAGTAACTGAAGAAGCACGATTTTGAGATATTCTTACCTAGTCCCCAGGCGTTCCGCCGGACTCGGGCAAACCTGGATCCTATTGTGAGCCGTGACGTCACCGTGAGAGTCTCGCCAACCAAGTTTCCCAGAACCCAGAAAAAGCGCGTACAACGAGGTAGACTTACTAAGAGAACGCCTGGGGACTAGCTGAGGCAGAGATATGTCCATATTAAGGGCAGGGGGAATGAATCAGGAATTAATAAGTCATTTCACTTTTTTTTCCTTCCTACAGCCTCGCAACCGTAGTACAATGTATATAGTATCATTTGGATAATTCGAAACCGGCCTATTACAAGCTGAAGCCAAAACTTGCTAGCGCAACAAATTTGGAGAGCAATTTACCAAAAAAATTCTTGCAAAAATCTTTATTAGAAGTAGCAGAAATAACAAAATTAGAAACTAACAAAGTTGAGCAAATATTATTATAGCAAGGATATGTATATGAAATGTGCAAAATGTATTTAAAAATATCCCCTCATTATTTAGCAAATAATTGAAAACATAAAGGTTTTATCGGCAAAAATTTAGCACATTGAATGACTAATGAAAAGTGACCCATGGCGAAGAGGACCTTCAAAAATCCAGCGAATTTAGCAAATATACCAAAAGAAACAAGGATTTTTTTCTGCAGCCTCTCATAGCAAGAGTGATTAATAGAATTTTTATTTTATAAAAAGACTATGAATACTTTAGCCGCGAAATTTCCAAAAGTATAAACATGCCCTCCTGCCACGTGGAATAGCACGGATAACACATTTTAGATTTCTGGGAAACCTCCCAGACCTACCCCTCCACCAAGCTAACATTAACACTTTCCTCTCGCTTAGGGGAAAATGATGGCTTAGGGGAGGGGGAGGTGGGCAGTTTCTCGAAGCCTAAATTGATCCGTATAAGAAAGGTAAAGAAGATTCTCGACTAGTCACGAGGAGGACTGGCACTAGTTGACCTGCCAAATGTAATGCTTCGAACCATTGTGAGATGATTTCATAGACACTTTGTAGGAACAATGTTTTGATACAGAGAAACTGGAGCTACTCGTTTGGCAAGTGGTGGGAATCGTTGGTTATAATTTTCGAACAATGGAGGGCGTAGTCGATCACATGACCAAATAATTTAGATTTCTTTTATCAAGTTTTTTCGAATTTTAGTTTTCTGTACCATATATCGTTCCTCGTGGATGCCTTTAACCATAGTTTTTGGAACTGTACATAAAAACCATAGCTTAAATCTAAAGGATTTTTTTCTTTAACTAATGATGACGGTCATTAGTCAACACTCGGATTAGTCTGCTGCAGAAAAAAGAAAACGATTTTATGCATAATTTACTGCACAGTTTACTGAAGTGTTTATATATATATATATGTATCCTCCAGTCTAAGCAGGTGCCTTGAGGTGTGAAATAATAGAAAAGATAAACAATTGGATGTACGCCAATCTTTCCGCAATATTTTTAGCTCTGACATCCGCACAGAAACTATTCTCACAATATGGCTAACATGTGCTTTTGGTAGAGACAGTGAAAAAGTAAGAGCGGCATAAACACACAAGATAGTAATCCTGGCCCTTGTCAATAGCCACCGACGAAGAGCAGTCACTTCCGTCGTTCAAGTATCACTTCGCTTCATAAGGTAGATTGAGAATCATGACATTAACTGTATCTTATTGACACCTGACTAAATTTGAATTATTGTGGGGTTTTTTAAGCCTCGGAATTCCTCTCTTGCGGCCATTCTTGCAATGTAAGTTCGTCGAATATTATATTATTATATTACGGTTGGTGTGAAGTTTTAGCGATTTTTACCGACCTAATATATGTACATGTAGATGTAGATTATCTTGATGCCTTAAGAATACTGATCACTAGAAGGCGTAAGAACGAACAAATCATTTTTTGGTGAAGCCTATTTTGTGATTAGGAATTATGTGCGCGCAATTCTAATTTAACACATCGCAAATAAATACTCCGAAGAGTTATTTGTCCTCCGTAAGGCCGACCGCTACTGGAAAATTGTGCAATCCCCTGCTTGCCTGCTAAGAATTAAGAAAAAAATAAGATTAAAATACGCAATTGGTCTACTAGCTCTGGCAAATGGTATTGACCATTTTGTCATACCGATATACCTTGTAATATAGACTCTTGTTAATTCAATTAGAAAATGGTAAATTCTCTGACTTGTAAATTTAAGTTGACAACAATTGACTCGCCAAAAATTTGACTAAGTTATTTACAAAACATTTTTGGCACCAATCCATACTTAAACTGCAAAACAGTCCATATCTCTAAGAAGTCACTGGGTAGGGGCGAACAGGCAATAAATGAAAAAGGAAAGTGGCGTTGAGAAAAACCGACTGGTTTGCAGTCTACGGCCAATTATTAAAACGACATAAGGGAACAACTTTTTTATTATTACATTATTTCGTTTTTTGTTATTGGTATTGTTGCTCTTTGTTGTTAGTTTTTGTTGTTGTTGTTTGAATGTTTTTTTTTTCGTTTTTTGTTTCTTGAAGAATTTTTTTTTGTCTTTGCAAACTTCTCCAACAACTGTCATTAATGTGTTAATAGAAGTGGCGGATTCAGTGAAGGGGCCCAGAGGGCCCGTCCCCCCTCCCCTCTTTATTTTTAGAGCAAACTGAGGCCCAAAGGGCCGAAAGAAAAAAATTTTTGAGACCGCCCCCTCCTCCTTTTTCTCAGGGTCTGGATGACCGGGTTCCCCCTTATCTGATCCGCAACTTAATGGTCTAACATGAAAATGTAGGCCGACACAAGGAACTGGACGATAATAGAGACCTAAACCAAAAATGTACGTTTACAATGCGTATGGCTCCCTGGCCGACCAAACGGCACAGATAAGAATTAGCTTCAAAACTATACTAAGAAGTATTAAAACCCCATATGTTTTAATTACTCCCTTATACTTGCGGTTTGCTCCTTTTATTTAGCGCCATGTTGGTGTTCCAAAGCGATGAAACGGTGGCCAGCGTTAATGTAAAAATGTTTTTTTTTTGTCGCAATAAATTTGCATAGCTGTCGGCCAAGAGAGTGAAAATTCTTTGTTTCATGAAGCCTCGGTTTTGAAAAGGCAGCTGTAAAGTAACGGATGAATAACGGCGAATTTATAGATAATATCCCTTGCTCTCCCTAGGCTGTGTCAAAATAAGAGACCGATTTTCCTCTAATGCGTGGCTCGAAAAATAGCCAGACCTTTTCGTTTCGTGCTTGGAAGACTTTTCTTGGTTGTTATTTCTTCAGTTAATGTCAATATTTCTTCTTGTATCTGTGGCAACAGACATAGCAACAACCGAAAAAGTAATGAGAAACAAAATACGGTAACACAGATTCCGCGTGGCGCTTTTGGCTTTTGTGTGTAAGCGTAATTGACAATAGCGAATTTTTAAATTCGTAGTGGCCGTCGTTGTTGACTTTAAAAAGTAAACTCGCGCTGCCTCAAACTTTATCGAACTTATTCTATCTCGTTTAATTCGTCAAATGATGGCAAACTTTTTTGGAGTTGAGTGTTAAGGACTGTATTAAAGTTCAGGAAAAGGACAAGAAAGTTGATGTCTTGTCTTCACGTCCTCGACAAAACGTGAAATTAGGCACTTTCACGTTGCAGTTGTGTAACGACGGCTAAGATATGTACAAAAAAGCGTGATGAACGAGCAAAGTTGTTGTTTTACTAATATAAACCTATTATTTTGTTGCCGTTCTCGTTGCTGTCCCCATCGTCGTTGCTTAAGCTCCATATTCTTGATTTTACGGTCTACTGCAAGAGAAAAGCTTCCATAAGAGGGTTTTAATTTGTCGTCAGTGATTGCAGGTGGTTTTTTTCCTGGTGGCTTTACTCAGACAAGGGGAACTTACCTAATTACTTCATTCAATGTAATATGAAATAATGAAATTCGTGGTGAAGCAGTTTCACAGAAAAAATAGAAATTAAAAAAGGAAGAAAAAGAAAGAAAAAAAGACCTAGGATCGCACGCTTTTCGTACCCATGGTCGCTTGGCCGTACTCTGCACTGTCAGGTGATCAGCAGGACAAGCTCTGGGGAGTTCGAAAAATTATTTTGTTGGTTACTGCCTAACTTTCTTATTCCAACCGCTCGATAAATAATGTTTCTTAGTTGTTTGTTGTTTTTGTTGTTGTTTATTTGTTTGTTTGTCTGTTTGTTTTGTTTTTACCATACATGAAGGGGGTACAACCTCTAAAGAACCTTAAAGATTTTTTTTTTTTTCACCAGGAAAGAGCCAAAAAAAGTTATCAATGAAGGTTATTTTATTATAGGAGGCTACGCCTTCTCACGATCACAATGATTAAACTCTTACAGCTGTCTTCATCACTACGACATTTTTACGAAAACCGGTATCAAAATGACGACGGCTATCGCGAGTATTTACCCGAAAAAAGGGGTACTTCACGGGCGTGCATTACTTTATCTTGGTCGTCTCCGTCTTTAAGGTCTCTATTACTAAAGGGGGAAGCGTGTATGAAATGCGTGCGAGAAGATATGAAAAAGAGTGAAAAGGATAGACTCTCTCCTTTCTCCCCCTCTCCGTTCCGTCTTCCCTTCCTGAGTCGTGAATCGTGACGACGTGCTATTCTTCCTCGACCTATCTGCCTTATTTGCCGGGGGCAAATTACAAGAGAAGACTGGTGACGAGTCAAATCTAACAGCTCAAAAAAGAGCGCCTCAAAAAAATGGTGTTCACTAGCTACAATAGCTTACATTTAAGTATTTACACAGCAAGACTTCATCCACCGATCAAAGAACCACATTCTTCTACACAATAGTGTAGCGTGGTAAATACTGCTGTTCAGTTTCTTCCATGTGCCAGTGAATTGTGGGGGATTTAATGAACAGGCTCATAAAATTATTATCAAATTGTCACGTAAATGGTCAACCTGCAGAATTGCACCTTGTGATTTTGATAACGCTTCGGCACATCTCAGGTGACAGCCACTGACCCTGTGGGGTAGTGATAAGCCGATAAGAGAGTTGCCCCATACCTCTGTTTCAAAGCTAGACTAAAAACTAGACTATTGATATTAAAATATATTTTTTCCCTCATGCAATTAAAACTCATTTTTGCACTTAGCCTCTTTTCGAATGTGAGAGTTTTTGGAATGGTCTATTCCATAACCGTCGGTGGTTTGAACTTTATACAAGAACACTGCTTTGTGAAGATGAATTTCGTCCCGTTAGCGAAATATTTTGTTTCTGGTTTATTTGTGGTTAACTTCTGCAAAAGCAACGTGACAACTGACTATGAAAATTGACTGGATCAATATTACTGGGAAGAAGATGAAATGAGATCCTGGAAGTCTTTAGTTGAAAGAGCAAACTTTCCACTAAAAGCATAAGCAGATGATTGAAGATTCTTTTGTCCAAAAATATAAACAGCTGTTTTACGATGATTTTTCCAAAGGACAGGAAGACTGTGGGCTTTCCACTCTAAACGTCCTAGTCATGTAGAAGCTTGTGCCTGAGGCCACGGCTACTGAGGAAAATACACATTTTTTACACTTGTTTGATATTCTACATGATTAAACTCTTGATTTTTTACAGAGCGATGTTCATTTTGATTTGAGTCAAAAGTGAGGGTTTTCTTCCTTATATCTGATTCATCCAAGTCAAAGACGACTGTAATGTTCGTCTCGAATCTACCGGAAGTCAAAGTTTTGCCGCGATCGTAGGAAAGATAGTTGTTTCTAATGTTGTCGCGAAGCAATTAATGTCAGCATTATTCCTCCATGTGATAAATAGTGTCAAGAACAATGACAAATACGAGTAGGAGAGTCTACAAAAGAAGGAAGTTATTTTTCAAACAAAATTAAAAGTTATTAAAATAGCAAGTATGAAATGTCAAATAGAGTTTAGCATTACCCCAGAAATGTGTGGCCGAAAAAAAAAATAGTGGAATATATATTTCATTTGAAATTGTCTTCTTTTCAAAAAACTGGACCATTTCTTTTCAAATATTTATTTCTTGACAATGACGGTTTTTTTCCTTTTTTTTCTAATCAAGTGTCAATAAGCAGTATTTAGTCAAAAGATCACCAGCCTCCCGGGTCTTTAATAACAATTTCAACATCCGCAGATATTCTCCTCACGTACTCCGCATATTTCGGCAATATTCCGTCTGCTCTCTTTGACGTCTTGTATTTTCACAGCCATTAATCACCTGCTACCTGTCTATGGTAAAATGGACACAACATTGTGACAAAGACTCATGTTTACTTGAGATGATAACCGTTCATTCTGTCCTAATAACAGGTAGTTGGAATTCATCTAAGGCCGCATAACAACTTGGTTATCTTTCAATTCGCAACTTAGACAACGACGAAAAATTTGCAAAAAGTCGTATACTTACCTACAGGTATGCTTTATTTGTATCTTTTATCAACGTTGTGTGCTGTACCTTGAAATATCTAAGATCGGCTATAAACTCTTTGTTCCACCACACTGAGTGAGTAGATGTTGACGAAGAAACCGGGAAATTCACTTTTGCTTCGTTCTATTTTGTAAGCTTTGATCGTTCGAATCACCTGCTAAGTGATTTACGAGGACCAATTGGTTTTGACTGTTACGATGTTTTATTACCTGTTTGGTTAAGGCGCGTTTAACTGGGATTGATTTAATTTCAAACTTTAAACCCAAAAACATGTCTTCAACTCTGAGGTGAGAGAACGCTTCATTCAATGAAAACAACTTTAACAGTCGGAATTGATAATTTTATCACCTCTCGCCACATATTTTATCTAGTTAAGTGTTAACACCATAAGGAGAAGTTGGAAGTTTATCAGTGATTGTTAGCCCTAGTTGTCCTGCAACTAGCCATGAAAATTTCAAAAAAAAATTTTGAAAGTCCACTTAACCGCATTTCTTCAAAATGAAAGTGCTTCAAAGTCAGACAACTGATTACTCGAGTATTGCCGTAAGTTTACAACATAGGTTTTCTTTCTAAAGCCTTGTACAGTCAAAAATCACCTTGCAGACACCCAGCTATAACGGACACTCCGAAAATATACATATACAGACGGCAGCTAAATGCCCGGCAGAAATAAACTACAGGCCCGGGTTGTTCGAAACATTGATAGCGCTATCCACCGGAAAAATCCCTATCCAGCGGATAAGTATTTGGGAAACCAATTGCGCTATGCAGTGGATAGAGATTTATCCGGTGGATAACGAAACGGGGGCCAGATGTTTGACCGAAATAAACTTCCGCTATCACGGACTCTCGCTAACGAGGACACTAACTCAAGTCCCCACCATGTGCAACATTAAGGGAGCTGACTGTAGATGCAAACAAGCAACATAAATCCAGCGATGCAAATGAAGGAGAGCTGAGGTTTTTTTACGCACTCGGTGTCTAATATTTTCTTTAATATTTTCTTTTTTTTTCTCTTTAAAAATAAATGATCAGATCAGGTTCTTAGTGATACTTTCTAGCACTGACATTTAAAATCATGGAACATAATGGATAGCGGGTTCGACGTGGATCCTTCCCGTTTAGCTGGTTACAACATTTGCTCTAGTTCCGAACCTAAACTGCTTACTTCCCTAGCATACTTTTAGTGATTGATTGTAAGCTAAGCTAGGCAAGCCCAACCTAACTATCGCCCACTTTCCCGCTTCCCCCGAAAAAAGAAAAGAACAACTGATCGTAGTTTAACCCCAACAAATCGTTGTAGCTTGAAGATGTCTTGTACTGTACTTGATGGAGTATCTTTGGAGACTTTGTACAATAATACCAACGTGAACTGAAACCTGGCAAATAACAGGATGTTTTTATTGTAAGACCTCTATTGTTTATGCACTACTATTTCCATTTATTTATTTCCATTTAAAGCCCTTTCGGTGCACTACGTGTTGATAAATTTCAGTTTTAAGCCTGTAATGACAAACGAGAAATACCGGATTTTCACCTGCGATATGCTGCTTCAAGCACAAGGGCAAACATAAGAATCTTGCGTCGGGAAAAACCAACGCCGTGCAGGCATAAGAGTCAAGTGCAAACAAAAGCTAACGCAAACAAAAGACAATGACGTCAAGTGCGCCATATTGATCTCCCAAAACAATGAAATGGTGGCCATGTTGGTGTCCATCCTCGGGGACCCAGGGGCGTTTAGTTGGGTTGGGACAAAAGCCAGCGAACGCAGGAGCCCATAATCTGGAGCGAGCAACTTCCATGCGCTCGTGTCACGGCTTTTTCACGGACCAGTTTATTTTTAGAACGGTTTTTGCACGAAATTTGAATATCTTTTAAATTCCACAAACCAGTTAGCAAACCTACAGACCTAAACTGATATTTTTTGCCTTTTAATAACGTTTAGTTGTCCTTCTTGATATCTTATACCTTTAATGCGCTCATAGCCATTGGTGGAGATTTCTATTTTCGCTGGAAAAAATTCCCTAAAATGTGTCTAAAAATTAATTGGTCCGTAACTGGAAACGCCGTGACACAGGCCTAATATGGGGGTTGTTCGCTGCTGATTATGGGCTCCTGGCGAACGCCGTTTTTCCCCGCCGATTATGGTTGGTGTCTTGTGGGAGTTGAACCTTTTTCATCTGTAAAAACTTTCTTTTTTCCAGTTAAATTGCATAGCTACAGGCGTCGTGAGTGAAGACGTGCTATATTTCGAAACAAGAGAGACATAACAACTGAGGACTGATTCGCCCATCTAAGGTAATTCAAGATAGTCTTTGTTTCTGGATTCCACGCTTTTGATTCCGAATTTCAGGTACTGGATTCTGGATTCCTTGTCCTTGAGCTGAATTTCTGGTTCCATAACTCAGGATTCCCGATTTAAAACTTTCCGGGATTCCGGTATCCGATTTGTTTAAGTTCCGGTTGTTTCCTTTTGTTTCTAATTACATCATGAGGATCTCAACAATAGGGGTAGAAGTAACTGCAAGGGGTATACTCGTTGTTTATAACTCTCTCCGTTCAGACAATTTTCATACGTCAGAATGTGACTTTAAAGACCGTAATTCTAATCTGCTTATCTTAGAATCGATTGATTTTTTTCGAAACTTTAAAGAAAAAATTAGTATTCACCATTTTCACATACCCCATATAAAGCACCTTGTTTACACCCCAAAATTTTACATAACCATTGTCTTGGCTTTCTCTTGGGTTGACTGTAATACCAGGAGAAATTGGAAACAATGGTAATTCAAAAGTTTGGTGGGTAAACAAGGTGCATTATAGTCTATGTCAGGAGCCCATCAATGGGTTCCTGTCCATGTGAAAGTAGTGAATTATCGAAGCCTGAAATGATTCTTTCTCCTCTTTTAACGCAAAGATCCAAATTAACAAGGCTAGAAATGCAAATGTTTCCAGCACGTGCAATACTGATGAGCAACACCTTCATTGTGTTTGTACTAAGATAGCCAGAACGCATTCTTACGTGAACGCACCGTGACTCGAGCCCTATTTTACCTGTAGTCACGTTACCCTTGGCAACGGTACCAGGCTGCAACCTCGTCCCTTGGCCAGGGCTTATACCTCAGAAACTGTGGGGAAAAGCACTGGAGACGAGGCTGTAACAGACCGCTGAGCAAGGGTAACGCGCTTTCGGGAGAAGAGTGAGCCTCGATTTATGATTGATTTATTGCATTGTATGCCCTCGTTTTGATTGAGTGGAATATGGAATGAGTTTGCATTTGAATTTGCTTTACGCGTGCCAAAGTGTGCGTGAACAACGCCACGAAAAGTTTTGGGTTTTCCCTGCCAGCGTGCGTCTTGCGCCCAGTATGGAAAAACTGCTTTTTTAACCAAACTTCGGTCGAATTGACAGGTAACTGTAACTACAGAGTAACAAGTAACAGCCCGAGCTGCTGAAATAGCAAATCACAACAAATACAAAAGTGAGCATGCAACAAAGTTCTTTTATTGACCCCAAATTGGACTTTCAGTCGTTTATATAACTGCAGACTCTTCCTTAGTTGTTTTAAGTTGTATATTTCTTCCAATCTAAGATCATCAATTTACTATTTGAATCTCTTACCAATACTAACTAGTAACTTGTGTTAAGAAGCAGTCCACCTGTTTAGGATTGACTTTGTCCTTGCGTTGTTAACGGTGTATATTACGCAGTGTTACCAAGTTTATATTAAACATGTCACTAAAAGCCACAAACCGTACGTCGGAATTGAGCTTGGTGAATTAAGGAAAAATAAGTTAAGAAGATTCATTAGCATAGGGACCGATGCTAATCCAACTTAAATTATTTGCACTGATTGGCTCGAAAATTAGTTGGTGAAGAGCGAACAGAACATTTTTCAAAGAAAACTCTAGTTTGTGTTGCAGACTTCTTTTTTAATAAGAAAACAAAGGTAAGTAAATTGAGGCGTCTTCAAACTTCGGGGATTTCTGAACTGTGTTTACTCAGGATAAAGCAAAACTAAAAATCTGCTAAAAGCAGAATAGATTAAACAAAAGACAAACAAATGATGAATTATAATTACCTTAGGAAATGGAACAACCTCAATACGGGCTTTTTCTATGCCTGTAGGATAACAATTTAATTTTCGACTTTTTGACATGCGTTATATGAAGCAAAAGAAAGAGATTTTGTTCAACCGAGCAACTTTGTGCTGATATTGAAAACATGAAAGGAAATTGGTTAAAACTAAAGTCAGGATGGTTAGGTTAGGGGTCACTTTGAACAAACACAAATGAATCGAATCGCAAATAAATTGCTTTTTGTCAGTTTTACACATAATTGTAGACAGATTACTGAAAGATGGTCATGGGCCAAGTCACGTTTATTCCTTATATATTACTTTACGTTTGCCATGCTATAATTTGGATTTATTTTCCCACATGTCTTCATCTTCAAATTATCATTGAATATTTTTTCATAATTACTTCTCATGTTTTCCCCGAAAGTAAGTCGCGAAGAAAATTTCGAAAATCTTGCAGATAATTCAAATTTGGATCAAATTTACAGTTAATGTTTCTGAAAGTAAACGGTTCTTTTATTGAGACATTCATTTATTTTTTGAGGCAGGCCGACGCCGATCGGAGATTTTAAATCGCACATTTATTAAATAAGTGGACTTTAATCAGACCTCATTTCTAATTGCAAATTAGCACTAAATTTCGAATACCTGAATTCTCTAAAACAAAATAAACCATTTCTCACGGAAGAGCATTTTTATCGAAAATTGATGAGAATGCATGGTAGCGACTAAATACAAATTAACGAGATATAGTTGTGATACATGCAAGATTGTATCAAGACGTTGAAAGGCTCATTTTTGGAGCTTAAATTTTAACATTAGTAAAAACAGTAAACTATGCAGAAGTTCAAATACAAAGACCGCATTAGTATGCGTAGTTCACTTGTACTTACGAATGAATATATGCAGAAACGTGCAAATAATCTCATCACTATCTTAGAACTGAAATATACCCTTTGACAGAACAATATCCAAACCCACTGCTCGACTTTTAACAGTGGAGAACTTATAGTGGTCTGTTACTGAATTACAAAACAACTTCAGAAAGATCAGTTAGTTTAATTTAAATTTAAAGTCGTTTTTGTTAAGGTAACCACGGCCGCCACTTATCGCAAACTTAAGCTTAAGTCTTGAATAAGGATGGATCCTTCTAGACAGCTAGCGGCGGTTCAGAGTTAAGAAGCTTCTCACGCAAGGCACTCAGGGATACTATACGTTAATACGACAATATCTTCTGTAGCATATCTGTAGTTAATATCTCAAGACAAGTGAAGGTTCGATTGATAATAGGCTCTTGTGCAACAATTAGTAAAAAGCACCAAGTCTCCCTGCACAGTCAGGCAAATGGCCTTGAGCTGATTCAGCATATCATAGCATTCAGAATATCATAGAGTATTTCACGATATCAAAGTGATTTCCTCTTTATTAAATATGTTTTTTCACGCAGCTTGTAAAATCTTTTTGTTCCCGGGTGACTCTCGCGTGCGTAATTAAAAGGTGACGAATGACTACTATGACGAGGCTTTTCCCAGCAAATGGTCCATATGGTAGGATAAATCGGAAAGACGTTCATGATTTCAATACACCCCTTAGCAACATCCTGTCAATTGACAGAAGTGCGCGTCGAATAATTCATCAACAAAACCGCGACAAAAAAGGACAGCTGTCTCTCGCTTTTGAAAAAGGGAAGCCTTTTATGATTTCATTCAATAAATATACGGCCAGCATTGCCTGACTGTGGCGCTGTTTTTGCCACAGATACTGTTGGAGTGTAAGCTTTCTGGAGGTAAGGATTTGTCTCTATCTTTCAAAAATAGCGTCTTAAGCCATCTGCCAATAAGGACGCTACCTGCTTAAAACACTTTTTTTGAGGGTCATTTTGAAATATAAACAAAGAACGCAGCTAAGCGATTATTTACTAGCGCCTTGTACAAGAACCAACAGAAAGCTACGTGAAAACTGGTGACTTTGCGGGTGTTGCTTTAAGACTCTGCTCTCTCAGGACAAGTTTTTTTTGGTCATTGCGCAATCGAAGCTAAAACTGTTCGGTTCAATGAAGCTCATTGTCATGACATTTAGTTTTTCTCAACGTCGATCAAAAGCTTTTGAACAAAAGATTGGAGAGGTGATCGATTCCACGCATGCATGAGCGATTAGGCGCGACTTGTTGAATGAGACTCACTGGCGTTTACTTTGGCTGGCTCATGATGATGCTTAACATTCTATTCGTAAACAAAAGTGTGATTTGCTTAAAGAGTAAAATACAGTATATTTTCGGTCTTGTTTTTGATTTGCTTTGCTGTCGCATTCAGAGTGTATAATTCTCAAAAGCAGACGATTTTTACTGGGTGTCTTCAAGACCATTTCATTCAAGAGCGGATTCATTACAAACAAAACTGCTGAATAATTGAAGATTTCATTATTATGACCTAATTCACATTAGTTCATGCCTGTAGGAAAGAAAATGGGAAATTGAAATGCAAAAATTCTTCCAAGCGCCATATCCTTCACGCAACACGAATCATTTGAATCCAATTGACTTCCTTCTTTCCCTTGGTTTCTGTAATCATAGCATAAATTAAGGGGGAAAAAGGAGTCAGGGAAGTTTACACGCGTTCAAAGCGTGAAATAAAGAGCCTGCCTCGAAGAAACGCCTCTTTACGGGTAACAAATGATAAACATTTCTAAGGTGCTCTGTGATTGGCTAGCGCTTTAAATGTCAGTCTCTCTGACCAGCTGTTTGCTTGTTTTACATCAGCTGAATAGAACAGTGGCTTGCATATCCACCGAAGTTGCTGGCGACTTCATCTGGAGGCCTCTTTTGGAGGCAAGAAGCTGGACTTCGCTCAAAAGACTCCACCACGAAGCTGGCCTTCTCAGCCTTGTGAAATTCATCTCGACATAAAGCTGATAACCAACCTCTTGGATCGAGGCGAATATACTCTCAACAAATGCTAGCGAGCAACAGGCTTCCGCTAATTCGCAGTCGATCCAAAGAAACTGTAGAGACAATGGCCCCTCAATGCAAGGCCTTTGTTCAAGAGATCGAAATCCTCTCGGACGACGAAACAGCCCTCGTTCAAGTTTCTAAGCTCCTTGGAAGCGGTGGCTTTGGCTCTGTTTACGAGGGGAAATTTCGCGGAAAAAAGGTTGCGGTTAAAAAGATGAACACCAACTCAAAAAACCCGCGAGCGGTCTTGCAGAGTTTCCAAGCGGAAACTTCTATTGCCTCGTTCTGTCATCCTTACATTGTTCGGACACTAGCAGCTTCAAGCTTAGAACGTCCTCTCTCCGAGAGAATGATAATTATGGAGTTCGCCGGTCCAAGAACCTTACGAAATATTTTGGACAATGAAAAGGAAATTATTGACGAGGAGAGAAGAATCAAATTCGCCTCTCATATAACTATGGCGTTAGAATTTATTCATGGACAAGATATCGCTCACTTGGATGTTAAACCTGCAAATATTCTAGTTGACTCCAAAGATATTTGCAAACTAGGAGATTTCGGTTGCAGTCAAATTGTGGATGATGGTGAGAATCTACCTGCTAGCCCAACCTATTCGTACCTGACAGGAACTTTCGCTTATAGAGCACCAGAACTTCTCAAGGGAGAAACACCATCCCCAAAAGCGGACATTTATTCACTGGGTATTTGTTTATGGCAGTTACTAACCCGGGAACGGCCTTATGGCTCCGAGAATTTATATGTTGTTGTATTTGGCGTCGTTGCGTACAATTTGCGACCACGTGTGCCAAGCGTCGATAAGATATCCTGCCATTATCAGCAATTAGTGGAATCACTTTGGCAGTCGAGTCCGTGTTTACGGCCAACGGCCAGTGAAACTATAGGGATTTTACGATCAATGCAGAGAAGTTAGTAAGTTAAGCTAATGGTAAGCTACTTTTAGCCGTTTTATTCCAAGGAAATTCCTCACCGTTGATGTCAAAAGGAAGCAATTAAGTTTTAATTCGATCACCAATCTCTTTCCCTCCTTTGAAATGAATTTCTTGCTTGTATTTAGATAACAATGCGTCAAGATTAGGAAATTTTTTCAGGATTAAAAATACTACCCATGAATGTATTTTTTACTAATTGCGTTTAAATGATTCAACTTTCAGACGAAAAAAAATAGTTTTGAGAACCTTTGTTGAAATTTCCAGTCTTTCTTAAAATGAATCACTAGACGAGAGTTTTATTTTACTGCAAGGTTCCAAAGAATGAGCGCTGCCCAGAACAACCAATCTGAAGACGGTTCGCGCAAAATCATCGGTTTTTGTTTCACTGAGCAGAAATCATGACTTATTATAAATACTGTTTAGCGTATGTTGCAAGTTTTCTTTATTTAAATTCAAGCAACTATTTAATTGCATTTTGCGAAAACGATCGACCGATTTGCTATTCCAAGTTGACAAAGGCTTACATGGAAGTCCCTTTGTTTGCACAGTTTTATAGGACAATTTAGCCATTCTTCTTTTGTAGGGAGCTTGTTTCTTTCCATTATAAAGAAACAGAAACCTCAAAGGTCGTCAAAAAGTTGGATAGATATTTTCTCTGTTTTGCCCGTTAAACTCTCTTGCATCCAGTCGGAAAGGCCGTCTTACACAGAGTTGAAAGGGTGCATGGTTAAGGGAAAATATAATTATGTAGTTCAAAGGCCTCTGATATAGGCGCTAAAAGTGCTTTTTAGAATAGTGAAAGAAAATATTATGATGGCTATGCATTCTGGACGTTTATTTGTCTCAGAGCATGCCATTTTTACCTTTTTATTACTTAAACTGTAAATGCAATTTTATACTTAAAACCGTCTTAGATTAATACTTGATCGAGTAACCCGCGGATTAGACAATTGCTAAATACGAGAGCCGGGATTAGAACTTTTAAACTTTCTATGTTTCTGAAACAGGCTAAGTGACTCCATATATCATATCTACGGATATTTTTGAAACCTTAGAACAAAAAGACGTCTCGTAAAAAAATATAAAAACAAACTAGTTAAAATTTAATAAATTTTAAATTTATTTGAAAGGACAAAACATATATTTAAAAACCTGAAATGAAGGTTGCTAGAGGAAAGATATTTTATTCGTCCAATTATATTCCTACGAAATGTATTTCTTCTTGATACATGTATTTTTATGTCATCATGTCGCGAACGCACAGAGAGGAAGCTAGACGATTTTCACTTTCTGTCGTTTGATTCACCTCGACACTAGTTTTACACTAAATCAATACTAGGGTAAAAATAGAACAAGCTTTGTAGATGTTTAGCATTTAAAAAACAATAGATTTAATACTTAACATAACAGAGGAACACGTGTTAGTTTAAGTGACTGCTTCCTACGAGCAAAGGTCACTGAAATTTAACCATTTCCTCAGACATATTTTTTTCTTTTAACTTTTCAATTCTCTGACTAACATTTTTTCCGCCTCTTCTTTGTAACACGTACAATTTATTCAACACAATCGTCAATTGTTGCTTCAGTTCTCCAGTAATGCGATATTTATTTAATCTTCCTTTCCCATACTGAAAACGGTTACTGCAGGTACAACTTTCTATGCATTGCAAAATGTGTTTAGAGTATCAGTGAGCATAGCATTTGAACAAAATGACTGATTTTAGTATATTGAATTTTTGAGAGATGTTTCTTGAATTTCGCAGAAACGTCCTTCACAAGAATACAGCCTTAACTTATTTATGATGGGTAAATCATTGACAAATGTTGTTCTATTTTAAACCGAATTTGACATCAATAAATTGCATTTAAAAACAGTATCGAGCTGTGTCTTGCAGATTTTTTGTACAGTCCCTCAAGTGCGAGTTTTGTTTGCGTGTGGAACGTCCTGTCTAAATCATTGTCAGTCATAGTTAATTTGATTTATGCAAATAAGAAAATGTCCTGTCGACTTAGAAATTGTGTGATGAATATGTATGTAATTTATATTTAACCCCTATTACGCAAGAGAGGTGTTTTGCTCCTCTGAAACATCTTTCAAACCTTTCACCGGACGTGTTTTCCCTGGCACTGCTCTAAAAACAGACTTTTCTCATTTAAACTCCCTGGAACACAACCGTCAATGTTTCAAGTGTTTCTGCAGTAGCTAAGATTCTTTTAGAAACATAAGTATTTTTAATGTCTGAACTCTTCTTTAAGGGTTTTTCAAGATAATAGTGCACTCAAAACGTAACGCCAATATACCAGTAAGGGATTCGATCACTTGCAAGGACGGCGATAAACAGAGGATGGAGATTTTCACGTTTTTTAGCGTATTACGCTTGCTCTGCGATCACTCGAAATCCCAGAACTCCAGACAATTGCCCTTAAATTACAGTGTCTATGGAAACGAAGGTGACATTGAAAATTTTGCTCTTCTCCTGATAGCTAGCGATGAGGTGCAGGCAACAAATTTCTACAAACTGAGCAGACTAGGTTCCCGTGCGAACTGAAAGCAAATCAGAAACTCTAATCTATTTCCCCGGGCCTGTTAGAGCCGATATGAGCCGATATGAGCCGAGAATGGTCCTTATCTGTGTGGTATGAAATCCGGGGTCTTCATTATAGAGTACCAAACAGGTTCTTTCGCTTACAGGTGGCCGCTAAGGAATTCCTTATTGTGAAATATTATGTTTGACCTTTGGGGTACCTTTCTTGCCCAATCGGATAAAAATAGATTTTGTGCGTGGTTTTCGCTAGAAAAAGCTACCATGATTTCAAATATGCCATCCGGTATAGGTGTCATTCTTAAAGTTCTAAAGAGACGTCAGTGAAAAGGAGCTGAGGTAAAAGTAGCCGGGGTAGAAAGCGTAGTCTGCGCAGCTGGCGGTATTGTGTGATAAAGTTTTGGCGGCGGAGCCGAGATCCAAAATTAAGGAGTGCGGACGAGGCGTTTGAAGTTTGGTATTTCTCGAGGATTCGCCGCCAACTAACTCGACTGGTACAGCGGCTCCGCCGCCAAATCTCACTCGCCTAGTACACAATACCGCCAGCTTTGCAGGCTAAGAAAGCGTTCCCTTGCAGTTTGCGAGCAAAGAACTGACGAGGAACGAGAGTCAAAGACCGCGCGAAAAATGGCACGAGTAAAAGAGCGGCTCTCGTTCCATTTCCCGCGAGGCCAAAACCGACAATCCCGTTCCTCGGTCTCTCTTTGCTCCGAAACCAAACGGAAACGCTTGCTACGCAGGCTAATGTAAAAGAATCTTGCAAATAAAATTATCAAAAACTGATTATTCCGTGTGGGAAGGGAAACGGTTCAAAAGCGTTCAAATAGCATTTTTCCTCAGGAACACTTTCGCAGAATTTGACATAAATATGCGTTAAGGCATTTCCTAGAAAAAAAAACTTGTACTCACCATTCAGTTAACAGTTAGCAATTTGGTTTGACCCTTTAAGTCCCTTTTAGTGACCAACATCAATTTTCTCCAAACAATATCAAGGTCTATTGAATACATAATCACGAGAAAAAGTTTTGAAAACAAGTGACAAATTCTCTTATTCGTCAAATTTGTTGGTGGACTGTTGTCGCTTGCTGTTGTTGCACAAACGTCTACCTTTATGGCTGTACACCCAGCGAGGAAAGATTATGGAGATCGATCGTAGGCGATATCATTTGTATGTCTTTCATGTGATAACATAAGTTTCTATGGCAGATTGGATGTGCAGACGACATATCTTGCAAAAACAGTGTAGCATCTTGGCACGGCAGTTCCAGCAAGTACATCACAATACAAGAGAGAAAACTAAACATTCAAATGCCACGAAACGCGCTAGTTTGACAAAGACTGGTTAAACTAATTTCTTGAAGATGATATTCGTTATAGTCTTGAAGTTGTTCCGCATCCCGGGGGGGGGGGGGGGTACTCAACAAATGTTTTCACTGGGAGGCTCTGCCCCGAGGTCCAACCCCTTACCCTTTTATATACCATTTTTCACGAAAAGGTATTTTATTTATTTATTTGATTTTATTATTTGATTTTATTATTTTGCCAAACACAATGAATTACAGGCAGAATAAAAACGATAATAAATAGGTTAATTAACATTAAATTTAAAATTTGTACATTACTTGGGAGGAGTGACTGTGGCGGGGAAATCTCCGAGAAGCCGAGCTTATGAGGAATAGAGATTTCCCCCCACGGGCAATATAAATACTAGGCGGCATTTTAAGAAATAAAGAAAAAAGTCCTTTATTTAAGTATATAAGTGTGTTTAGAGGAAAATATAGATATGGGGTGTTAAGGTATTTAGGTTGCATTTTGTCTGACCCTTAAAAATGGTTTGATCACACGCTTGAATATACTAAAGGACGGGGCATTTTTGATGTCGTTCGGGTACCCCTTTCGTATACATTCTATTGAAAAATGCTACCCCTTTCACACACCTTGTCATATAAAAGATACCTCTTTCGGGCGGAGCCATCATAGAGAGTACCCCCCCCCCCCCGGTTTCGGATCGTCTAAATTTTACGTGGACTGCTTCAAGTCTACGGTTTCATTCACTATTTTCTCTCTCGAGGATTCCCTCTAGCGATTCCCTCTACTGCCAACCCACTAAGAATAAAAATAAGGCTTGCACTAAGATAAAATAGTGAACGATCGGTAGATTTTAAGGCATAACGTGACCATGCAAGCAGTTTGAATTTTGCCCTAAGTTCTCTGTTTACTGAAACATATCTTCGGCTGAATGTAAACGGATTATAATGAAGAAAGTTTGAACGATGCACGTCTATGGAAGTGAAGCCTTTTCCCCTTTTAATATGCCTTTACGCTATGAAATTGTACAGTTGACTCCCGATAACTCGAACCTCGCGCTCACCCGAACCAAAATCGATTTCCCCTGTATTTCCGTCATACATTTACTGTAATTTTACCCTCGGTAACTCAAACCCTCGATAACTCGAAGTAATTATTGTTTTCCCTCGCATCATTTCTATATAATTTTACCCTCGATAACTCGAACCATGCCCTAAGCCCTCAAAAAGTCGGGAAAAAACAGTGTACTGGCCTCCGAAACATTGAATTTGAATTTCCCATTGACGTGTAGTAGGCATATAGTCTACTAGTGGATCGATAGTGGGGGCTGATGTTGTGTGTCACAAATCCAACGTGAAATACCTTTACTTCTCAAAAAGTAAAATGCATGGTCTATTTAGGCAACGTTTTGTCACGTTACGTTCTACTTTATAATCTAAAAGTATCTTTCAATTCTCACTCGACATTTCAACAATTAAATGTGACTGAAAATGCTCACTCTGCAGTAAAAACTGTTTTTGCCTTACTCTCGGCTACTGTTTTCGAGCTCCCGATAACTCGAACCTTTTTCGCCGATTTCCCTTGAAGGTTCGAGTTATCGGGAATCGACTGTATTGCTAAGTTTCTTCGCTCTTATATGGACGATTTGTCAAAAACACTACCCAAGATACGAAAAGTCCACTTCTTTTGACAAATGCGTCGCTCCAGAAACGTCTTTAATTGCTATAAGGCTCCTTACAGTAACTGTTACAGTAACTGTTACTGCTTCTTAAAACTTCTGTTTGATTTCACTTTAAGAATCCACTCATTTTGCAAAAGAACACTATAAGCAACCATCAAACTGCAAATTTACCCGGAAGGATATTCAATAAAACTATTACTTATGTAACACTCGTTTTCACAAACGATTGGTCAATACCGGTGACTGCATTTTGTTTACGGAGAACTGAGTTTAAGTACAATTTCATGTACCAAACTCTCCGCCTCTGTTTTATAAGAATTCGTAGTTATTTACCGACACGCAAGCCAAATGATTTTCAAGTACAGTTTAAAGAGATTTATCGCAACCCGATCTTTAGAGCAACTAAAAAATTCTTTTATCACAAAGCTTAATTTTCTCAGAAGAAAATCTGTTAACCACAGATACATAAATACATTCCTCTGATAAATAAAGGTTGAATGTATGTTAGGTACGGTATTAGAGACGAATCTATTCATTCATCTATCTCTTTTGTCTACAACGAAATTAAAAACGAAAAATTCTTGCGGTGGAACTTGTAAAGATATTGCATCTCGCAGCTTGATATTCGCTGGTGCCGCATGGATTAATGTTAAGTAAAGGACCGAACAAAAGAATCGAATACGATTCTCAAGAGAAATTAATTCGCGATAGACGGAGGTAGTGCAGCTGTTTCGTCTATGCAGTGATTGCTAACGGCTAAATTAGCCTTGGCCTATTCCCAGAGTTATATATAGTACGATTCTGACGTTACTCTAGCCTCCCCGCAGGCGTGCTTTGGGGTTCGTTTGTCACGCACTCATTTCTGACAAACGAACCCCAAAGGACGTCTGCGGGGAGGCTAACGTTACTCATACTATAAACAACACTCATAATGATATCCAAAGTTGAAATACACTTAGCTAACAGGTTTTTCGCGGCTAGTAAAATGCTTTCACTATTTGACGTGGGAATAACTTACTTTAGCTCAGTTTTCAGCGGAGCCACCCAGGCCAGTAGTGAATGCCCCTGCCGCCTACACAGAAAATTGCGTGGGTTTTAAGCCAGGCCGCCGGTTTGGCTTAGTCCGCTGATCAATCAGCGCATTTCTCCCAAACCTCGACACAACTGGCCACGAACGTAATGTTGCTGAAAATATAAATAATTTCCATGAATTTCACGGTTATAATAACTCTATAACAAATAGCAATGAATTTTACGGTTATAAATCTGAAGAGTGGTTCTGAAGTCAACTTCTATATCGCCCGACCATTTAAACTTACTATCGAATTGCATAAGACTCGCTGCGGAAAGTAAACATTTTTTTTCTTTTTAGTGGTCAATTAATATAGGGCCTGACGTTTTAGAACTTGTAGTAGAAGAAAGTGAACAAATAAAACACTAATTTCATCAGTACTCAGGATTGCTCATTTTCTCCTCGGCCGTGCGAATTGACCTAGCCCAGTACTGTTTTTAAACCTTCAAGAAAACCTTATGAATTGGAATAAACTGAAGTAACCAGCCCAGTGTGTGCGATTTGAAAGTTGATTTAATCGAAAATTGTCTTGAATTTACAAGCATTTTCGTTAACTTGGAAACTGTCAGTACCTCGGTCTTCAATAGGATCTGACAAATGATACTCTGCGTCGCCCATGAAACCGAGGTCTTATGCTCAAAATTATGCTGGGTTGGAAGGATTATGCTCTTAATAATGCAGGACTTAAGTGACAGTTTTCGACATTTTTCCCCCGTGGATATAAAATAAACATTCCTAAACAGTAATTTATCCTCATAGCATGTCTTTGTCGCAACACGGTAAACTAAGTTATGAAAGGAATCCTCGACTACCTTGGCAGGCCTGTGTAGCAGACGCTTGGAAGTAGTGGGCGAAGAGAGAACGGGCGTGCGCTAGGGAGACAAACGTGTCTCCTTCACGCGTGCCCGTTTTTCTTGTGCTCATTACTTCCAAGCGCCTGCTACGTAGGCTAACCTTGGCAAAGATATGCAGCGAGGCTTGATGATGTGGTCCCTGCCACCTGCCACCTGGGGAAATAAGAGGGGCGAAAAGTGCTTTCCGCAGGCAATCCCGTCAAACTGAGAGATTTTACACCACGTTTCCCAAATTTAGGGCAGAAGACTGCAAAGGATCATAATCGACCCTGATTTCCAAGAACTCTGGGATTGATATAACGCACGCATGTTCCCCGAAATGCGCTTATTATATATGCAGTGATAATAATAATAGTCTAGACATAATTACTGTCAGTATTACTTTTGAAACTTTAACTGAATATTAGTACCTTGGCAACCTTAACATTATGAAGAATAATTGTTAAATAACCCAACGAGGCCGTAGAAAAAGGTCTAGCACTCTTTCATGTCCGTGTACGTACCATCCGCCATTATTTGTAAAAAAAACGTACGCTTATAGATCGTTTTCACAGACACGCAACAAGAAAATAAATTGGAAACCGTTGAGTGGAAGAAGACAAAAAAATGAAACGTTATAAAAGACTAATTTATATAAACAATTTTCCAATTCTCGAGTCTTTGTGGCCCACAGTTTCTGAGTTATTTGCCGAAACATTTCACGCACCTTTGTAGAGCTTTTTATGGAGACGCCAAATTGGTGTACCATTTTGGTGCACCAATATGGCTGCCGAAAATTAAAAAAAAAAACATCTGGAGTTCACTTTTTCTATAAAAGCTCTTTCTTTTCACTCTACCAGTAGCATACGTGTGCATGAACATATCTTCTAATACTTGAAA
Organism: Porites lutea; assembly: GCF_958299795.1. Classification (NCBI taxonomy): domain Eukaryota; kingdom Metazoa; phylum Cnidaria; class Anthozoa; order Scleractinia; family Poritidae; genus Porites; species Porites lutea. Next base: position 47,588,247 of record NC_133201.1, on the reverse strand, counting down.
TGGAGAAGATTTTCAAATTTGGAGGCTCTGAAACGCTATTTTCACTTGCCATGAGATATGTCTCCGAAAAATCGACCTCGAATATGAATATGACAAGCAATTGCAAGTCTGAGTGACTATAATCAAAATAATGGAGTCTAAAGTCCAGATCTCTTCTTTGGTGGATTGTTTTAAGACATGCTTTTCCAGTCTTCTCTATATGCTTTCATAAAATGGTTCACAATAAATGATGTTAAGATAAAATCGTTGGGCAAATTGATAATGAGTCATAACGCGGTTTTCTTAAACACTGGCTAAACTACGTTTGAATATTTGGCCCAATGTGTCTGGCTCAACAGGTCCGGGGGGGGGGGGCACCTGCCCCCGTTGCCCCTTGCTAGCTACGGCTCTGACTGCTGAAAATCAAGACGAGAGACTTTTTCTCAACGAGACAGCATTGACCTACTGTGAAAACTCGGAAGTTCAAATTGCTGTATATTGCATGCTACGGGGATGGAAACTTGTACAAAGATTTACTTTTTGTTTATCTTCAACCTAGTGTAAATGAGAATTCATAAAACCTCGCTATTTCGACTTAACAATTTGATGACGTCACTGTGAAAACCATCTATTGTATAGTATTGTAAGACTTAGCCAACTGAGGAAAAGATGATCAGTACTGCACCGTGTGTTACAGCCCGTAGGGGGAGGAGTATGTTATATTTTCTTGGCGGGAAATCGTGCGATGCATTTGTGCAACCTGCGTTTTCCTTGGTCGGAAATCGCGCAAGAAATGGCGTGGCCTTCGTCGTCGGGTTCAAAAACTTGTTTACTTTAAGAACTTGTTTTCAACTATTTCATAGCACAAGGATTTTGTGACCGTAGTGCTCCGTTTCTAGTAAACTGTTTAAAAAAATTGTCATGGCGACAAAGATAAGCGGAATTCAACCTATTTGCTTATAAATGAAGAGCTAAGGTAAAGAGAAAAAAGAGAACGGCAGGGAGAAAAAATTAGGACGCGAAGAGCTAACAAAGAGAATTTACGTGGAAAATTTATGCAGCATCTGAGACTTGTTTAATGATAGCTGAAGCTGACAGAGTTTTGTGTCATCTTATTATTTTTTAACCGTATTTTGCACTGGATCCACAAAATGAAATACAGCTCCCACAAAGATTCTTTTGTTATTCTTGGCTGGCTTGTTTATTGGGTTTTGGTTGAGAAATACGCCGCTAGACAAAACGAAATAGGAAATCATCGTTTTCAAAAATAAGCTACTCTTAGTAAACTTACTTCGCCCTGCTGGATGCGTAATACATGTCTTCGTCAATAAAAATTGTTGTCCTTTTAAATGTTTCATTGAATTATATCTTGTCTTGATCTTGATTGTTTGCTAAGATCTCTTTCTTATCGCTTTGCCAAATTATTTTTTCTCTAAAGTCACCCAACACCACTCTTAAAAGTCATATGGATCTCTCCAGTTAACTGATTTGTCGATTACAAGTTTACAGTTTGATTTAAGTCATAAATTTATTAACTAAAAAGCTACTCTTTTAGCCCAGGCTAAATCTATATATTATAACGTCTCATAGCATAACGTAAACACATTTGATTTGCCAATTATGTTTTTCAGTTCAGCTGACTTCCGTTTACTTAGCTCGAATGCAAGTTTATTCAAATCCGTCCTTGCCGACAATGGCCACTGAATGGCGCCTCCAACAAACTGGATAATAGCTCCAACGGCGCCGTAACCAGCTCGTACGGGACTCTTCACCCCAACTCCTGTCCCAAGCTTGATAGGGCCAACTTTTACTTTCCCTGATGCAACGTTGGCTCCATCACCCATTTTCAATCCTTTAGTTCTAACATGGACCTCCCCTCCAGTTCCCGGACCCTGTACCCCTACTCCTAATAACGGGCCAGCCTAGGCTTCAACTTTCACGAGACTCAGTCTTCACCAGCAATAGAGGCTTCATCCTTGTCGAATTTAGCTCCTACTTTTCCAAAAGGCAAATCTAGTTAAAGAAAACTCCATCTTTACTAACTGCTCTGGCATTAACTACACTTTTGTGCCTGCATGGAAACGCCGTTTCTCAGGGGATCAAAACTTGCTTTAGTATCTCCTACTGAGCCATGGACGAGCCCTCTCCAGCGCTCGGGTCTCCGCCATTTTTTATCCTCATCCTACTCGGAGCCTCTTAATTGCTGAGCAGATGGGAAAAAACACCTTTCCAAAACCATTCTTTTCAAAGCGAAATATAAAATGAGAAGGCTCTCGTATTACCTAGTTCTTAGAAATCATGGCCAGGGATCAATAAACAATTTTTCATGACGCATCATGCTTACATTTGCCGGAAGGTATAAGACAAGAAATATAGACCTTGCCAACCTTGCCCTAGCTATTTAGTCTGACATATTTTAATATTTTTATATTTATCTAACATATTTTATATTTCATTTTATTCTTTGCGGTTTGTTTTCTTAATTTCAGTTTCTCTATAGCAATACCGATGCTTTAAAGAGATAAACACTGTTATATTAAAAAAACGCAAACCATCAATGTCTACTGTACCTAATTTTATTCGTTGCTGTTTTACACCCGGGGAGGGGGGATACTGCCATATATGGGTTATATAGGTATGTGCCGCTGTGAAGGGTATGGTTTTCAAGCAGTTTACTCTAGAATAGGGTATATAAATCAGAACATTTGGGTCTAGATTTTTTCTAGACTAGGGAAACAGCTACTCTAGGATAGGGGGGATTTGGGGAGTTTACTCTAGTATAGGGTAGCAAAATTTAGCTGAACTAGCAATAGAGGCTTCATCCTAGCTTCCTAGCTTCATCACTAGCTCTGGTATAGGTTAAGGGTTCCAGGGTCCCAGTGGCACATCCCCACCCAGAAATTCCTAAAGTACCCCCCCGGGGTTTTGCATGCGTCCCTTATTGATACTGCTGGTTAAATTTCAAGCCGTCTTTAAGCACGACATAACCTGAGCCAGTTACGTTGCCATTATTAATATTCTCTTTGATCTAGTTTCTGATGTGCTCCCACTTGGTACCGTTTTCATTATTTACTTCCGTTTTTAATAGTTTCTATACCACACAAAGCCGAGCGCCGTTTTTTATGAAGGCTGTGCGGGGCAGAAGATATTGGTCGGCACCGGTTAAAGACGACTTATGACGATCGTTTTTCGACGATTCAAAGCTGTAGTCCAGTGGCGGATCTAGGGGAGGGGTCCGGGGACTCACACCACCCCCCCTTCCTTCTTTGGGGAGGACCGCGCAACCTCCTTATCTCAGGGTCTGGATGACCGAATCGCCCCCCCCCCCCCCCTCATCTGAAAGTCTGGATCCGCCACTGTCAGTAGTCTCCGTAGTCGTGTCGATGATAATTTTTCAAACTATTTTTTCTGACACTAGCTTGCTTCAGACCGAACAAACTTGTTATTTACTAGAAACGTTGGGAAAATCTTCCACTTATTCCCTTCTCGAAGGGGAAAATCCCTCTCTTTTTGGGTCAGCTTACACATCTACAGGCGTTATTTACTTTAGCTCCAAGGAGGAGCCGAGATCATTCTATCTCAATGACCTTATTAAAAGGAAAAACCCCTGTCTATCGGGTTAGCTATCATAACAGCGGTTTTTTTTTAACTCAGTTTACTGTAAACTGAACACTGAGTCACAGTCGACGCTTTTCCGGCAAATTGAGGCATAATACATGAAGGTGTTCTTGATCGCTGACGGTGATTTCTAAGATACATAATTTCCTCGTATTGCACTGAATGGTTCTCGACGGTAATTTTCCCTTCTAATGAAGGCATCTTCTCACTTGACAACCAAAAGAAAAGAAATTTTTAAGATCTGGAAAGTTTTTTCTGGTTTGGGCAAGGTCATGCCCGGCCTGTTTGCTTATCTTTCCATTGCCTGCTCTGGCCTTGCTTTGTTCTTTATTTGGCAAGACTATGACATTTCTGAATTGTCAACATAGCGGGCGCTCTGAAAATTCGTCACTAATATACAAAAATTCAATATAGGAAAATACAGGAGCCCCCATGGGCTCCTGGAAAATACTATTATTTAATTCAGAGGCCTTAAAGCTGAATCAGAAAAAATTCTGTCAGTACAGTTCTGAAGCTAAGGAAAGCAGTACAGAAAAGTTTTTGTGGCAGCTTATTATGATTATTGAGGCCATCGTTGTCGTCGTTGTGGTCTTTTAAGGTTTTACTCTGTCGGACCGTTGGTAGAAAAAAAAAACGAAACAAAACTTGTTTAGTTACTTCGAAGCCCGGAATAACAAAGGGAGGTATAAACCAAATCTTCGACTATGCCAAAAAAGCTCTACAAGTCGTATGAGATCGTGTGAGGTTCCTTCAAAAAATTCGACTGAAATGTCCCCGCGCTTTTATTAACTCAGTACATTTCTGACTTCCGTTAGCTGGCAAAACAGCTTTCAGAACTTTAGTACAACATGCCCGAGTTATGCAAAAAATGTGAGTGCTATTTCGGTTTTATACCTGTGTTTTAGATATGGGATTACAATACCAGCATGTCGTCATAACCTAGTCTTCAGTAGTATTCTGAACGACCCTTGCGCGTCGACTGTTTTTCACAAAATCCCCAAATCCTATTGTTTGCCGTCTTCGGAATTAAATGAAAATTTGCTTTCTTTTCTGTTCTTTCCTTTTGTTGTTGCTATTGTTGTTGCTGGTTGCATTTTACCAATTTTTTTTATCGGTGAAATGAGAATTAAGGTTTCCATTTATACACACACTAGATAACAAATGTAGAAACCAAACCGGGAAGACAGACGAAAAACACTTTTTTCATTTTTATTTTTTTTCCAGTTGCGAACAGCTTGGTGGATTGCCTTCTGTAGACTGTAGACCACCCTGCCTCCAACATGCATGAGGCAAAAAAAATAAACGGAGAGGCTATAGATAAATCAATCACTTTATAAGCAACGTAGTTCTGTATTTGTTGATCCTCAGATCTTTACAAAACATTTTTTCTCGTGATATATTTTGGCAGAGAACAACTCAGTATAAAAAACATTGAATGTTTGGCTTAAAAAAATTAAGCTGCTAGAAAAAAAAATAATAAGGCTTAAAGCATTTCTTTTCATTTACATCGAGAGTTCGATAAGTTTAAACAGTGACATTTTTACCAACCAATTTTGAAATTAAAGGGACCTACAGCGAGCTCCAATCCGTCTTTGGCGACAACGGCGCCTCCAACGCCCGGGACAATAGCTCCAACGCCGCCGTAGCCAGCTCGTAGGGCGCCCTTTATCCCAACGCCCGCACCAACTTTGACTGGGCCCACTTGAACCTTCCCTGATGCTACATTAGCTCCGCTGTCCACTTTCAATCCTTTATTTCCAATCCGAAAGTTGCCTTCTGCGCCAGGACCCTGCACTCCCACTCCCAAGGGACCAGCATGAGCTTCTGCTTCCCCAATACAGCCTTCTCCACCAGCGTAGGCTTCATCGTCATTGCATCCACTCCCCACGAACCCACAAGGTCCATCTGCTTGTGCGGAGAAACCCTTCTTAGTGACTGCTCTGGCACGACCAACACTTCCTCCGGCGTAGCCTCCTTCCGGCAAATCATCGTAGCGAGTTCCAACACGTGCTTCGGGGCCACGAGCGTATCCGGGTTTCCTAAATTCTTCATCTACATCATACTTGGTGTCTATTTCCAAACTGTATCCAAGTTTAAGTCCTTCTTCGCCTTCTCCTTCTTGCAAAGCATTTTCGTTTCTGGAGTTCGACATATTGCTGACTTAATAATTCACCAAAGAAATACTGAAACACAATTGAAGGACTCATTAGAGGTAAGTCGAGTTCCTCGATCAATAGACAAGCCCATTGTTTGAACTCCTTAAAGCCTCAGTTTTTGCACTGAAAAGAAAAATAGCGGCTTGTGCACCTGAACCGCGCCATTTCTAAAAAATGTTCATGAAACAGCTTTTTTATTCTTTGTCTATTTTCACACTACTAGTACCGGATAGCTTGGTACCGACGAGAACTGTGAACACCTATCTAATATCTGACTCTCCACTTTGGAGACTGGCACGACGCAGCTTCGCTCCGTTACAGAACTTGCGCCCAAATCATTAACTCATCTTTCTGATGTCTCAACACTAAGCCCTATCCGGTATGGATTTTGAGCCGACACAAAATTAACCTGAGTAAACAGTCGACATTTCGCGACGCCACTACTGGTTCACCCGCGAATTGACGTCTGAGAAACCAGCACAGAAATTCCATCCTGACAACGTGCCACTACCCAGATCCATGTAGTACTTCTGATTGGATGAAGCAACTTTCCAACCAATCAGAAGCACTAACCATACAGATCTGGGTAATGACGCGTCATTAGTATGGAATTTCTCTCATTTCTCAGCCGTCATCTCGCGGGGAAACCACCATTGGAGTCGAGAAATGTCGGTTGTTTTCTCAGCCTGGCGCAAAAGCTGTCCAATGTAGTGTAAAAGTAGCCCAAACACTTGAACGAAGCTGAAATGGACAGAAAGAGCGAAATGTTCATCAGTGAGATTTGTTTTAATTGCCTCAATTACAGAAACTGCGAAAATTACTGATCCGCGATGAAAATCCTATTTTCACTTGGACTCTAGGCCTTTTACTACAATTGTGTTGCTTTACCTAGTCCTTTTTAGAGTGCAATAATTTCTTTTATAAAAAGAGACTAAAATTGATCCAAAAGTACATTTTGTTTAGAACGTCCATTACACGACCTGAACAGGGAGTGATCGTGAGCCCCAACAACAAAAGACGAAACCCTATATTGTGATTCCAGAATTTACTGGGGAGACTCTCCAACATATTTTCTCGGAATCGTGATCAATTACGGCAGAACTTTGGTGTGGACAGTGCTAAAAATTAACGATTTTGTAGTAATTACCGTCCCAACTAGGTTCTTTTTACCCAAAGACGGTCTAAGGCACACATCGACGACAAAAGTGCTAGCTTCCCAATGGCGCTTCATTAAATGACTAAACATCTTATAACTTCTAACGTACGTAATGTTCACATCAAACAAACAACAATGTAAGACTTGAGCAGTTTTCTAGCAAACAGACTTTCGACAGGTCTTAACCGGGAACCAGGAAACCATTTCAGACAGTCTAGTCTTCTTACCTATGTTGTCCAATGGGAAACGGGAGGTCAGTTGTCCAACTGAATCAACTGCAAACAGCTTGCTCGACTTAGTCCAACTTGGAAAGATCTTAACTTGGTAAGAAATTTATAGTGTGATATCGATATTCCCAGAAGAAGGGGGAAAGCCCCATGCAATATCAGCTATTTCTTAGAAATCACTGCCAGGGATCAATGAACGCTATTCATATATGGCTCATGTTTCCATAAGTAGATGAAATATCAGAAAAGACCTTGACCTAGCTCTATTATCTTTGTTTACGTTTTTCCATGTTTGTTTTCAATTTTAGTTTCTCTTTTGAAATAGTGATGCATTTACTTGAGTTCTGTAATGAAACTCCGACGACGGCTGTTTTTCGGAAACGTGCCTCATGATCAATTGTAAAATTGAAAAACTCGTGACTAAATTAGTTGCTTGGTGGACTTTCGTCAACGTTGCACCACCAAAGTTTCAGTTAACTTTCAGCACTACACTCTTTTCTGTTATAAACATTGTAGCTACGGGGAAGAATTGAATGAGTATCTTCGCACACAGACTAGATTTGTTGGGGATCTCATGATATCCTTGCTAAATAACTCTCAATACTTGATAAGTTGCGAGTGCTTCTACATGCTTTCAGAGCTCATGTCGCTAGGTCGCTTACTAAGTGACCATTAAATAAGATCAGTACAAGATGGGAGCGAAAATTTCATTCTATTTTAGCCTTTAAAATGTTCGTTAATGGTACAGATAGCCCAACTTGGGAAGTGAAATGTGAAAATTAAAGAAAATAGTAGGAAATCTATTGCATAAGCTTCGAAAATTGTTCATGAATGGAACATGGCGCCGTCATCCAAAAATTTTTAGCCGTCTTCAATACAAAATTGTACGACTAGGCAATATTTGCTTCTCCTAAAAGATATTTTACAGAAAACAGTCGTTGGGTGTCTCTGATGGTAACATATCAGCAAACAGAAAATAAAGTAACACTTTCAAGCAGTTGAAGCTGATAAAGCGGATGCGCAAACGGACCCTCACCAAAACCAGGACATTATTTCAGACTGTCTAGCGCGCGTTTCACTTACCCTTGTTGTGCAAAGCTAAGGAAAATAGCTCTCAATCAGCTTCAAACAGTTAGCTTGAGTTAATTGCTTTGGAATGAGCGTCAAAATGATGGTCCAAATTGCATTTTTATTGCTAATTTGATCTCAGCAGAAAGGAAAACACCGTCCGAAAATCCCTCCTTCTTGGATCAATTTTAACGGGGTATATAATTTCGTGTGAGTCTGTCAATTGCCTGTGCGATTGATTTGATTTTCTAGACGAATTTTGTTTGTACCACAGGTGTACAAAAGCAATGACTATAACGTGAATTTGCTCTATTGCAATTGCCAATAAATGGCTTTCAAAAAAGACGGCGTGCATTTTGTCCTTTTTCCTAAACGGGGTTATAAAGTTGAGGGCGTCGTCCTAAACAATATTTATTGGTCGAGTACTCCCTTATTAAACAAAGAACAACGTAAGACTTAGGCAGTTTTCTAGCAAACGGATCTTCTACAGGTCTTAACAGGGAACCAGGAAACCACGAGAGTCTAGTCTTCTTACCTAAGTTGTCCAGTGGAAAACTGTCAGTATTGTCCAACTGAGTCAACTGCAAGCAGCTTGCTCGAATTAGTCCAACTGGAATGATATAACTTGGTCAAAAATTTATAGTGTGACATCGAAATTCTCAGAAGAAGGGGGAAAGCCCCATTCTATGCAATATGAGAAGTCTCTTAAGTTGTTTCTTATAAATGACGGCGGGAATCAATGAACTTTACTCCATGATGATTCATGTTTCCGAATGTAATATGGAAAAGACCTTGACCCCACAATAACCGTATTTGTTTTTTGTTTTAAATACTTTTTTCCCTGTTTGTTTTCAATTTTAGTTTCCCTTTTGCAACAGTGATGCAAAAAACAATGAACTACCTAAGCGATAGGTTCAGTTTCGCTCGGAACGCAAACGTGCAATCTACAGCCAATTTACCCCTTTGTTATTACACGAAATTCCTCTTCTTCGATAAGTCCCTTATTCAACTGATCGGTAACGTAAACATTGCGTTTATCAAAAGCGAGACATGCAGATCAGGTTCACTCCACAATCCCTTGAATCTGCTGCCTGATGTGTTTCCCTCAGTTTCGCTTTCCTTGTTTATTTCCGTTTAGTTGACGTTTTGTATTACACCTCTATTCACAAAAAAACTGCTGGCTCGGCACAGGAGAAACAAGAATTATTCTTTTAAACACCTTTTTCGGTTAGTAGTTGTGGTCACTTAAGCTGTTTCGTTAGTCTTTCTCTTAACATTTATTTATGGAACTAGCTTGTCTCCTCCAGACTGTACAAACTTGTTAAGTGAAAATGCCCGGGAAATGAGATTAACTTGCAGCCCCCAGAATCGTTGGGAATATCTGGCCTCCACTCAATGACCCTCTCGAAAGGAAATCCCCTGCCTATCCGGTTAGCTTAAATGCATCTTACTTAGTTGATCCTGAAGGAGGAGACACCGGTAGTCTAGAGGAGGAAAAGAAAACTCTGCTTCAGTCATAAAATCCACGCGTGACTATTAAAACAATTATTGAATAACGCCTGTAATGAAGATGAACCAGAAAGTGTAGCCTGGGACCAGGCTCTGCAGTGGGGGAAAAAGGCAAAAAACGGCCGTATCAAATAGGTAAGATATCGGCGAGCGAAGCGAGCCGAGCGGTATTCTTTCCCCTCCCCAGACTACCGTCTCTGCTCAATCAATCAATCAATAAACTTTATTTACCCTCGAATTTACAGTGTAGCACTCAAGTGCTAATATCTTCGAGCCAACTACATTAATAAATAATTATAATAAAAAGTTAATTCTATATAGCAAAAAAGATAACTAACTACCTAGACAACTAACTTGCAAATTATCATGATGTAGAAAGGTTTGCAGTTCCTGCCCTTTTAAGTAAATTATTGTTCCCAGTAGATATCAGTCGTCGAAAAGAAGTAAAATCAGAAATAGTGCGGTAATGGTCAGGGAGAGAATTCCAAGATGTTGCTGCCAAGTAACTAAAGGAATTGATACCATAAGAAGTGGTCGATGGTTTGGGCAAACAGAGCATATTATGTCCTCTTAAAAAATAGGTGCTAGAGCGTAAACGAAGCATATCTTCGCACGCCGATTTTTTTTACGCCCACACCGATTTTTTTCTCCTTTTTCCCACGATGCGGGCCTGGTCCCAGGCTACAGAAAGTGAGGCGATATGGTTCTCTCACTTTTAATTTTCATGGTGACTCTAGTCGCCCAGTCTAGGAACTTCTGTGGGGGAAATAACTAGCCTGAAACGACTGGATTCCACGTGGAGATCGAGCCGCCATCTTGGATTTCGACTTCATGGAAGATGTTACTTTCGCTCTAGAATGAATTATCATCACAACTCAACTGCTAGTTTTCAATTGATCCGACTAGTTAAAAGTGGAGATGTAAGTCTTAATCCTGGTCCCGCTGCTATTCCAGTTGTAATTGGTAATCGACGTCCGACAAACTGTTATCCTGCTAATGCCACTCGTAGCTGTGTTTCACGGCGTTTGTGTGGCTTGGACAACTTGAGAAATGTTCAACGACAATCTGATTTTGTATCTCACAGATATATTTCCTGCTGTGTTCAGCTTTGCCTGCTTAATGTAAGATCTGTTAAGAATAAGGCGATGATAGTGAAAGACTATGTTGTGGACAATGATATTGATATTATGGCTTTAACAGAAACATGGCTGCGACCTGGAAATACCAATGATGTTGAAGTGGGAACTTTGTGCCCTACCGGCTATAGGTTCCTACACGTTCCAAGATCTCATTCCAGGGGAGGAGGAGTTGGTGTGTTATTTAAAGACAATCTTAATATCAACTCCTCAATGTGTGACACCTTTCAGTCATTTGAATTCATGGATGTCCGTCTCAGAAGCCTTCAGTGTATTAGGATCCTGGTCATTTATCGTCCACCCGACAACAACTCCTGTTTGCTTTTCTTTGAAGAGTTCTCTAGATTACTAGAGCAAATTGCTGCTGAGCCTTCGGGATGTTTATTAATAACGGGTGACTTCAATTTCCACATGGATGATCCAGACAATGCTAATGCCAAGCGGTTTGCAGACCTTCTTGAGTCATATGATCTGAAACAACATGTCAATTGTGGAACTCATGCCAGTGGCCATACCCTTGATTTAGTCATTACAAGATCAGATGACTCACTTATCAAGGGTACCAAAGTTAAGGATCCTGTTATTTCGGATCATCTTGCAATTCATTGTGTGTTATCTATTCCGAAACCACAATTTAGAAAAAAATTGATTAACTTCCGGAAATTACACTCCTTAAATATGGACTCCTTTTGTAAGGACATTATGGATTCTCCTCTGTTACAAGATCAAGCTACAGACTTAGATACGATGGTAGATCAGTATGATAGGGTTCTGCGACAGTTATTGGACCAACATGCTCCAAAAAAGAAACGTCAGGTAACTGTAAGGCCATCTGCACCGTGGTATACATCGGATGT
>NC_133201.1:47536541-47571541 GCF_958299795.1 Porites lutea | reverse complement strand
GACTTCTGGTCCTTCTGCCTTCGGCCAAAGATCTGTTGGCCTGCAGCGACACCGAAGCATCCCGCCGCACCCGAGAAAAATCCTCTGGTGACCAGGGTGCGGTTTAATACAACTCTGTCTCAATACAGGCTGGTCTTCTATTCTGGCCATTCAGATGTTAGCAAAAGCAACGGCCATCTTTGTTCCCATGGCTGTTCCAAGGTACCCCGGGGGGTGTGGGGGTATTCCCGGGAATTTTTGGTGGGCGTGAGCCGCCAGGTTCTTAAAATCCTGACCCTGTTTCACACTAAAAAAATGTTATTTCCCACACCCGTTTCAGACCCGTCTCTTAAATCCATACCCATTTTCAGACCTGGTATAGAATTTAGACTGGAGCTGAAACGAGATTTCATAAAATCCATTTCGAATTCGCTTATTACTCTTTCTTCCTGATTCATTTGGAGTTAAAACGACAACTACATCTACATCTACATTTATTAAGTTGGTAAAATCTGTCGCAGACATCGCACCAACTATTAAAAGAAACGATCATAAAATATATACAATGCTCGGATAAAAAATTAACAAATACAATCTGATAATACATATACAAAAATAAGCGAATCATAATATAGGGCAAACAGTATGTAAGTAAAAAACGTCTGGTAATTCGTAGCTAGGTAGGGGAGTAATTTGAGTTAAAGACAGCCAAGGAGTTTGACTCAACTATCAATCCGCGGGTAGCTTTAGCATAGCCTTATGGTCCATACGTTCATACACCCCCGTAGTTTCCTCGAAAACCATACCCAATTCCCAGTGGAGGATCCAGGGGAGGGCCCACCCCCCCCTGATTTTTTTTTGGAGACAGACCCCCCCTTCCCTTATCTAAGGGTCTGGCTGACCGGGCTCCCCCTCTATCTCAAGGACTGGATCTGGCACTGATTGCAGACCAAAATGGGCAAAATCTATACCCGTTTAAGACTGAAAAGGCGCAAAAAGCCTACCCTTTGAGGCGGCACATACCTATATGGCTTATATAAGGGAGTACTCCCCCCGGGGTGGGTGTATGAGCTTTCCCTCCTTAAAATCTTCGTATGCATACATATGGTGGTTAGGCCTTCTTCGTGTGGTACAAGCTCTGAAAGTCATTATACTTCCTTTACCACTAAGTGCAGGAGTTATGTGTTGCCCAAAGTTTAAAGACCAAGTTTAGGGAGGAGGCAGAAATTGCCCCAAAAAGTAGGGAGGAGGGAGAAATCGGCTGAAAAAGTAGGGAGGAGGGAGATTTACCGTCCTGTACCTCCCCCCTCAAATGATGTGGCGCCGGAGCCATGTACATGGTTATAAGCGCGCTAGAACTTGGCTTGGGAGTTTGATTTACCTGGCAAGAGAGAAATAGAAATTTTGTGGTGAAAAGGGGACTTTGCACACATAAGGTCGCATAACGCAAAGGAGGATGAGGAGAGGTTCGGAGTCAAACTTGCACGATTTGGTTTTTCTGTAAGCAGGTGGAAGTCAATGTAGAAATATTACAAATAATATGTGAATGAATACCCAAAAAAATATAATAAACCCAGATTAATCCCAACATTCTTTCCAGTGGTGAATTTTTCAACCTCCAACAAGTTGGTGAAAAAAGCTGAAAGACAATGTTTGACAGGACCATCAAATTTAACAATGTCTAGTGTAAAAGTAACCTATTTTTTTGCGCAGCTAAATGATGAGTTGCTGAGAAGGGAGAAGTTGGACAATGGACCAGCTTCTATCAAGAATACCTTTGACCTATATATAGCGAACCCTTTCACTCTTGTAGAGTGGATATAACTTAAAGTTTGTGGATGAAAACCTATGGTGTGAACATATAAATGAAGTCTCTTTGGTAGCATTTTAAATGGCGCTATTTGTTGTTGTGGTTGTTGTTGTTGTTGTTTTTTTTTTTCTAATAAAAAAAATTAAAATGAAATATAGAAATTCTTTGAATTTTGGCTTTCGCCACTTCTGAGAGTGAAAAGTTGGAAAATAGTGTTAAAACTCTTATTTATACACAAAAATTGTCAAAATTAATAAGTCACTCTAAAACCTCTATATATTCTTTTCACTTTAATTAGCTATAAATTACTTTTAATTAGACACCAAATTACGAGGGTTAACAAGCCAAAGTTTAAATTCCTTATACGCCTGATTACAATGACAAGTACTCTTTTTCAGTGCGATGTATTACTTTAATTTAATAAACAGTTAGGAAGCCGAGTTATTGTGCTAAAACCATTTCAATTAAGGGTAAATTAAGGTGGAATGTTTTACCAGCCTATTTTAAAACTGAATGGACCGAGGTCAAGCTCTAAACCATCTTTGGAGACAATGGCGCCTCCAACACCCGGGACAATGGCTCCAACGCCGCCGTAGCCAGCTCGTAGGGCGCCTCGTACCCCAATGTCAGCGCCAACCTTGACTGGGCCTGCTTGAAGCATTCCTGATCCAATATTGTACCCAACTTCAGCTTGAATTCCCCTTTCTCCAATACGACCCTCAGCTCCACCGCTCAGACCCTGTACCCCCGCTCCAAGCGATCCAGCATGGAATTCAGCTTGCCCGACACTTCCTTTCATACCAATATAGGCTTCATCCTGGTCAGCCTTTAAACCCACATTTCCAGAAGGCAAATCTGCTTCAAGGGAGACTTTATTCTTTTTACTAACTGCTCTGGTACGAGCAAGCCTTAATTCTGCATGCATATCGTCAACTTCAACCTCTGGCCCGCGGCGGTACCCGGGTTTCCTGAATTCTTTATCTGGATCATACTTGGTATCTATTTCCACACTGTATCCAATGTCATCCCCGATTCCCTCACCTCCTGGCGAAGAATTGTCATTGCTCATATTGCTAAATTGTAAAAAGGTAAGTGTAGAAAAAATGTTAGCGTAAAATTGTGTATGGTTGATGGATAGACATTAAAGCACATTGTATCCTCTGAGCAAGCCCGGCCACTACTGCACTTGGAACAATAAATAAACCATGCCCCTGCGCCAAGCTTTTCCTTGGCTATTAGTACGGGACCCGTACATCGACTTTTTTTTGCTATTCATACGGGATTCTGTCTTAATTTATTAGGATTAAGCACTGGCAATACTAATTAGCCTTAAGCAACAGAAACAGTGATTAGGGTTAAGCACTGACTCGAATTTAGGATAACGATTGTTGCGATATGTATTAAAATCAAATACATTTCAGCGGCAAATACTATAGATTCTACGCCCAGGGATCGATTCTCAATCTAGCCACACTGAATTTTTTTCCTTTAAAATTTTGCCACTGAATTTTCAGTTTTCCATAAAAATTGAACAGTGGTTGAAGGGACTTACTCTTTCATGGACATTTGTTGACCAGAAATTTCAAGAGACTTAGAAATTTCATATAGATTTCAAGAAGAGACTTAATCCCGTATGAATAGCAAATACACGTTGGGGAGCATGCAGGGGGCGAGGGGAAGAAAGTACCGCGCCTTTTGCGTTTCCCATCATCCCATCGTCATTTTTTAAAATTTTTTAAAATTTTTTATTGGCGGAAGTTTATAATTCTTTTGGAGCTGAAGCTAGACGGTGCTTATCAATTTGATAAATTTAAGTTAATTGAGTTAATTGATCTCAATAAACAAAAGTTATCACTATTTTTGGTTATGAAACAATTTCCATTAATCACTATAGACAAATTTTAAGAGTAGAATGCTTTGTTTTAATTTTTAGTGATGTACTAGTTAGCAGCACACTTACACTTCCAGTGAACATTTACACTTGGAAGAAGAAGAAACCATGCTCGCCCGGGGCAACGAAAATTTTCGTGCCCCGGGCGAGTTTATTATTTTTTAATTTTTAAAACTAAACTAGTGAGCAGCACTCTGCGAACTCTTGCTGTAAAACTTGTTTATTCTCCTACGCGTTTCGTCTAACTAACGTAGACTTCTTCAGGGAGTTTTACAATCAAACACTAAGCGCCTGTATTTAAGCCATAATATGACTAAAAATAATGATGGTCGCAAACATTGAAGGTTTGGCCGGATTTACGAAAAGGAACAGGCGCAGCTGTGAAATTTTTTACGCAAGGCGTAAGAATACTTTGGGGCCACGGTTTTAGCTAAAACCGTGGCCCCAAAGTATTCTGAAATTTTTTACGCAAGGCGTAAGAATACTTTGGGGCCACGGTTTTAGCTAAAACCGTGGCCCCAAAGTATTCTTACGCCTTGCGTAAAAAATTTCACAGCTGCGCCTGTTCCTTTTCGTAAATCCGGCCAAACCTTCAATGTTTGCGACCATCATTATTTTTAGTCATATTATGGCTTAAATACAGGCGTTTAGTGTTTGATTGTAAAACTCCCTGAAGAAGTCTACGTTAGTTAGACGAAACGCGTAGGAGAATAAACAAGTTTTACAGCAAGAGTTCGCAGAGTGCTGCTCACTAGTTTAGTTTTAAAAATTTTAAAAACTGAATTTTCAGTTTTCCATAAAAATTGAACAGTGGTTGAAGGGACTTACTCTTTCATGGACATTTGTTGACCAGAAATTTCAAGAGACTTAGAAATTTCATATAGATTTCAAGAAGAGACTTAATCCCGTATGAATAGCAAATACACGTCGGGGAGCATGCAGGGGGCGAGGGGAAGAAAGTACCGCGCCTTTTGCGCTTCCCATCATCCCATCGTCATTTTTTAAAATTTTTTTAAATTTTTTATTGGCGGAAGTTTATAATTCTTTTGGAGCTGAAGCTAGACGGTGCTTATCAATTTGATAAATTTAAGTTAATTGAGTTAATTGATCTCAATAAACAAAAGTTATCACTATTTTTGGTTATGAAACAATTTCCATTAATCACTATAGACAAATTTTAAGAGTAGAATGCTTTGTTTTAGTCAAAAATTGCACAGGCAAAAAAAAAGAAACTACCGCGCTTCCCCACCCTCTCCCCCGGCCCACTCTTTACATAAATTATGAACCTCCCTAACGCAATTTTCAAGGTAAGAGTTTGCAAAAAGATACCAGATTTTAAGAATGGTGAATCGTAAGTCGATAGAGAAATACAATTAAATGTATTCGATGGAACAACGAAAACTACAGAAATTGCTGAAACTACCAGAATCATGAAAATTCACAAGATCGTCTACTGAAATACATGCAGGGGATGCGAGGCCACTGCTGGATCATTTACTTGGAATTTTCATTTTCCGAAAAAAGACTTAATGTGAAACCAGAATATACTAGCGGAAATTTAAATAAAAGGTCGGAGTGACTCCTTAGCCAAATCAGATATATGTTACACTGTTTGCCCCACCATATCGTATTTCTGCCTTGATCTCTAAGATGACATCTCTTTTCCTTTAGTTAGTACTTTAAGTGACTGTATAACTAATAAAATGTAAACTCAATCCCAAAAATGACTCGAAAACTGGTCCAAAACGCGTTCATCGTTCAGTAAGTCCATCGCCTGACCAACGGGTATATGTCAACAATAAAGAACGGAAATTGATGTTGTGACCCGGCTCTATATTGTGACACTAGAATTATTGAGTTCTTCCAACAACGAATGTTTCTCGGAATCGTGCCTCATGAGCAATTGTAAAATTGAAAAACTGATGGTTAAATTAGTTGCTGTTTGGACTTTCATCAACGTTGCACCATTAAAGTTTCAGCTAACTTTCCGCACTACACTCTTTTCTGTTATACACACTGTAGCTACGGGGCAGAATTGAAAGAGTCCTGTGATTTTCGCACACAAACTAGATCTGAACACATTGAAAATACTTTTTGGGCTATTCAGAGTTATTTTTAGATCTCTAGAGATCGTCCCAAGCGGCGCTATAAAACTTTGTATCTGTTTGGTCATCCCAGGGCAACTTGAGCCTTTTCGAAATTACAAAGGCTTGAGTTTAATTTTCAAAAATTTAAAATGCAATTTGACATATTATGAAAGTGAGACATTTTCTGATTCCTCTCGCCATCCCATTTTTGAATCCGAAACTTAAATTTTAGGTTTCCCTTTTTTTTTTACTAAAAATAGCCTAACTTAGGAAGTGAAATGTGAAAATTCTGAAGTTCAGAAAATCGTAGGCAATTTATTGCATAAGCTTCGCAAATTGTTCATGAATGGAACATGGCGCCGTCATCCAAAAATTTTTAGCCGTCTTCAATACAAAATTGTACGACTAGGCAATATTTGCTTCTCCTAAAAGATATTTTACAGAAAACAGTCGTTGGGTGCCTCTGAGGTAACGTATCAGCAGCAAAAACCCGGAATCAAACAGAAAACAAAGTGACACTTTGAAGCAGCTAAAGCTGATAAACTGGATGCGCAAACGGACCCGGCACCAAAACCAGGACGTTATTTCAGACTGTCTAGCGCGCGTTTCACTTACCCTTGTTGTGCAAAGGGAAACAGCTCCCAATCAACTGCAAACAGTTAGCTCGAGTTAAGTTCTTTGGAATGAGCGTCACAATGTTGGTCCAAATTGCAATTTTTTATTGCTAATTTGATCTCAGCAAAAGGGAAAACACCGTCCGAAAACCCCTCCTTTTCCTTAAAAGGCAATAGGAGGAGGCTATCAATATTTTTCTCAGAAATCACGGCCAAAGTTTAACAAACAATTTCATGTGTGATGCTTTCATTTGCCGGAAGAAATATTGGCCTCCCACGCAGATTAAAAGGGCCTTGTCACGTGTTCCACCTCCACAACGGTATACGCGGCGTCACGTGTTCCTCCCACACAAATGAACTCATGACGAAGGACGAAATGAAACTAGAGGATTTGCATGAACATGAAGTTGAATGTTTCTACGACAATCTTTATACCCTCTGAACTGGTTTCTGGTGTGTTTCCACTCGGTTTCGTTTTCCTTATTAGTTTACCTCCGTTGAGTTTTACCGCAAAAAGAAAGCGCCTTTTTATACCCCATCTATACTCCGTTCCCGATTTGTAGTTGTACTGAAGACACAGCAGGAGCGTTCAAAACTCCTCAAATTGGTTCTTTCACTTCAATTTCCCTAACATAATAGTGTAAATCCCCTGCCGTTCTTGTTAGCTTACATATCAACAGGCGTTATTTAGCTTAGAACGAAGGTAAAGAGGACACAGCCAAGCAGGGCGTAGGGAGAGAGAGCGTTGAAACGCTCATACGCAACTCTCTGGTTCAGCTGTAATACGAAGAAAGACTGCAACTACAATCGGCGACAAAATGAGTTGAGACACTTCGCCCAAAACTGGGCTTTTTAACCTTTTATTGACTTCAAAAGGAGGAAATATAGCTTTCCTCCCCCATCCCCTCCGTGCAATGTTGTGCCCTTGTTCTAGCTACCTATAGAAAACAACAAACACCCCAACTTTGAATGGAGGGGACAGGGGAGGGGTGCGGATTCTTGTGTTCTCCGAAGTTACCCTATTTAAGTACAATGTCTCAACAATTTTGTCGCCGATTGTCTGAATCTCAAAAGTGGCCGTACGTCCTTTAGAAAGTTAATTGAATTCATTTCTTTATGCTGTGATGTAAGACCCCTGGTGGCTTTTTATTTGTTGTGTTCGACTTCATCATACCTATTTTAGAACAAGTAGAATAAGTCGATTTCGTTATTTTCAGTGCGTGACATTTCGTGTCACGCTTAACCGTGCCTTGACATCGTGCAATGTGGCGCGTCGCGCACGATTTCTTATTCTCTCCTTTAACGAAATGCATCGAAACAAAGAACAAAGTGAAAAGGATAGAAAAGTTAATAGATTTCTAGGCATTAAAGTAGTTATAATGGCTAAAATTGCTCTTCAGGAGGAGTTTCCACGAGTAACCACGAGTAACCACGATGAGTATAAAATAAAATAATTTGATTATCTTTTAAGAACAAAGTTGGTTACTCGTGGTTACTCGTGGCCAGTCTCCTCCTGACCTCATAGTTTCTACTGTAAACTACATTCTTCAAAGACCGTTATGGGTATATGGGTAACGAATCTGTTGCACAGATTCAGCGATGCTATGCAGCTTTACCGTGCGTTAGAAGTTTGAACATTTTTCCTGAAAATTCTCCTGCGCATAGCAATCATGGCTATTTTATCGTCCATCCCACCGTTATCAAATAGCCAAACTTCGAATAAACACTTCGAACTTACTAGTGATATATTCAAATACAATATATTACCTGCCATCGATTACTACCGATCACACTTAGTTACCAGAGGAAAATCAGTCATTCGGTACGTGGGTATGCTGCGTAATTAAATTGAAAACACTACCGAGTACAAAGATTGTCAAAACTAATTTTCCCTCGAAAAACACAGGAAAGGGATTATATCGGTATCTTTTCTATCTTCTGAAAAACGACCCGATGAATATAGTAATCTCAACTAGTTACCGTCTCCTAACCGGTGCTAATAAGACAACAGCGCGTAGATTTCGATTCAGACAATCGGCGACAAAATGAGTTGAGACACTTCGCCCAAAACGGGGCTTTTTTTACCTTTTATTGACTTCAAAAGGAGGAAATATAGCTTTCCTCCCCCATCCCCTCCGTGCAATGTTGTGCCCTTGTTCTAGCTACCTATAGAAAACAACAAACACCCCAACTTTGAATGGAGGGGACAGGGGAGGGGTGCAGATTCTTGTGTTCTCTGAAGTTACCCTATTTGAGTACAATGTCTCAACAATTTTGTCGCCGATTGTAGTTCGCCTTTCCGCTCTCGATCCGCTGAGTTAAGTTCGAATTTATTCCTTTATGTCTTTAGACCGCTGCAATCCACAATCACATTTAATATTTAGCGCATTTTTGTGCGATACATAATTATCTTTAGGTGATATTTTGTTCTTGGTCTTATAAGTTTGTGTTTTTTCGCCTTTTTATTTTAGCTTATGTATTGTCAAAATGGCTTCTCTGTCCTAAACAGGGTATATAATTTCGTGTGAGTCTGTCAATTGCCTGTGCGATTGATTTGATTTTCTAGACGAATTTTGTTTGTACCACAGGTATACAAAAGCAATGACTATAACGTGAATTTGCTCTATTGCAATTGCCAATAAATGGCTTTAAAAAAAGACGGCGTTCATTTTGTCCTTTTTCCTACACGGGGTTATAAAGTTGAGGGCGTCGTCCTAAACAATATTGGTCGAGTACTCCCTTCATTAAACAAGGAACAACGTAAGACTTTAGGCAGTTTTCTAGCAAACAGACCTTCTACAGGTCTTAACAGGGAACCAGGAAACCACGATAGTCTAGTCTTCTCACCTAAGTTGTCCAATGGGAAACTGTCAGTGTTGTCCAACTGAGTCAACTGCAAGCAGCTTGCTCGACTTAGTCCAATTTGGAATGATATAACTCGTTCAATGAACTTGAATCCATGATGATTCATGTTTCTATTTAACGAATGTAATATGGGAAAGACCTTGACCTACAATAGCCCTATTCTGTTTTTTGTTTTAAATACGTTTTTCCCTGTTTGTTTTCAATTTTAGTTTCTCTTTTGCAATGGTGATGCAAAAAACTATGAACTACCTAAGCGATAGGTTCAGTTTCGCTCGGAACGCAAACGTGCAATCTACTGCCAATTTACCCCTTTGTTATTACACGAAATTCCTGTTCTTCGATAAAACCCTTATTCAACTGATCGGTAACGTAAACGTTGCGTTTATCAAAAGCGAGACATGCAGATCAGGTTCACTCCACAATCCCTTGAATCTGCTGCCTGATGTGTCTCCCTCAGTTTCGCTTTCCTTATTTATTTCCGTTTAGTTGACGTTTTGTTTTACACCTCTATTCACAAAAAAACTGCCGGCTCGGCACAGGAGAAACAAGAATTATTCTTTTAAACACCTTTTTCGGTTAGTAGTTGTGGTCACTTAAACTGTTTCGTTAGTCTTTCTCTTAACATTTATTTATGGTACTAGCTTGTCTCCTCCAGACTGTACAAACTTGTTAAGTGAAAATGCCCGGGAAATGAGATTAACTTGCAGCCCCCAGAATCGTTGGGAAAATCTGGCCTCCATTCAATGACCCTCTCGAAAGGAAATCCCCTGCCTATCCGGTAAGCTTATATGCATCTTACTTAGTTAATCCTGAAGGAGGAGACACCAGTAGTCTAGAGGAGGAAAAGAAAACTCTGCTTCAGTCATAAAATCCACGCGTGACTATTAAAACAATTATTGAATAACGCCTGTAATGAAGATGAACCAGAAAGTGTAGCCTGGGACCAGGCTCTGCAGTGGGGGGAAAAGGCAAAAAACGGCTGTATCAAATAGAAAAAATATCGGTGAGCGAAGCGAGCCGAGCGGTATTCTTTCCCCTCCCCAGACTACCGTCTCGGCTCGCTTCGCACGCCGATTTTTTTTACGCCCACACCGATTTTTTTCTCCTTTTTCCCACGATGCGGGCCTGGTCCCAGGCTGCAGAAAGTGAGGCGATATGGTTCTCTCACTTTTAATTTTCATGGTGACTCTAGTCGCCCTTTTCAGGAAGAAAACCGGCCCCAGGAAAATTATTTTCTTTAAATCTGAACTTCTCTGCTTGCGAATAATGCATCATTTGGATTACACTATATTCATCATTTACCGCAATTTATTTTTCATCTAAAAACACAGTCTAACCTCTCCTTATGGACGCCTCTGTAATACGGACACCTCTCTTTATAAAATAACTAAGATAGTACGCGCGCTCTGATTGGCCGAGAGGAATGTTTGCATGAGAGTATGTAAAGATGGTTGTGGCGTCAAGTTGTTTGGCTTTTCGCGCGCTAATCATGCGAGTTCAAAACTCGACAAGTTTACTTTATTTACCCATTCCTTCGTCGGCTGAAACTTGGAAAATCGTTACAAAGAAGGTGTGTCAATTTTTCTTCGCTTAAGCTGATATTATAAGCGAGAAAAATCCGTATTTTGCAAAGCATCTTTTTGCAAAACAAGAACTAATTACGCGTGCAAGACTTCGTGGACAAGATTTTGCGCCTGTTAAGAATTTCTCTCTTAATCAGTGCCATACAAAGAGTTCTGCGTTTTTTTCTCGGGAAAGTTATTTTATAAAAGCAAAAGCAGAAACTTTGTTCATATGTTTGCATAGCCTGATATAAACACTCGAGGCCTTGGGAGAATTCTCGACAGTTATGCGTCCATGTTCATGTTGTACGGCCACGCAAACCGGTCTCCAGACTATACTGTCTCCTTCTCGTCATAGGTCTTATCAAAGTGGGTTGGTTTCATCCTCAAAATGACGTTAAGGATTTTCGCCATTCAGCGCTTGACGCTATAACACAAGCAGCTCGGCGGGATGAGTTTTCACCAAGCTTAGGCTGTGCGACTTTAACAAACAACAGACGCCATCTTGGACTCGACAAACTCACAGTCAATGGCTACTCAAACGCAAGAGTTAGTCTTTATCCTAATGCTGTGTCCACGTTCCGGTTAACTCGCCTAACAACTAGTGGAGATGTATGCCCGAATCCCGGTCCTCCTACGACAAAACCTAGCTGTCAAATGTGCTCAAGAACAATCGCTCGCAACCACCGAGCATTACACTGCAACTTGTGCGGCCTAAATTACCACATGAAATGTGGTCAAGTGACAGCCAGGGAATACAAATCTATTCAATTAAGAGACCCGAAGACATGGATTTGCAATAGCTGTTTATTAAACCAACCCCTGTCGGCCTGTGGATTCGACGAATCTGACCTGCTTACAGCTTTACCTTTCAGTTCATTGTCAGACGAGTCGTTTTCTTCAGTGATCGGGACTAATACACCGCCGCTTTCTGACGTACTTCCCAAAGATGACGAATGCGAAAGTCCTTTCACTGACCTAGTCCATCAACTGTCTAAATGCTCAGCTAAAGATGTAAAAGTAGCACATTTGAACATCTGCAGCTTAAGAAACAAGATCGACGAGTTAAGATGCTTGCAGTTATTATGCAAATTTGAGGTGCTGGCAATAACTGAAACTCACCTAGACGAAACTGTGTTAGACACTGCCTTGAACATTGACGGGATGAAGCTATTACGACTCGACCGCAAAGGATGCAAAGGAGGAGGTTGTGCTTTGTATTTTGCAGAACATTTACATGCTATTCATCGCAAAGATTTGTTTATTGAGGGTCTTGAAGCGATTTGGCTACAAGTCAAAACTTCTAGCACCCTGGCCCTATTTTCTGTCATTTACAGACCACCTGACGACAACCTTTTCTTCGAACGCATCAACACGCCACTTGAAAAAGCCTGGCTGAGATCTGAAAATATTTTTCTACTCGGCGACTTTAACTGTGACTTTTCTTTTCAAGGCGATCCAGATAACATCCTGCACCGAAACACGATCAAACTGCGTTCTATCTTTGAGTCGTTTAATATGCATAATATGATTCAGGAGGCCACAAGATCAACAATTTCATCACGCACATTGCTCGATCTCTTTGTAACAACAAAAAGGGAGCTCATCAGCTCTTCTGGAGTATTCCCACTGGGGCTATCAGATCATGATTTAATTTATGCAACCATTCGGCTCCAGAACAAAAGACCATCGCCAAAAATCATCAAAACAAGAAATTACAAAAGAATGGACGTAGAGAAATTTAAACATGATCTTGAACGTACTCCATTCACGTCGCATCCATCTTCGAAGAGCCTGACGACCAGCTATGGGTTTGGGAACGACTATTAGACGATATTTCCAATGAACATGCTCCGTGGAGGGAGATAAAGGCAAGAAGCTTTTCCTCCCCATGGATAACTTGCGAAATTCGTCACAAAATAAAACCGACGGTATAAACTGTTTAAAGCGGCAATTTCTAGTAAATGTCCAGAGCAGTGGTCTAATTACAAACGAGTCAGGAACGAAGTTACGTCTGATCTAAGAAAAGCTAAATCATCTTATTTTTCCACCATTTTTAATGAAGTCAAGTCCTCGAGTGCATACTGGAATCTTCTTAAAAGGGCTACCAACCCCAAGGTCCGCAAAAACATCGGGCCTCTTAAAAAGGATGACAGCACCCTGGAATTTACGGACTCGGCAAAAGCAAACCTGATGAACTCTTATTTTGCTACGATTTGCCTAAAGCTATCCAACACTTTACCCCCGCCTACAAGTTGTGGACACGGGGTAACTTGCGCAGACAAGGGCGAGACGGATACTCCTCGACTCACAGATGCCTATGTTTCAAAGTCTTTAGTAGCGGACAAAATAAAGGCGCTAAAAACAAGAAAATCCACGGGTCCTGATAACATACCTCCAAAGTTTTTAAAGCTAGCAGGCGATGCGATTGTCCCGTCACTCCTCAGCCTATTCCGACTTTCCATTACCACCGGTAGGGTGTTCACTAGCTGGAAAACTGCGAGGCTTATTCCAGTATATAAAAAGGACGATGAAACCGACTGCTGCAATTATAGACCGATATCATTGCTAAGCGTACCAAGCAAGATCCTTGAATCAGTAGTCAACGACACAATTGTTCGTCATGTATACAAAGCTAATAATCTAGTCACGGACAAACAATGGGCATACCGCGCAGGATTTTCAACAGAACTGTTACTAATACAACTTACTGAAACATGGAGAGAAGCTGTGGACGCAGGCGTAGTGGTAGCAGTTGCCTTCATAGATTTTAAAAAGGCATTCGATAGTGTGTCGCACGCCATTCTCGAAACGAAGTTGGAAAGGGACTTTGGCATATCAGGGCTACTTCTGGACTGGCTTAAAAGTTACTTAAAGGAAAGACAGCAATACACAGCTGTTAATGGATCAACTTCAGAGATGATACCGATCTCTTTTGGAATTCCTCAAGGGTCTGTCTTGGGGCCGACACTTTTCACTCTTTTCACGAACGATCTTCCGTCCTCAGTATCTTCCGGATCCGTCTATATGTTTGCCGACGACACAACGGTTTACTGCATAAGTGACACGGCAAAAAAAAGTATTGCCAAGTTAAATTCTGCACTTCGTGAATTAAACGAGTGGTGCCTCATCAA
This sequence comes from Porites lutea, assembly GCF_958299795.1. Taxonomy (NCBI): domain Eukaryota; kingdom Metazoa; phylum Cnidaria; class Anthozoa; order Scleractinia; family Poritidae; genus Porites; species Porites lutea. Next base: position 47,557,599 of record NC_133201.1, on the reverse strand, counting down.
CAGATTAACACCCCACCCAAGTAAAAGTGAGGCCATGCTAATCTCTAGAAGAAGTCCCCCGGTTAACATTCCCTCGATCTTTATCGGAAACTCTACGATTGAATGGGTATCGAAATCACGATTACTGGGAATGACCGTCGATGAGAAACTGACCTGGACTCAGCATATGCTGGAACTCAAAAAATCATTTGCTAAAAAACTAGGATTACCTAAGAAGTCGAGATTTCTCCCTAGAAACGTTCGTCAGGATCTCTATTTTAAGGTCATCTTGCCTTCAGTGACCTATGGTCTTATACTATGGGGATCTTGCTGCAATTCCGACTTATTTCAGTCCCTGGAAAGACTTCACTGCAGGGCTGCGAGACTTATCTTTCATTTGCCGAAAGACATGGCATCTGCTGATGTCCTACAACGGGCCCAATGGCCGACTCTGCCTATTTATTATAAATTAGCCATTTTTATCTGTCTTCATAAAGCTTTCCACGATAGGTTACCTGTCACATTAATCGACCTGATTTCTAAGAAACGGGTCACAAACTATTCAACCCGGACTTGCGCTTCTTTAATTGTTCCACGCTTCAACGCGCGTTACATGAAAGACTCTGTCGCGTTTAGAGGCTCAGTCCTGTGGAATGCAGTGACCAACAACTGTAGTGCCCTGACAAAAAACATTCCTTATCGTGATCTCAGGCTAAAGCTTAAATCTCAAGCTAATTTTAATGAATTCAGCTTCAAGATAACGTCTGCATCCACTTGTAATTTTAGAAAAGATGACTTTGTATATACTTAAATTTATGTTCACAACTGGTACTTTCTCGCAATGGGGACCGGGTAGCCTCGTTTTACCTGGCGATTTTCGAAATCTTTGATAGTTTCCTCAAAATTGGTTTGAGCATGAGAGGAACAGACCTTAGACGCATGAGCGCTTCTCCTTTAATGAAGCATTTCTTGACACCTGGTGGTTGCCACGAGTACGTGAAAGGCTTCTGTACGTTGGCTCATGGGCCCCTGGTGGGTTTATGTGATTGCACGTCTAGGATTGGTTCCTTCTTGAATCTAATCCCTTTGTACACTTTTGTGTCCAGGAAAGTGATCTCTGTTTCTTACATCTTAGCCGTGAATTTGATAGTATTTGCCTTTTCCACAGTTTTAGCTCTTTATTTTGTCTAGGTTCCATAGGGAAAACACATCGTCAATATATCTTTTCCAAAACAGCGGTTCAATTAGCCTGGGTGCCCAGAGACTTTTATGCGCGGTTTCCGGTTTGGTAAAGCCGTTTAAAGTGACTCGCGTAAAAAGCGTTTTTTCTCGCGTCTTCGCCTCTAGTGACTTCTGGTCCTTCTGCCTTCGGCCAAAGATCTGTTGGCCTGCAGCGACACCGAAGCATCCCGCCGCACCCGAGAAAAATCCTCTGGTGACCAGGGTGCGGTTTAATAGAACTCTGTCTCAATACAGGCTGGTCTTCTATTCTGGCCATTCAGATGTTAGCAAAAGCAACGGCCATTTTTGTTCCCATGGCTGTTCCAAGGTACCCCGGGGGGTGTGGGGGTATTCCCGGGAATTTTTGGTGGGCGTGAGCCGCCAGGTTCTTAAAATCCTGACCCTGATTCACACTAAAAAAATGTTATTTCCCACACCCGTTTCAGACCCGTCTCTTAAATCCATGCCCATTTTCAGACCTGGTATAGAATTTAGACTGGAGCTGAAACGAGATTTCTTAAAAGCCATTTCGAATTCGCTTATTACTCTTTCTTCCTGATTCATTTGGAGTTGAAACGACAACTACATCTACATTTACATTTATTAAGTTGGTAAAATCTGTTACAGACATCGCACCAACTATTAAAAGAAACGATCATAAAATATATACAATGCTCGGATAAAAAATTAACAAATACAATCTGATAATACATATACAAAAATAAGCGAATCATAATATAGGGCAAACAGTATGTAAGTAAAAAACGTCTGGTAATTCGTAGCTAGGTAGGGGAGTAATTTGAGTTAAAGACAGCCAAGGAGTTTGACTCAACTATCAATCCGCGGGTAGCTTTAGCATAGCTTTATGGTCCATACGTTCATACACTCCCGTAGTTTCCTCGAAAACCATACCCAATTCCCAGTGGAGGATCCAGGGGAGGGCCCGCCCCCCCCTGATTTTTTTTTGGAGACAGACCCCCCCCCCCCCCCTTCCCTTATCTAAGGGTCTGGCTGACCGGGTTCCCCCTCTATCTCAAGGACTGGATCTGGCACTGATTGCAGACCAAAATGGGCAAAATCTATACCCGTTTAAGACTGAAACGGCGCAAAAAGCCTACCCTTTGAGGCGGCACATACCTATATGGCTTATATAAGGGAGTACTCCCCCCGGGGTGGGTGTATGAGCTTTCCCTCCATAAAATCTTCGTATGCATACATATGGTGGTTAGGCCTTCTTCGTGTGGTACAAGCTCTGAAAGTCATTATACTCCCTTTACCACCAAGTGCAGGAGTTATGTGTTGCCCACCGTTAATTTTTAAACCAAGTTTAGGGAGGAGGCAGAAATTGCCCCAAAAAGTAGGGAGGAGGGAGAAATCGGCTGAAAAAGTAGGGAGGAGGGAGATTTACCGTCCTGTACCTCCCCCCTCAAATGATGTGGCGCCGGAGCCATGTACATGGTTATAAGCGCGCTAGAACTTGGCTTGGGAGTTTGATTTACCTGGCAAGAGAGAAATAGAAATTTTGTGGTGAAAAGGGGACTTTGCACACACAAGGTCGCATAACGCAAAGGAGGATGAGGAGAGGGGACGGGGTCAAACTTGCACGATTTGGTTTTTCTGTAAGCAGGTGGAAGTCAATGTAGAAATATTACAAATAATGTGTGAATGAATACCCAAAAAAATATAATAAACCCAGATTAATCCCAACATTCTTTCCAGTGGTGAATTTTTCAAACAAGCTGGTGAAAAAAGCTGAAAGACAATGTTTGACAGGACCATCAAATTTTACAATGTCTAGTGTAAAAGTAACCTATTTTTTTGCGCAGCTAAATGATGAGTTGCTGAGAAGGGAGAAGTTGGACAATGGACCAGCTTCTATCAAGAATACCTTTGACCTATATATAGCGAACCCTTTCACTCTTGTAGAGTGGATATAACTTAAAGTTTGTGGATGAAAACCTATGGTGAACATATAAATGAAGTCTCTTTGGTAGCATTTTAAATGGCGCTATTTGTTGTTGTGGTTGTTGTTGTTGTTGTTTTTTTTTCTAATAAAAAAAATTAAAATGAAATATAGAAATTCTTTGAATTTTGGCTTTCGCCACTTCTGAGAGTGAAAAGTTGGAAAATAGTGTTAAAACTCTTATTTATACACAAAAATTGTCAAAATCAATAAGTCACTCTAAAACCTCTATATATTTTTTTCACTTTAATTAGCTATAAATTACTTTTAATTAGACACCAAATTACGAGGGTTAACAAGCCAAAGTTTAAATTCCTTATACGCCTGATTACAATGACAAGTACTCTTTTTCAGTGCGATGTATTAGTTTAATTTAATAAACAGTTAGGAAGCCGAGTTATTGTGCTAAAACCATTTCCATTTTAGAGTAAATTAAGGTGGAATGTTTTACCAGCCTATTTTAAAACTGAATGGACCGAGGTCAAGCTCTAAACCATCTTCGGAGACAATGGCGCCTCCAAAACCCGGGACAATGGCTCCAACGCCGCCGTAGCCAGCTCGTAGGGCGCCTCGTACCCCAATGTCAGCGCCAACCTTGACTGGGCCTGCTTGAAGCATTCCTGATCCAATATTGTACCCAACTTCAGCTTGAATTCCCCTTTCTCCAATACGACCCTCAGCTCCACCGCTCAGACCCTGTACCCCCGCTCCAAGCGATCCAGCATGGAATTCAGCTTGCCCGACACTTCCTTTAATACCAATATAGGCTTCATCCTGGTCAGCCTTTAAACCCACATTTCCAGAAGGCAAATCTGCTTCAAGGGAGACTTTATTCTTTTTACTAACTGCTCTATTACGAGCAAGCCTTAATTCTGCATGCATATCGTCAACTTCAACCTCTGGCCCGCGGCGGTACCCGGGTTTCCTGAATTCTTTATCTGGATCATACTTGGTATCTATTTCCACACTGTATCCAATGTCATCCCCGATTCCCTCACCTCCTGGCGAAGAATTGTCATTGCTCATATTGCTAAATTGTAAAAAGGTAAGTGTAGAAAAAATGTTAGCGTAAAATTGTGTATGGTTGATGGATAGACATTAAAGCACATTGTATTCTCTGAGCAAGCCCGGCCACTACTGCACTTGGAACAATAAATAAACCATGCCCCTGCGCCAAGCTTTTCCTTGGCTATTAGTACGGGACCCGTACATCGACTTTTTTTTGCTATTCATACGGGATTCTGTCTTAATTTATTAGGATTAAGCACTGGCAATACTAATTAGGCTTAAGCAACAGAAACAGTGATTAGGGTTAAGCACTGACTCGAATTTAGGATAACGATTGTTGCGATATGTATTAAAATCAAACACATTTCAGCCGCAAATACTATAGATTCTACGCCCAGAGATCGATTCTCAATCTAGCCACACTGAATTTTTTTCCTTTAAAATTTGCCACTGAATTTTCAGTTTTCCTTAAAAATTGAACAGTGGTTGAAGGGACTTACTCTTTCATGGACATTTGTTGACCAGAAATTTCAAGAGACTTAGAAATTTCATATAGATTTCAAGAAGAGACTTAATCCCGTATGAATAGCAAATACACGTCGGGGAGCATGCAGGGGGCGAGGGGAAGAAAGTACCGCGCCTTTTGCGCTTCCCATCATCCCATCGTCATTTTTTAAAATTTTTTTAAATTTTTTATTAGCGGAAGTTTATAATTCTTTTGGAGCTGAAGCTAGACGGTGCTTATCAATTTGATAAATTTAAGTTAATTGAGTTAATTGATCTCAATAAACAAAAGTTATTACTATTTTGGTTATGAAACAATTTCCATTAATCACTATAGACAAATTTTAAGAGTAAAATGCCGTGTTTTAGTCAAAAATTGCACAGGCAAAAAAAAAGAAACTACCGCGCTTCCCCACCCCCCTCCCCCCCACCCTCTCCTCCGGCCCACTCTCTACATAAATTATGAACCTCCCTAACGCAATTTTCAAGGTAAGAGTTTGCAAAAAGATACCAGATTTTAAGAATGGTGAATCGTAAGTCGATAGAGAAATACAATTAAATGTATTCGATGGAACTACGAAAACTACAGAAATTGCTGAAACTACCAGAATCATGAAAATTCACAAGATCGTCTACTGAAATACATGCAGGGGATGTGAGGCCACTGCTGAATCATTTACTTGGAATTTTCATTTTCCGAAAAAAGACTTCATGTGAAACCAGAATATACTAGCGGAAATTTAAATAAAAGGTCGGAGTGACTCCTTAGCCAAATCAGATATATGTTACACTGTTTACCCCACCATATCGTATTTCTGCCTTGATCTCTAAGATGACATCTTTTTTCCTTTAGTTAGTACTTTAGGTGACTGTATAACTAATAAAATGTAAAGTCGATCCCAAAAATGACTCGAAAACTGGTCCAAAACGCGTTCATCGTTCAGTAAGTCCATCGCCTGACCGACGGGATATATGTCAACAATAAAGAACGGAAATTGATGTTGTGACCCGGCTCTATATTGTGACACTAGAATTATTGAGTTCTTCCAACAACGAATGTTTCTCGGAATCGTGCCTCATGAGCAATTGTAAAATTGAAAAACTGATGGTTAAATTAGTTGCTGTTTGGACTTTCATCAACGTTGCACCATTAAAGTTTCAGCTAACTTTCCGCACTACACTCTTTTCTGTTATACACACTGTAGCAACGGGGCAGAGTCTAAAAAGTGCTGTGATTTTCGCACACAAACTAGATCTGTTGGGGATCTCATGGTCATGATATTCTTGGTAAAAAACTCTCAATACTCGATTAGTTGCGAGTGCTTCTACTTGCTATGAGGCCAGATCATGTCGCTGAGTCGCTTATTAAGTGACCATTAAATAAGATCAATAAAAGATGGGGGCGAAAATTTCATAAAATTTAACCTTAGCGTTAATGGTACAGCGGCACCCAACGATAGTTTCCTCCTAAATACATTGAAAACACTTTTTGGGCTATTCAGAGTACTTTTAGATCTCTAGAGATCGTCCCAAGCGGCGCTATAAAACTTTGTATCTGTTTGGTCATCCCAGGGCAACTTGAGCCTTTTCGAAATTACAAAGGCTTGAGTTTAATTTTCAAAAATTTAAAATGCAATTTGACATATTATGAAAGTGAGACATTTTCTGATTCCTCTCGCCATCCCATTTTTGAATCCGAAACTTAAATTTTAGGTTTCCCTTTTTTTTTTATTAAAAATAGCCTAACTTAGGAAGTGAAATGTGAAAATTCTGAAGTTCAGAAAATCGTAGGAAATTTATTGCATAAGCTTCGCAAATTGTTCATGAATGGAACATGGCGCCGTCATCCAGAAATTTTTAGCCGTCTTCTATAGAAAATTGTACGACTAGGCAATATTTGCTTCTCCTGAAAGATATTTTACAGAAAACAGTCGTTGGGTGCCTCTGAGGTAACGTATCAGCAGCAAAAACCCGGAATCAAACAGAAAACAAAGTGACACTTTCAAGCAGCTAAAGCTGATAAACCGGATGCGCAAACGGAGCCGGCACCAAAACCAGGACGTTATTTCAGACTGTCTAGCGCGCGTTTCACTTACCCTTGTTGTGCAAAGGGAAACAGCTCCCAATCAACTGCAAACAGTTAGCTCGAGTTAAGTTCTTTGGAATGAGCGTCACAATGTTGGTCCAAATTGCAATTTTTTATTGCTAATTTGATCTCAGCAAAAGGGAAAACACCGTCCGAAAACCCCTCCTTTTCCTTAAAAGGCAATAGGAGGAGGCTATCAATATTTTTCTCAGAAATCACGGCCAAAGTTTAACAAACAATTTCATGTGTGATGCTTCCATTTGCCGGAAGAAATATTGACCTCCCACGCAGATTAAAAGGGCCTTGTCACGTGTTCCACCTCCACAACGGTATACGCGGCGTCACGTGTTCCTCCCACACAAATGAACTCATGACGAAGGACGAAAAAGAAACTAGAGGATTAGCATGAACATGAAGATGAATGTTTCTACTACAATCTTTATACCCTCTGAACTGGCTTCTGGTGTATTTCCACTCGGTTTCGTTTTCCTTATTAGTTGAGTTTTACCGCAAAAAGAAAGCGCCTTTTTATACCCCATCTATACTCCGTTCCCGATTTGTAGTTGTACTGAAGACACAGCAGGAGCGTTCAAAACTCCTCAAATTGGTCCTTTCACTTCAATTTCCCTAACATAATAGTGTAAATCCCCTGCCGTTCTTGTTAGCTTACATATCGACAGGCGTTATTTAGCTTAGAACGAAGGTAAAGAGGACACAGCCAAGCAGGGCGCAGGGAGATAGGGCGTCAGGTTGAAACGCTCATACGCAACTCTCTGGTTCAGCTGTAATACGAAGGAGCACTGGAACTACAGTAGTTCGCCTTTCCGCTCTCGATCCGCTGAGTTAGGTTCGGATTTAGTGCTTTATTAGTCTTTAGATCGCTACAATCCATAATCACATTTAATATTTAGCGCATTTTTGTTCGATACATAAAAAATCTTTAAGTCATATTTTGTTCTTGGTCATAGAAGTTTGTCCTTTTTCGCCATTTGTATTTAAGCTTATGTAGGGTCAAAATGGCCTATCGAGCAATACAGGTTGAAGGTCGAGTTTTAGCTTGCCATTCAAAACTAAATGATAATAAACGGCTACAAAAAGTATGTAATGGTTTTTTAAATTTTGTGCATGCAAATTATTACAGTGATCTTTTGTGACACTTAAAACATTCAATGTTTTTAACTTCTCAAGTGGCGGCTTCATAAGGGCGATGGCAAGGGTTTTTTTTGTTTACGTTGGCAATTAGCTTGCTAGGCTTTCCTGTTTTGATGCAGTAATTACTTAAAATTCTTGTCCGAAAACACCCATAATGTTTTAGTCTAGTGCACGCACTCGTTCAATTGCATCTTTGGGAAAACCGAATGCAATATATACCCTTGCCTTTCTGTGTCTGATTTGGGATTGAACTCACCTAAGAAATTTACAAAGCTAAGGAAGGGTTCATAATTTACGTAGAGAAGGGGGGACTATGGCGATTTTTTTGAGGGTGGGAGGGCACGAGTTTTTAGATTAACCTTCTGCCAATATGACTGAAGGTATAAAGCAGGAGCCGTCAAAAACGTTTCAGTCAACACCGCCACTGTGTTTCTCTCTTTCCGCAGGGATCTCCTTGTGAAACTAAGAGGCTGGGGAGAGGGGAAAAGGGAGCATGCAGGGGGCGAAGGGAAGGTGTACCTTGCCTTTTGCTCTTCCCATCATCCCATTGCGCTTATTATTTTTGTCGCGTTCGTCAGAACGCATCCTAATCTGGTGTTCCTGTGGCACTATGGCAGAAATTTTCGATCTACCACGGACGACTGCAAATTAGATTAGCCCCCTCCCCCCTCCGGCAATTAAATTCTATCAGGGGCACCTCGGTCGGGAAACTGGACTCGTTTCGACTCGATTTCCTTTCCGTAATTTTTCCGCAATTGACGAACGCTGATCCGTAATCAATGATTACCTCTAGTTTATTTTTTTATTTAAAATTTTATTAATGACATTGACTGGCAGAATTTTATAATTCTTTCGTTACTGAAGCTAGACGGTGCTTATCAATTTGATAAATTTAAGTTAATTGATCTCAATAAACTAAAGTTATTAATATTTTTAGTTATGAAACAAAATTGTCATTAATCACTATAGACAAATTTTAAGAATAAAATGTCTTGTTTTAGTCTGACTGTCATCTGGGTGTTTTAAGTCGGGGTGGTTGTGGAGGAGGGGGGAGTCATGTATTTTTCCTATAGTTGTGGGATATGGGAGGAGGGAGGAGGGAAAAAACATACCAAATAATAGGGGGGCGGGTTCCAAAAATTGCACCAAAAAAAACACTAAAATCACCATGATACTGTTTCCGCCTCCTCTCTACATAAATTATGTATCTCCCAAACGCAGTTTTCACGGTAAGAATTTTTCAAAATATATCAGATTTTCAAAATGGTGAATCGTAAGTCGGCAGAGAAATGCAAATAATTCGACGGGACCACGAAAACTACAGAAATTGCTGAAACTACCAGAATCATGAAAATTCGCAAGATCGTCTACAAAATACAGGGGATGCGAGGCCACTGCTGAATCATTTACTTGGAATTTTCATTTTCCGAAAAGAGACTTCATGTGAAACCAGAATTACCTAGTGGGAATTTAGATAAAAGGTTGGAGTGACTCCGTAGCCAAATCAGATATATGTTACATTGTTTACCCCGCCATACCGTATTTCTGCCTTGATCTCTAAGATGACATCTCGATCTTTTCGTTTAGTTAGTACTTTAGGTGACTGTATAACTAAGAAAATGTAAACTCAATCCCAAAAATGACTCGAAAACTGGTCCAAAACGCGTTCATCGTTCAGTAAGTCCATCGCCTGACCAACGGGATATATGTCAACAATAAAGAACGGAAATTAGTTTTGTTACCCGGCTCTATATTGTGACACTAGAATTATTGAGTTCATCCGACAACGGCTGTTTCCCGGAATCGTGCCTCATGATCAATTGTAAAATTGAAAAACTTATGATTAAATTAGTTGCTGGTTGGACTTTCATCAAAGTTGTACCATTAAAGTTTCAGCTAACTTTCAGCACTACACTCTTTTCTGTTATACACACTGTAGCAACGGGGTAGAATCGAAAGAGTCCTGTGATCTTCGCACACAAAGTGGATCTGTTGGGGATCTCATGCTCATGATATTTTGGTAAAAAACTCTCAATACTCGATAAGTTGCGAGTGTTTCTACTTGCTATCAGGACAGCTCATATCGCTGAGTCTCTTACTAAGTGACCATTAAATAAGATCATTAAAAGATTTTGGGGGCGAAAATTTCATAAAATTTAGCCTTAGCGGGGTACAGCGGCACCCAACGATTGTTTGCTCCTAAATACAGGGAAAATTTGCAAAAAACTGGCGAACTACCAAAATATTAAAACAAAGAAAAAAAAATATGGACATCTGGTGCATAAATGCCTGAGATAGTTTTATCTAATTCCATAACTATGCAGAACCGATTATAAATGTGATTAAAATATAAGGTATCGGTATTTCGGTATTTGCCATTTTTTCTTACGGTATTGCGATATTGGGTACCCCCAAATGTCCCCATCAGTTGTCATAGCGTCGATTCAGGTATTTCATAAGTTGTCATAATTTATGCGTCATACTCTTTTTGGCACGGTACTTGGCAGAATTGAATGAGTATCTTCACACGCAAACTAGATCTGTTGGGGATCTCATGATATTCTTGCTAAATAACTCTCAATACTTGATAAGGAGCCCCGATAAGTTGCTAGTGCTTCTCCTTGCTTTCAGGGCTCATGTCGCTGAGTCGCTTCCTACGTGACGATTGAATAAGATCATTAAAAGATTGGGGCTAAAATTTCATAAAATTTAGCCTTTAAATTGTGCGTTAATGGTACAGGGGCACCCAACGACAGTTTCCTCCTAAATATAGTGAACCAAACACTTTTTAGGCTATTCAGTGTACTATTAGATCTCTAGCAATAGTTCCAAGCAGTGCTATAAAATTTGAATCGTGTTTGATCATCCTAGGGTTGAAATTACAAGGGCTTGAGTCAAGTTATTTCCAAAGATTTAAAATGCAATTTGACATATATTATAAAAATGAGATATTTTTGAATCCGAAACTGAAATTTTAGGTTTCCTTGTTTTTTTATTTACAGAAAATAGCCTAGCTTACGAAGTGAAATATGAAAATCAAAGTTCAGAAAATCGTAGGGAATTTATTACATAAGCTTCGAAAGTGGTTCATGAATGGAACAGGGCGCTGTCATCTAGAAATTTTTAGCCGTCCTCAATAGAAAATTGTACGACTAGGCAATATTTGCTTCTCCTAAAAGATGTTTTAGAGATAACAGTCGTTGGGTGCCTCTTATGGTAACATATTAGCAAACAGAAACTGATAAAGCGGATGCGCAAACGGACCCTCACCAAAACCAGGAAATTATTTCAGACTGTCTAGCGCGCGTTCCACTTACCCTTGTTGTGCAAAGGGAAACAGCTCTCAATCAACTGCAAAACAGTTAGCTCGAGTTAAGTTCTTTGGAATGAGCGTCACAATGTTGGTCTAAATTGGATTTTATTGCTAATTTGATCTCAGCAGAAGGGAAAACACCGTCCGAAAACCTCCTCCTTTTTCTTTAAAAGGCAATAGGAGGAGGCTGTCAATATTTTTCTTAGAAATCACGGCCAAAGTACAACAAACAATTTCATGTGTGATGCTTCCATTTGCCAAAAGAAATATTGGCCTCCCACGAAAATTATAAGGACCTCGTCACGTGTTCCACCTCCACAACGGTATACGCGGCGTCACGTGTTCCTCCCACACAAATGAACTCGTGACGAAGGCCAAAAAAAACTAGACGATTTTCATGAACATGAAGATGAATGTTTCTAATACAATCTTAATACCCTCTGAATTGGCTTTTGGTGTGTTTCCTTTCAGTTTCGTTTTCCTTATTACTTTACCTCCGTTGAGTTTTACCGCAGAAAGAAGGCGCCTTTTTATACCCCATCTATACTCCGTTCCCGATTTGTAGTTGTACTGAAGACACAGCAGGAGCGTTCAATACTCCTCAAATTGGTCCTTTCACTTCAATTTCCCTAACATAATAGTGTAAATCCCCTGCCGTTCTTGTTAACTTACATATCAACAGGCGTTATTTAGCTTAGAACGAAGGTAAGGAGGAGACAGCCAAGCAGGGCGTAGGGAGAGAGGGCGTTGAAACGCTCATACGCAGCTCTCTGGTTCAGTTTGTACTGGAACTAGTTCGCCTTTCCGCTCTCGATCCGCAAAGTTAGGTTCGAATGTATTGCTTTATGTCTTTAGATCGCTGTAATCCATAATGTCCATAATCACATTTAATATTTAACGCATTTTTCAGTGCGATACATAAAAAATCTTTAGGTGATATTTTGTTCTTGGTCTTAGACGTTTGTGTTTTTTCGCCTTTTTATTTAAGCTTATGTATTGTCAAAATGGCCTATCGAGCAATACAGGTTGAAGGTCGAGTTTTAACTTGCCATTCAAAACTGAATGATAATAAACGGCTACAAAAAATATTTAATGGTTTTTTAAATTTTGTGCATGCAAATTTTTACAGTAATCTTTTGTGACACTTAAATCATTCAATGTTTTTAACTTCTGAAGTGGCGGCTTCATAAGGGCGATGGCAAGGTTTTTTTGTGTTTGTTAGCAATTAGCTTGCTAGGCTTTCCCGCTTTGATGCAGTAATTACTTAAAATTCTTTGTCCAAAAACACCCATAGAAATGTTTTACTCCAGTGCACGCACTCGTTCAATTGCATCTTTTGGAAAACCAAATACAATATATACCCTTGCCTTTCTGTGTCTGATTTCGGATTGAACTCACCTAAGAAATTTACAAAGCTAAGAAACGGTTCATAATTTACGTAGAGAAGTGGGGACTATGGCGATTTTTTTGAGGGGGGGAGGGCATGAGTTTTTAGATTAAATTTCTGCCAATATGACTGAAGGTATAAAGCAGGAGCCGTCAAAAACGTTTCAATCAACACCGCCACTGTGTTTCTCTCTCTCAGCAGGGATCTCCTTGTGAAACTAGAAGGCTGGGGGGAGGGGGAAAGGGAGCATGCAGGGGGCGAAGGGGAGGAGTACCGCGCATTTGCTCTTCCCATCAACCCATCGTGCTTATTATTTTTCTCGCGGTCGTCAGAACGCATCCTAATCTGGTGTTCCTGTGGCAATATGCCAGAAATTTTCGATCTACCACGGACGACTGCAAATTAAATTAGCCCCCCCCCCCCCCCCTCCCCCAACTAAATTCTATCAGGGGGACCTCGGTCGGGAAATTGGACTCCTTTCGACCCGATTTGGTTTCCGTAATTTATCCGCAATTGACGAACGCTGATCGGTAATCAATGATTACCTCTAGTTTATTTTTTTATTTGAAATTTAATTAATGACATACTGGCAGAAGTTTATAATCATTTGTTGCTGAAGGTAGACGGTGCTTATCCCAGTTTGATAAATTTAAGTTAATTAATCTCAATAAACAAAAGTGATTAATATTTTTGGTTATGAGATAATTGTCATTAATCCCTATAGACAAATTTTAAGAATAGAATGTCTTATTTTAGTCTGACTGTCATCAGGGTGTTTTAAGTCGGGGTGGTGATGGTGGAGGAGGGGGAAGTCATGTTTTTTTCTTATAGTTGCGGGATATGGAATGAGGGGGGAGGGAAAAAACATACCAAATAATAGGGGGGCGGGTTCCAAAAATTGCACCAAAAACAAAAAAACACTAAAATCACCATGATACTGTTTCCGCCTCCTCTCTACATAAAATTATGTACCTCCCAAACGCAGTTTTCACTGTAAGAGTTTTTCAAAACATACCAGATTTTCAAAATGGTGAATTGTAAGTCGACAGGGAAATGCAAATGATTTGACGGGACCACGAGAACTACAGAAATTGCTGAAACTACCAGAATCATGAAAATTCGCAAGATCGTCTACAAAATACAGGGGATGCGAGGCCACTGCTGAATCATTTACTTGAAAGTTTCATTTTCCGAAAAAAGACTTCATGTGAAACCAGAATTACGTACCTAGTGGAAATTTAGATAAAGGTTGGAGTGATCCTTAGCCAAATCAGATACATGTTACATTGTTTACCACGCCATTGTATTTCTGCCTTGACCTTTAAGATGACATCTCTTTTCCTTTACTGAGTTAGTACTTTAGGTGACCTTATAACTAAGAAAATGTAAACTCAATGACTCAATCCCAAAAATGACTCGAAAACTGGTTCAAAACGCGTTCATCGTTCAGTAAGTCCATCGCCTGACCAACGGGATATATGTCAACAATAAAGAACGGAAACTAATGTTGTGACCCGGCTCTATATTGTGACACTAGACTGATTACAGAGTTATTCCGACAACGGCTGTTTCCCGGAATCGTGCCTCATGATCAATTGTAAAATTGAAAAACTCTTGATTAAATTAGTTGCTGGTTGAAGTTTTATCAACGTTGCACCTTTAAAGTTTCAGCTAACTTTCCGCACTATACTCTTTTCTGTTATACACAATTTACCTACACTTACCCTTGTTGTGCAAAGGGAAACAGCTCTCAATCAACTGCAAACAGTTAGCTCGAGTTAAGTTCTTTGGAATGAGCGTCACAATGTTGGCCCAAATTGCATTTTTATCGCTAATTTGATCTCAGCAGAAGGGAAAACACCGTCCGAAAACCCCTCCTTTTGCCTTTTAGGCAAAAAGAGGAGGCTATCAATATTTTTCTTAGGAACCACGGCCAAAGTACAACAAACCATTTCATGTGCGATGCTTCCATTTGCCGGAAGAAATATTGGCCTCCCACGCAAATTAAAAGGGCCTCGTCACATGCTCCACCTCCACAACTGTATACGCGGCGTCACGTGTTCCTCCCACACAAATGAACTCATGACGAAGGACGAAAAAGAAACTAGAGGATTTACATGAACATGAAGATGAATGTTTCTACTACAATCTTTATACCCTCTGAACTGGCTTCTGGTGTATTTCCACTCGGTTTCGTTTTCCTTATTAGTTTACCTCCGTTAAGTTTTACCGCAAAAAGAAAGCACCTTTTTATACCCCATCTATACTCCGTTCCCGATTTGTAGTTGTACTGAAGACACAGCAGGAGCGTTCAAAACTCCTCAAATTAGTCCTTTCACTTCAATTTCCCTAACTTAAAAGTGTAAATCCCCTGCCGTTCTTGTTAACTTACATATCGACAGGCGTTAGTTAGCTTAGCGCGAAGGTAAGGAGGACACAGCCGAGCAGCGCGTAGGGAGATGGGGCGTTGAAAATCTCCGGTTCAGCTGTGATGCGGAGGAGGACTGGTACTTTGCCTTTCCGCTCTGATCTTAACCTGAGATTAGGCTCTTTTTTCGTTTCGCTTTGTAACATCCCGTCGAGCAAGGCGAAAGGAAAAGAGAGCCTGAAACAAACCTTCTACGAAACGTCTGCCGCCCACTTTTTTGATTGATTGACATTTGCTGAATCAGCCAACCAAAATTACTTCCGTTGCATGCTTTTTTTAGGATGCAATTTTTTCATAAGTAGAAAAATGCAGACCCGCTGACTTAAAAAATAGCTTTTATCTTTTTTCAACTAAAAAAAACAGTCAGCAAAATCACAAGTTAACTTCTTGAAAGATTATACGAGATCTTCAAGGTTATTTCTGTTGGCGTATATTATTACTCACTCGCTGTGCTCGTTCGTAAGATATTGTTTTTGACAGGAGAAATAAAATTCATATCTTCAAGCCGCCGTGTATTGTTCTTTTTAGCGGAGCTCCACGCTCGAGCGCGCTTCGGAGTGCCATAGCTAAGAAAATCTATCCATCTTAGAAAATTTGGTAATCACGTGACCGTACACCGACCGCCACCTACCGTCTGTCCTCACCACAGGGAAACCACACATTCTAGCTATAGACAGTAGTTGGGAAGCCCAGGTGCAACCTGACCTTGCACATCCATGTTGTGATCAATTGACAGCTGTCAAAATAGGGTATCCGCTGACCAGTACCACCTGACCTTATCGCGGACTCAAGTATCGACCCATCGAGGTCGAGTATTTTTCTTAGGTTATCCGCTGACAAGTTTCTAGTTTTCTTAACGATCGCAGGCTCAAGTTAAATTTTTTTAAGTGCATAGGAAATAAGTTGTGCTTATGAGCTGCACTAATAAAATTTTGATTGCAATCTGACCTCGGACAATGTTTACATGCATGTTTACATGCTTTCTCAGCGTTATGAACCTGCAAGCCGTGAAAGTCTAAAAATATATGAATCTGACCCAGAGAGAGTCTTCACCCCCCCGCCTAGGCTTCACTATACAAAGCAAAGTTAGTGAAACAGATCCTGAGACAGATTGAAGAACTGAGGGAAAATGGGGATACCGTGAGTGACGCAGCAATGCAGCAAAGCACTTCAATAACTTTTCCACCGTTGATTCAGAATTTGGTGATAATTTTACCGTCTTTCCCACTTTCGTTCCTACTGATACATTAAAACCTAAACAGCGTCTGAACAGCATAACATGACAGATGATCGATCGCCGGATGATGTACACCTACCTTATTCCATCAGTTCCCTTCATTATAATTTTGATTCATACGGCGGCAATTTAACCAAAACCTTAGTTGAGCAACGATCAAATTTTTTTATCTATTCTTCAATAAAGCTAGCACTAGGAATGTCCTCTGGAGTAAGATCGACTTGATCGTCCCCCATGTTAGTTATTTTAAATTTACCACGAGGGCTATTAAGCCTCACTTCCATGCAACTTCCGTTTTTTTCTGGAATCGGAGTATTACGAATGGACATGCAGAAATAGCAAAGAAATTAATCTGGCCAAACTCAATTCGAGATTTACTTTCGAGAGGGACTTGACCGAGTCATTTGTCTGGTCCTCAAAATTACGATAATCGTCATTTTGAGGCCAAATAAGAAATAACAATAATCGTCATTTCGGTGTCGAGATCATGTTGATTCAAGATCGCAACCTCGTTCCAAGGTTCTCTGAAGGCAGAGCAAGATAAAAATTTCGCGCGCTATTCGTAGCATTCCCCGTTGCCAATATTCCAAGAGGAATCTTGAGTACTAGGGTGACTCCAGTTACGTGTCGGATGCGTGTGGACGGGCAAATTCGATTTGAATACGAATACGTGTGGACGTGGAAATTTTTGAATTCGGAAAGATCCAGATGTGTGTGGGCGGGGTCTTAAATGAAGCTATTGACGTTTATGATTTTTATGACATACATGTTCTATTGTCGTAGTAAAAGTCTTGAATACCTTAATTCGCTAAAGTTTCAGTTCATGAAATCGCGAAAATTAAGTGACTTATGTTCCAAATTTACGAATAATCGCTAAATTTAAGTGCCGCTAAATAAGGATCTTTTAAAATCGCTAAATTAACGTGTCGCCAAAATTTCATGTAATAAGGTGTTCAGTTTTCCCAGGAGCACTTGAAAACAATAAGATATGCAAAACTAATAAAGGGGCAAACGGAGTGTATTATGAAGGCTTCGAAAATAGAGAACTGAAAAGGTTTTAAATCTTACTGAAAATTTGTACACTGTTAGCAGTTTATCGCGAACATCGTGGTTTCCCTAAAGTTAACTTAAAACCAGGATACTTTACACTTGTAAGTGATCGTTCAAAAAAATCAGCAGACGGTATGACAGCTCTAAAACAGGCACTATTTCTATTTGTATAGTTATATTACTACCTTCATTTAAAATGTTTCCAGAACGTGCGTAAAAATGACTGGAATGAATATGTACATGTTTTCTTTTAACAATTAACTGTAAAATCTGTAAGTGTTTTGTATATGAAAAATTGCGATACTCAGTACATGATATCAAATCACGTCTACGTAAAACAAGAAAAAAACTATGAAACACGCAAGCTTAATCAACACAATGCTGTGTATGTATCATCGTCTGTCAGACCTACGACTGAGTGAAGGAAATACTGTATTCTTGTTTTTTCCTCATTTTTTTCTTTAAATCCGCTGAATTTATAGTGTCGTACAAACAGAACTCTTTTTGGTTCCAGGGGAACTAGAGTCTGCTTGAGGGATATCTTTTTGATTGACAGCTGTCTGTTGTTGCTGTAGTATGACTGTCTGTTGCTGCTCCTCCTGTCCTGTGTATTCCTGGAATATTAATGTACATTTTGCGTTGTTATTTAATTCAGTAATTTGTTGCGAA
Source organism: Porites lutea (assembly GCF_958299795.1). Classification (NCBI taxonomy): domain Eukaryota; kingdom Metazoa; phylum Cnidaria; class Anthozoa; order Scleractinia; family Poritidae; genus Porites; species Porites lutea. Next base: position 47,539,602 of record NC_133201.1, on the reverse strand, counting down.
CGGGTGAACACTATAACTGATCAGCATACTCTAAAAGTTAAGCCAGCTAGGTGATCGCCTTTTTGTCAGTAAAGATGGACTCCGTGAATAGATTAGGCTATGTTCAACCGTCAAACTTTTGACGAACCTAATGCTAATGAGTGAGAAAAATAGATTTTGCTAATTAGCATTCTCTATTTTCCAATTCCACATAATACACTCTGTTTGCCCCCCAAATTTTGCATAAACCATTGTTTTTAAATGCTCCTGGGAGTATTGCATTTTCCCAAGAGTATTTTAAGACAATAAGTTATGTAAAATTTGGGGGGCAGACAGAGTGTATTATGGGGAATTGGAAAATAGTCAATTAGGTCCGTCACATGTGAAGTTTGACGTTTGACCTGGGCCTCCGTTTATATGGAGAAAACTTGACCCCAGCTCTCCTGGGCGAGCCAACGTTTTATACATTTCCTTAAAAACGTGCCGAACCGTTTACATGAGAAACAAAACGTTGACTCGGCTAGAATGATGACCAGCCTAGCCGAGTCACCCTTTTGTGATGGCATGGTGACCCTCCACGCCGGGTCGACTTTTTTCCATAAAAACCGTGCTCTGGCTCGCCCAACCGGGTCACCTCGGTCACCACGATACAATCAGAGGGTTTGCGAGTGGTGTTTTAGACAATCAGAGCATGCATAAACGTTGCTGGCTCGGGCAAAGGGGGTCAACATTTTTCTTGCGTAAACGCTTGTTAAAGTTGACTCGGCTGGCCGAGCCAAAGTGTTGAAAAATGGAGAAAAGTTGGTCACCCTTCAAAGCGAGCTAACATCTTTTTCTCATGTTAATGGTTCGCCACGTTTTGTGAAAAAATGTATGAAAAGCTGGCTTGCCCAGGGTAGCTCGGGTAGGCGAGTGACTTTTTCTCCACATAAACGGGCCAAGTAATATCGGACTTGGTAGTTTCCGTGACCTAATGAAGTGGGATGCTTCTCGTACAGAGTCAAGGTCACCATAAAATTGGACCTAAGGTAAATTAGATCCCCTATTGCGGCCTAAAGAATAGGAGTTACAGCGCATCAAAATGGTGCAACAGTTTACCCAATGAAGTTGAAATTTCTAGATCTTTTAGCATTATCCAAACTAAACATATTTTCAGATCTGCGCGTTTTTTTTAAATTACTATTACTATTGCTATTATTATCATTATCATTATTGCCAATATATAACTTACAGAGAAAGAGAGGGAATTCTTTATTTTTAAATTTGGATTTGTAAAAGTATTTAATTTGTACCGAATCTGAAAACTAGTTTCATAACTAAGAGTGCTCACTAGTCTTAAGACTAGAGCAAATTTGAACACCTTCACATTTACGGTAAATGTGGAAATTTAACACGTTTTATTTTTACCTCAAATTCTGGCCATTTTGTTGGCATGTCAACCCCACAGTTAACAGACCACCAAGAAATATCAGCGGGGACGTCTGTTGCTTCAAAAGCTGCATTCAGTTCACTGTAGATACTGGATATCCTGCACAATCAAAGGCAAGTTAACACGATATAACAAGTACATGTACAGGCAGCAGCAGGGGTTAGCTCAGTCGGTAGAACGTTTGATTCCAGAGGGGGAGGTCCCAGTGGGGGGGGGGGGTATTAGGGGTAATTCTTGCTGTGTATGTGCCGCTGGCCTCTCAGAGTCCTTTCCCCATTTACAGTCTATTCTGTGGCCAATTATAGACTCCATTTTAGTCAATTTTGGACAAGGGCGGTAATTTTATTTTTTAATTCCAACTTAGTCACTTTTTATTTAAGTATCTACCTTATCAATCCTTTAAATAGGTCATCCTAAAAATGACCTACAGTACAAACATTCTGGTACGTTTGCTAACTGTAAATATCGAGAACTGTCTTACCCCAAAAATCCGAAAATGTGCGACCCCATTACAATCAAATGCTACCCTATCCAGCGGCACATCCCCATCAGCCTTTCACATGTATCAGGAAGTACTCCACCCCGGTGGTAGGGCGCGGGTTTGATGGGGCCGGACCAATACTCAGGGTCTTACAGTAACTGAGAATGAAGGTATTGCCTTTGCCTCGCGGACAGCTAGTCCTTCGCGTGGCACGGATGACCAGGTAAAATGGCGGTCCCGTCCTACAAACAAGCATTCAACAGGCATTGAAGAACACTTGTCGATTTTATTATTTGAAGAAATTTTATTATTTCACGAAAATGTATAGTTTTGCAGCATGTCTTTGAACGATCTCTCCAAAAATATGGGATTCAAAAGACCTAAGACCCGATGTCTACCGGACCCGAAAAGCTGTTTCATTTTATGTACAGTATTCCGTGTGTACATGCAACAGGGGCACCCAACGACCGTTTTCTGTAAAAGATCTGTTCGGAGGAGTAAAAATTACCTAGAATTTTCTATAGCTTGAGAAAGGCTAAAAAATTTCTAGAGGACCGTTCAATTCACGTACAATTTCGACACTTATCTCAAATTTCCTACGATTTTCTAAAGTTTAATTTTTCGCATTTCACTCCCTAGGCTAAGCTATTTTTCTTGGACAAAGAAAACCTAAAATTTTCGGATTCGAAAATGCGATGGAGTGAGGAATCAGAAAAGTTTTTACTTTCGCAAGAATTTAATTTGCATCTAAAATTTTCAGGAAAATGATACTGCTTGTAATTTCGAAGACTCAAGTTGCCCTACGATGACCGAACAGATACAAATTTTACAGCGTCGTTTTTAATAGAAAGCATTTCTAGAGATCTAAAAGTACTCTGGATAGCCTAAAAAGTGTTTTCAATGCATTTAGGAGGAAACTGTCACTGGAGGAACCTGATGCAAGATCAAGGTCTCATCATTTACGGGACTTACCTGTTAAAGTGTGGTGCTAATGACATCTGCTGGCAGTAATTAAGTAATGTTTGCTTAAAGAAATTCTTCCTCTCCTCTTCAGACTGCTGGCATTTGTTGAAAACATAACGCATATCCTCCACATACTTTGGGTTATAATTTCCGATATCCCTCAGACTTTCTTCGTACTTTCCTTTTGTGACTTGCACATCGTTAGCAGC
>NC_133201.1:47441541-47534041 GCF_958299795.1 Porites lutea | reverse complement strand
ATCAAGTAAAAAAATGAATTGTTATCAATTTACATTGCAAATTAACTTTTCCAAAGATAAACCTAGATGTCAAATCAGGTGATTAATTATTCATCACTAAAGTTCTTTATGCATTATTTAACATATAAAGTTCTATACGCAGGTCGAGTAACAAGCTCAATAATATAATTGCAGCTTAGGCCACTAAAGATTAAAGATCCCACAGACTCTCAACAATTTACAAAAAAATACAACTTGAAAAAGTAAACCTTACAACACTTACACACGAGTTTTTTCCAAAACTGAGGGGTGTTTTTGCCCGATGCCAAGACTAACCAGTATGTAAAGCCGGTGGAAGAGCATTACCCTTTAAAATTAATGAGAACCACCGCCAAAAAGTGCCACATCGATCCTGCCAGCAACAATGCAGCACATATTGATTTTTAACATGGCTGATGGCAAAGTGCTAACATAATTACTGCCGTTGTTATTTACGTGGAACAAGAAAGGGACATAGACATTTAAAACGACTGAACAGTGACTTTTATTACATTCTTCTCTAAGAGAGATGCTGTTGCAACAATTATTGATTTTAAACAAAACAAAAAAAAAACCTCATGACCAGATGAAACATCGCTCTGCAACACTCTAACTAGTACATGTGAATATGGTAAGTTAACAAACAAATGCCTTTACCCCATTAGAAAGAAACTTTCAGGGGATAAAAAGGTCAAAACCTCTCCATACAAGGTAATACCTTAACATATATACATGTACTTAATTTTGCTTTGACACAAACTTCACATTGAGAAAATAATAATTTCACGAAAGACAACTTTGTTTCTGACTCTCTTTAGTAAATAGCTTATGTTGCTAAGATATGTAATCATGTCAAAATCGACACCTGCTATAGAGGTTCTACATGTCTAGAGTTCAGTGTATATAATTGTGCCTTAAACAAAGGCGCGTGAATGATTAACTGTCAATTATCGCCAACTTTTTGTGAAGAGATGGACTACCGACTTCCAATATGCACATCAGGCTTGGACACAAAAATCCATGAAATAGAGTATTTTGATCTGTATGTTCTCAAGATATTATGCCATTTGCTCTACACATGGAAAGTTGCAAACAATGTTATGGCATTAAACTTGAGCTGAATGAAGACAGCAGGTTTGACATGTCAGGCAGGTCAATTATACGTACTGCAGAAGTTATAGATCTACAATGCTGGTTTATTTTCCTTTTCTTTTATACCTAGCCAGTATCAAGATTTGTATCAGGTATTCAAAAAGCTGAAAATACCAATAAATTGTTACAAATAGGAAAGGGAAGTCGCAGTAACATTCATGTAGTAAATTTTTATGAAATTTAGTTACAGCATTACAGCATTACAATCGCCTGAAAAGGCAAAAAAATATCTTTATAACATAGCGCGCGTGCTTGCCCTATATAAGTCCTATTGAGCCACTATGAACAAAATCTTTATTTACGCACGCCCGTGCGTAAATAAGATGACGTAAGCATTTTGTTTTACCTGGCTGCAGAGTTGTCGTCTGTTAAGCTGCAGTGCAGTTTTCCTTCTCTTTAAAATATGGAAGAAACCAGCGAAGAACTGCCCGATTTTTCTATCGGCATTGACCTTTTAGGTCCTGATCCAACAAGCAGCAAAAATTGAGCCGAATTAAAAAAACTCGCATGTTGCGCGTTTCGCAAATTTGTTGGAAGACCAGCTGCAGCAAATTTTGGCCGAAAGACATTCACTGGGAACAGAACAGACACCAACTGGTCATCAACAACATTAAGAGGTTAAATTTCCGTTTTTATTGTTGTTTTTAAATTTGTTATACACTTTTGTTATCTGCGGACAATCCGACTGAAGCAGGAAGATTTCTCTGGCAATAAGAACACAAATTACACAAGAAGACATAAATTTATTACTCACAAAAACAACTGCTGCCAGGTCTTCTCAAGAAGCCGTAATGACCAGCCAATGTTTGTAAATGAATATGAGTTTAACGAAGGATGACAGTCGTCTTCGCTAAAAACATGTTTTCTGGATTTCGCCGAGCAAAACGTAAACATCTTTTCAGCAAATCCAAACCATAGTCCACGACTTCTTACGAACATGTTAGTATTTTAACTTTAGGTGAACTTTAAGACTCTTTTACCCTTGTTTCTGCTTAGTTTCCATTGATCGTTAACGAATAAAGAAGCAAATTTTCTTTCTCAGTTTTACAGAAAAGCTACAGAAAGAATATTTTCATTTAAACTAGATGATTGTGGAGTGTTCGTAATCAGCCAATAGAAGCGTTTGTTATTGTGTAGCGCGTTACGAGAATTTTGTAGTTAATCAAAAAGCAAGCATTTTTGTCAGCTATGTTATAAAAGAATTTGCTCATGCTTTTAGCTGTGCGTATATCGAGTTATGGATGCACTTGGGAAGTTTGGAGAGCACTCAAGAAGCTAGAGTTGCACTCGGCTATCGCCTCGTGCAACTCTTACGCATCTTTCGTGCTCTCCAAACTTCCCGCGTGCATCCATAACTCGATATACGCACGCTAAGCATGAACAAATTCTTAATTTTCTGTCGAGTAGTTTTTGGCGGTATAACAGAGAAAATAACAAAATGTAAAAAGATTATGCACAAGAAACCTTCTGTGTAATCTCCTTGACTACATCAGACCTTTTATATGACTTACCTTCAAGCTTTGTGGCGTAAAGTCCCTCAATTTCTGCTCTCTCTGCCAAAAGTTTTAAAAGGTCATCACACAACCTGGCGCCATCGTCAATACGCTTGACAGTTCTCTTGTAGCTATTAACATCCCAAAAATTAAACCAAGATGATGAAACCGTCGCCGGATCTGGCAAGGTTCCATTAACTGTGTTTTCATCCGCGTTTGCCCTGCGGTTATCGTTTCGATCTTCGATGTCTTGGATCTTTGGATAAATTACGGAGTTTGATCCTTCTGCAGAGTTTACTGTCCCCGGTAAATTGGCTACTTCATCTTCACCCTCCATTGCTTTAATGATGACGATTAATACTTTGTTTTACAAGAAGATCGATGTTTGCACTTGCGTCAACGTGAGCTAACAAAACGGTTTCCAATCAACATTAAAACAAAACCTGATAAAATATTCCTCCAAACTTCACTAACTGAATATTGTTTTTTTTATGACCTCTCGGTATCCTTAAGTCAGCGGATGCACTCTACAAAACAAAACGCTTGGTAACCTCTCCAGAATATTTCTGGCCAACATGGCGAACGCGAACTCAGAACAAAAACCGGAAAACGAAATGGAAAAAGAAAATTCTTGGTAGCTTTTGTGTCCACCGTCAACAGATGCTTGCCAAATGCTATCGAGGAAGGAGTCATATCCTACTGCTGAATTGTCATACTAGTGAAGGAGCCATCGAGGCAGAGTTCGAATCATACATCGTATGACGTCACCTTTTTAATTTGTGGACATTTTATTTTTTGGACCGTAACTATGCCTGGATATTTTCTCACACGTCGCTTCAACAGCATTTTACCCTGTAGGATCCTGATGATCTTTCAAGATTAAACTATATTTTACTATTTGCTTCACAATTCGATTGACGAGAACCTCTGTGTTCTTCCAAGTCTCATAGAGGTTTTAATGAGATGTTTTGATCACTGATAATCATGAATGTCGAGGAACTGGAACTCTTATCTGACTCTAAGTACCGACAATTTGTCAACGCTATCGATAAAGCACTAAAGAACTTTGAGTACTCCAGTGAATGGGCAGACTTGATTTCTGCACTTGGAAAACTAAACAAGGTAATTTACAGACCCGAATAAATTATAATTATGCTTGTGCTTGCACACCGTGCAATTATTTTTAATTAAAACTTAAAGCGAAACAAATAGATATCGTATTTTATTTCCCTAATAAGTCAGTCGTAATAACATAATCAGGAAAGCATACAAAAAAAAAACATGTATATTGAGCAGTTTGTGAAATGTTATAATTATTATTTCCGTTTGTAGTTTTTTTAAATCTAATTTTATACGCCTGCCCAATTGTATAAAACCTTTGCATTTGCACATTATTCCTCCACTACATCCTTTGAGTCTTAGATTATATTATAGATCTGTGGAATTAAAGTGACGTATTTTCTTAATAGAAAACATTTATAATTTTTATATTGTATAAAAATTATACTGCATTTTCTACTAAAGCCTGCCCTTTTAATTAGATAATGTCTGTCATCCTGTCTGTTGTAAAGATAGGATGAGAATTGTTGATGGAAATGATAGAATGTTTTGCTTACAAAATGGTATCGTTAATTTGTAAATAATTTAAATATAAGCATTTTTCCTATACATGTCCTTGATAATCATCAAGGTTTTTGTAAGTTCTTGGGCCTTAGGAAATTATTATTTTTTGTCTTGTCAAGGTCCTTGGAAAGGAATCAAAGAATGTTTCTATCTGTAGAGTTTCCTCTTTTTATAGCTCTGAGCTAACAAGTCATGTATACAAATGTAATTAGAACACAGACATTTAAGTGTGTAGCATGCAAAACCAATTTTTTTTTATCATTATTTGCAAAATAATAATGTCATCAGGTTTACAATATTCAGTATTTTCTTGTCATAGCTATGGAATATTCCTTAGGGGAAGATGAATTACATTCGTGTATTTATCTTATTTTTTTGTATGATATGGAGAATCAGAAAGTGTGGGAAAGACAATAAAATGAATGTCACACCCTTATTAGCAGATTGAACAGACAGTGGAAAAAATCAGTGGCTTTTTAGAATTGTGTACTTCTAGATTGCATTTGTAGTGACACATCTACTTTGTTTCATACTAACAAAAATTGATGTATCTTAACAAATGTTTCAAAAAATCTACTTTTTTCTGTTTTAACTATAACTGAAAATCTAAATCTTGGTACAATTTTGGCAGCTGCCAGATTTTTACAGAAGCACTATTCTCTTAGACAGCCACTCTTTGGTGCTTAAGAGACTTGAGGAGCAAACCGACGAGGAGAAACCTCGCACTGTCACCAACATTACAAGTGCTTATCATGTTAGGATTTTTTGCTAGCAGCAGTTTTCTGTAAATTATTAATTCACACTTAACTTTCCGCCATTTTTTCCTTTTTTTACTCACTTGCACTGCGACAGCCATGCATAACATTTTCCGCACCATATTTTTAAAAGCAAGCATTTGAAAAACTAGTTAAACCAGTTTATTTTAGTATTTGTGGGATAATTTTGCTTTAAGGAACCCCTTCTTAACACACAATTAGTTATCTGCATAGCAAGAAATTTAATTGTGGATTTACTGCTAATTGGAGGCTAGTTTAATCAGCTGTTGGCCTGGTCTTCTGGTGAGTTATGAAGTATTCACAGCAAATTGACTAGAGCAATTGGTTGAATACATTCGTGATATATTTAAAAGACCACGCTTGAAAGTAATGAAATGAAGCATATGTTTGTATCCAACAGTCTTTGTTTGGGCATCACCTCTCTTGACTCTGTGATTAATATTAATGTTACTCCTTCTATTTTAGGTTTTACAGAATCATACCAAATTCAAAGTGCTTCCCAGAAAGCTTACTATTGGCAAAAGATTGGCGCAATGCATGCACCCCACTCTGCCAAGTGGTGTGCATCTCAAAGCACTGGAGACATACGAGCTCATCTTCACACGCATCGGCCACAAAGGACTGGCACAGGATTTGTTCATATATAGTGCTGGACTTTTTCCTTTACTTGGAAATGCTGCTATGTCTACTAGGCCTTTGTTGATGACTGTGTATGAGAATTATTTCCTTCCACTTGGTAAAGCATTGCTTCCTGGATTATCAGGACTGTTGCTTGGCCTTTTACCAGGGATTGAGGAAGGATCTGAATATACAGACAGGTTTGTTGAATATGCTTCAGTCATCAGAAGGCTCCCAATAATGATTTTATCCTTGCCACTAAACTACCATTAAGCTCATCAGGGGCTTAGCCAGCCCATGGACCTGTAGGCCGGAGCCTACAAATTTTTGGTTAGATCATTCTACCGCTTGTAATAGGTTATGCATTGTTGGGTTGAGCTAAAAGGCTTAAGAGGTCAAAGTGTTTGTCAGGTCAGACTAGTCATGCGTGCAATTTTCAGGATATGTGGATGTGAAAGTCAGTCATGCCTACATATAGTATTGAAAAGCTGGCTACACCCCTGCTCATCAACAAAGATTAGCAGGGAGAAAGTGCCCAGAGAGGCTTGTGGAGAGAAGAACAACAGCCAACTGCAGTGCATGACAATCCTATTGTTGGCATCCACCCAGGCATCATCACCTTTCTAACTAAACTAGTGCAATACCAACTTTATAATTAGCATATACTTATCAAAGGGAGGACGGGGTAGGGAGGAGAACACTTGTTGAACAAGACAAACATGAAGCGACATGAATATAATGGCCTGACCTCAAGACCCCTGTAAAGCTAATTGAGCACCCTCAATATCTCTCAGCAGAGATGCCCAGCAATGCCTTAAAACATAAATACATGTAATATTAATGAGCAGATTTAGAGAAGGGATAAATGAACTTACTGTTTGTGTCTAAGTCTAAAGCACTCAATTAAACCTCGTGTTTTATTAAGCTTAAAAAAGTACCCAGCTCAGTCTTTCAATTTTTAAGTGTGCAAGTTGTACTCAATCAATAATATTATGAGGTGAAACTACTGTAGATGTTATTTGCTGCCCCAGTGGATCTGCATCTCTGTTCATCCCTGGAAATTTTGATGGTGTAATTTGCCTTTCATAATCCTCCACTCATAGGACAATTTCATTATTGGGATCCTTCAGTGAGAACACAGACAAGAAGATTTTCTACACAACATTGTGGCGATGTATTTATTCATCACCTGGCATCCGCTTACCAGGCATCACCTTTATAATGACAAGGCTGAACAGAAAAGGAGTTGGAAACCAAGAGTATCTGTTAGGAAATGACCCTCCTCTTTTAGTAAGTGTTATACACTGCATGTATCGACCTGTATTACTCTCTGAGAGGGGTACAAAATGTATTGAATGGGCGAGGATGCTGGACATCTCAGTTAGGGGTGTAAATTGCAGATTTTGGTATCACTTAGGGTGGCTTGGACAGTAAGCTTAGATTTTGGCCTCTACTAGTCTCCTTCGCAGCCACTCGGGGCGGAGTCACAGGATGGGGAGCATTGCGTGACTCTGGGCGAAGCGGCTGCGAAGGAGCCTACAATCTTGGTCAGAATTGAACGGAACAGCAAACCCCATACCCACCCCAACCCCCAACCCCCCACCCCCCCCTCTAATCAAGGATGAAGCCGCACAAAAGCCAAAACGCGCCATTTATGTATCATTGATTTCGGGGGAGGGGTATACAAATTTCCCATCTATTTTGTCCACGATTGTATTCCTCTACAGGTATCTTTTAAGCTCTGCATTAAGAAGCAATGAAATCGGAAGAAAAATGAAGAAAGAAAGCAAAAAGAAAAAGCACTAAATGACAATGCTTTTGTCACAACTATAGATATACCAGGGCCTTTATTTAGATGTTCGTGTTAGAATGGTATCTTTTAGAGGTCAAATAAAGCTTGAGCCATCCCCTGATTGGTCTCCTTTCGGAGTTTAATTCCAATTTTGTCCACAGACTCAAAAGTTAGTATAGACTTTCTCAAAGCCCGTTTCCGGTTTTTGTTGGTGTAGTTAGTAAGTTAGTACTACCCTAGTAAATAAATAATGCCAAGTGAAAATACTGCTGAATGGGTTTAATTTGAAAGGTCGCGTGACAGGAATTCACTCTACGTTGATAAATGACTCCAACATTCTATCTGTGAGGGAAAGGTTTAGAATGCTGAGAATTTTAAGAGGGAGTTAGTGGGTCCAGAGGAGGAAAAAGGTAAAAAAAAAGTGGTGGCTTAAGTTACAAAGCCTTCGTTTAGTTCATAGTTAAACGGTGGAATGTTATTAAACAACTTAAAAGTCGTTTGACTTCTCTTTTATCTTCTTTCTCAGTATTTTCTTCAGTCTTGATTAACCTATTTACTTTTTACAATAGGTACAATCACTAAGTAAGGCCCTAGGAGACAGCAGTCTTCTTGTCCAGCGGAATATACTGGACTTCCTTCTGATTTTTCTTCCGGTGGACACTTCTTACCTCTCATCCAAGGAAAAGATCACGCTAGTGGCGGCTGCATTAGAAGTCTTATTACGAAGAGACATGTCTTTAAACAGACGCCTTTACACTTGGTTACTGGGATCAAATGCGAAGAAAGAATCGTTGTCAAGAACCGATAGTCTCAGCGATGCGGACCACGAAGGGCCGATGGAGACCTTCTTCAGCTTGCACTCGAAGCCGCTTTTAATCGAGGCTGTAAGGAAAGTGTTTCAGAGTAAATTTAGGTTTGATAAAGGAGACTCGAATGGAGCTAAGAAAGCGCAAAGACTGGCGGTATTAAAACCATTTCGATTGCTGAGAAGTCTTATGGACAAGCCTGAAATCGGCAGTGCGATCGTGGAAGACGTTCTGCTTGATGTTTTTAGGGCACTGTACAACTATTGCAACGTGCTGAAAGAAAATGGAGCGGATGTTGAAGAAAATGACCGTAGAGATTCTGTGGAGAGCACTCACCTCGAGACGAGCACAACTGACTCGTCAAAGATGAAACTCATAGATGAACTCATCAAAACAGCAAACTTGCTTTTCAATTCTTTTGAACCTTATTTTATGTGGGAGTACTTTGCAAAGTTGCTCTCAGATTGCGATAAACAATCACTGACATCAGATAAAGTTAATGGCGTTGACACAGATCACTGCACCAGTAACGGATTTTGTGCTAAACCTACCTCGACAAGCTGTTCGGAAATTTTTCGCTTGACGGATTTTATTCTTGATGTTGTCACTCTTGTAAGTATAATTTTTTCCCATCTCATTTTCTTTCTTGACGTAAAATTCCGAAAATAAGCAATACAGGAAATTGTGGTCAAGGTTTCTTTTATTCTAGAAAAAAAAGAAAATAAACTTAACGACGATAATGGCGAATTACGTAAAGATGGAGGGCCGGATAAAGATATCTTTTTTTGGATGCAATAACGACCGTAGAATCATCCCAGAGAGCAATAATGCCTGTTTTCAGTAAAGTTCAGATATAACGCTCAATCTGATTGGTTTAAAAAGCACTTAGGAAGTGGCTGGAGCACTCAAGAAGTAGGAGGAAACACTAGACTACGTCTTGTGTTTGCCCCTACTCTTCTTTTGTGCTCTTTCCGCTTCCTGCGAGCCTTACAACAGATCAGAGCACTGTCAGGGCTTCTTTATTTTTTAAGAAAACCACGTGACATTGCTTTCATCCTATCGATCTATTGGCGCGTGCAAAGATGGCGTGTATCACGAATAAGGTCCGTTTCCAAACATAAGCCCGGGGGACTTATGTACTGAGGAGCTCAATAAAGAAAGTGTTTTTACCTCTCGCATTTGAGGGGCTTTTATTCAGAATTTCACAATCTGCCAAAGTTTGGTGATGAAGTTAATGTGGAGTCCACTGACAGTTTTGAGAAACATGAACTTCTATAATGTCCTTTATGTCCCATGCTCAGAGCATGAGAGGCAGAAAACAATGCCTTCGTTATTCAAACCCGTGACATATCTGGAAGCTATTGGGCGCTCAATCTCGACTATCTAATCCGCGAGAGTTTTTCAAAAGCTTCCCTTTCCTACTCAGTTTGTGTAACTGCAGAGGCGATAACGCATCAAATGAACACTCAGTGGCTTGGAGGACTGGCTCTCGTAGAAAGCTACTGAGACTGCTGACTAGAATGAAAACTGATATGCTCATGGTTTACGCGTAGCAAGCTGTGTAGTTACATAAAGATTACGATGTGTAAAGTGGAGGAAACGACTTGGAAGAGAGAGGATTCGTTTAATCGTACCCTCACGATAGTTAATTACTACTTTACTTAGTTTACAGATAAATAGTTGACTTGTCTTTCAACATGAAAGCATAAAGGTTTGTGACTAAACAGGGTTGCCTTTAGACTCTCTTCTGTTTAAAGGCCAGGGCGCTGAGCACACAACTGTAAAAGGACATGTTGTCGAGTTAGTGTTGAAGGTCAGAATTTCCCATCAAATAGACCCAGGCCGAGGGTATTGAAATTGACCTAATTGGTAAGTGTCAAGCCTCTGTTTTTTTTTCTGTCTGTTGACTCTTTTCTTTCTTATGTAGGAGGCTGATTTAGAAATTCAAACGGAGCACTGGCCAGAACTTCTGCGGAGGATAACAATTGAAATGACCAAGAGATGCGAGACAATGACTCTAGATGATGTCAAAGAAGGAATCTGTTTATCCTCCAAACTTCTGTCCAAGGTGATGCCTTCCATGAAGACTGTAGATACACAAGAACCCAGTTCAAGTAAAGATCAGAGAAAGGAATTGGAAGGCTCTTCAGAACACGAACTGAATGAATGGAGCGTTATTGAGTTGGAACCTCGCCCTGATGGTGACAGTAACAAGATTCCCCCATTGGAAAGCTCTGAAACGGTTCAAAATGGAATTACCAAAGAAGAGGTGGAAAAAGAGAAGGTATCAGTTGAAAAGGAGGCGGATACTACAGCAGAGGGCGATGGCCAGGAAAACGATAAGTTGGAAGATACTCAGGAGAGTCTTGACGAATGGAGTGATTTCAATGAGACTGATCCGAATTTCCGATCAAGTGAGGTAGAATCTAGTGAATCTTCTAATGAGCTGTCTACTTTGGACAGTAAAACTGAAATCAGTGAAAAAAGTCACTTTCACGAGAGCAAAACTGTTGGCAGAGGTGGCGCAGGAAAAGCGCAGGTTCAGCAGCCCTTTCAGTCTTCTTTAATTCAAGCCTGCGTGAAATACTTCCAGGATTTCTTCGCCCGATTTGTGATGGAAAGAGTGTTGAAACGCCTCAACTCGCTTTCTGTCGACAGTGTGAATTCTCTTGGAGTTAGAAGCAAACAATGCTACACGGCAGTGCGAGCAAGTGGACTTATCAGCGAAAGCACGTGGAAAGAGCTTGATAATGGCAATCACACTGCAAGGGAGAAACAGGAAGAGAGTGCTTGTCAAACAGAAGCGAGTCTGAAGGCCAGAAGAAATGTGGTTGGACCAACTATGCTTGTGTCATCCTTTAGGTCGATGCAGTCGTCTAGGAAGTGCGCAGGGGCATTTGTAGCCGCATGTAAGCTGTTGCTGGAATTGTCCTGCTTTCCAGTTTGTTCTGCAAGAGATTCAGATTCAGAAGAAATCACAACTGACCAAAACGAAGGTACAGTTTTCGTTACACGCTTTAAGTATTCCTTACTAATTTTTCCGTTGTTTATTGCACCTTCAAGAAACAACTTTTGCGGAAAATGTTTATTGCGAGACCTTAATATAGAAACTCTTTGCTTAATTGAATGTCGTTGGCAATCAAAGAAGTTATATTTTCGTGTCTTTCGAGTTGTTTTCCGCACAATACCTTGGAAGATAAATTATTTGGTACTTTAGTTAGAGAAGAGCAGTTCGTGACCAGAACTTACAGGCTTTTTTTCTATTTAGTGAGTTACGAAGTAGTGTTAAAAATTATGAAACTGTACACTCACAAAAGGCTTGGCTCCCGATCAAGCTTTAGAAATTTACGCCAGGAGCAGAATATTTGAAATTACTCTATTCTTCGTTGCATAAGTACACGATAATAAGCCGCGGCAAATGCGAGTACTTTAGGGTGATTTGTTTTAAGGAACGTTTGACGGTGGTTGCTTAAGCGCAGTCAAAACGAATTTCAATTTAGCTAGTTGTAATATTGACGTGCATTGAGCGTTTTAGCATGAGGTTAGTAAAGGTAAAGACACACAAGAGCCAAAGACCCAAACGCGCGGAGCTTATCCCGGTTTCCTTAGCATGAAGCATGCCTAAGAGTATTGTTACTCCCCCCTGGACGGGAAGTTACTCCATCGCAGGGTTACCCCCCAGTAGTATGTCGCCTGTACCCATTTATACACCTGAGTGAAGAGAGACAAAGTGGAGTAAAGCTCCTTGTCTAAGGAAACAACGCGACGGGCGAGGCGTGAGCCCTGGAACTCCAGACCTGGAATTCGAGGTGTTAACAGCTCGGCCACACACGCCTCCGCTTTCACATGACGTTACTTGGGCCGTATTGGTGTTCCAAAAAAATATGACGGCGGCCATGTTGGTTAGCCAAGCTTATCCTGTGGGAGTTGAACTTTTTTCTGATGTAGACTCTTTCTCTTGTTCTGATAAATTTGCATAACTGCTGGCCACCTCTGTAAACAGTTTAAAAAGGCACATGGCACACGGACTCCAAAAGCTGTTACATGTATCTGTTTAAAGCGAACCACTTGTATCTAGATTCAGAGATTTAATAAGCTCCCTTTGTTTTTTGTTGCTTCTTTTCAGTGTCCACGCTTCCAGAATGGTTGCAGTCGTTAATCATGTGCTGCTTTGAGGTTGACGACTTTGACATTCAAAGCTCGGCCGTCGGTACGCTTTTGGATCTCGTCAACCTAACGTTGTCTGTGGCGGCTGGTCACGCCAATGGACCCAAGCCCTCTGCGCCAGTGGTAGTCATCCCAATGATATCCCAGCAATCTTTGGGGGTCATTGAGAAGTCTGAATTGTACGAGGTACAGTTTGGAATTGTTTGGAATTCGCAAAACGTTTGAGCACACAGATAATATTCGTTTATGCTAAACGAAACATGCATTTGCTTGAAGGTTTTTAATATGGCTGTAATGTAATATGTAATTTTTAGAGCGCTGTAGTCAAGATCATAACGCGGAGTCCAGCACCTCGCTTGAAGAGAGAGGTGTTTCCCAATCGAGCGTTAGGCGTTTACGAGTTCGCTTTCTGGAGACTAAAAGGGGTTTTTAGTTTTGTCTCTCGGTGGCAAACCGCCGATCATCGCATCTTTTCAGTTGAGATCAGCAAACCATACATACAAGACGAGCCTCGAACAGAGTCTGCACCTCTCTTGAAAAAGTATAGAAATCTGCAAGAACACAAGAAATCGCACAGAATATAGACCAAATCTGAACAAAAGGAAAAAAATCATATTTTTTTCTGTTATTTTTAAAATTTCCAAACGCAGTATCGCGAGATCACTTTGCAACCTCATCCAGGTTTCCTACTGATCTTGAAAACCCTTGAATTATGGGTCATAACCATAGAATCGTCATAGTATGGTAACCATCTAAACATGTTTATTGTATGATTGACAGGTCATAGCAGAAAGTCTTTGGGACCATATTGGAGAGGACACAACCCAGTTTCACCAAAGGATCGTTGAGTTGTTTCTTCAGCTCCACAACTTGACGCCTTCTCCATCACTTTGTGCAAATGTCATCGGCAATTCACTGGTGGATAATAATAAGGTTCGCTATAAGCACTGATTATGTAAAAAATCAAAATCAAATCAATTTTATTTAAGCTCGATAGCGTGAGGAGTGGTTGCCCAATCTCCCGAGCCAGGGGCTCATGTATTAAACGCTCGAGCATTCCGGATCGAATTGGAATTTAGAAATGTTTGTTTTTGCGGAGAGGGGAAAACCGGAGTACCCGGAGAAAAACCTCTCAGAGCAGAGAAGAGAACCAACAACAAACTCAACCCACATATGACGTCGAGTCCGGGAATCGAACACGGGCCACATTGGTGGAAGGCGAGTGCTCTCACCACTGCGCCATCCCTGTTCCCCAGGGAGTAATGGTCCTTTTCTTAGAGTCAAACTTCCCAAGCAATTTGTTTAGCTTCTGCTTTCTTTGTAGTCACTGTAATCATTGATCTCTTGTGGTTGCAGGAGCTTTGCTTACAAGGACACTGGAAGTTTGCTTTGTTCTGGCATGTGGCGAGGAATGTTGTCATCCAGGATTCTGGTCGATCACCAAGGCTCGGAGAATTTCGTACTCTTGACAGGTAAAACTTGTTTTATACTGCAAAAGACGGCAAATACTGAAAAATGCTGCTAGTATACGTAGGATCTATAACAAATTTACTTAGCTGAAAAGTACTAATATGACAACAAGGCAGCAAAAGCTGATAATCCGTAGAATAAAGTAGTTTTTCAAGAGATCATCGTGACGTAAATAACCCAACAGAGCAGTACAGTACAGCAAGATAGCCATTTTGTCCTCCTTTAGACTCGTCAAGATTCGATGGTGAATTGAATTCTGTCACTTCTCTACAACTGAGGGATCCAAAGAAAGACAAAACCGCTTTCCTGCTGTGCTGTTCTACTCTCTTTAATGATTTAGTGCATCTTTATGTTCAGTTGCATTAAGTGTTTTTTCATCAGCCGTACTGCTTAGTTTGTTACATGGTGCCTTTTCATGCAGTAGTGACTTAAGAGAGAGCTTTCACTCTGTTACGTGTTGGGACACGTAGATATACTTTTTAGCAACTACTATAATTTGCAGTCTGTCTACTTTGAATTGAATATAAATAACATTTAACTAAGGTACTGTTGGAAAATAAAGAGGCAGGTTGAGCCAAAAACACCCCCTATTTCAGGGCTTATGCTAAGTGGGTAATCGCTACTCCTAACCTGTACAATTTTTTTTTCAGAGCGCTGTTTATTATGCTTGATAGTCTACAAAATGAAGAACCAGAAATAAGGTAAGTTGACTAGTTGCATATCTTGGCCAATTGAAAAAAATCCCTATTGTTAGGAGAAAAAATGTAAGGTTAAGGCACTTCGTTTATTAATGAATTTGCATACTCATCTATGCTGGCTGTAATGTTAATTAACCATTTGCGGATAACACCCTTTTTGATCTTCACAATTTTTCACATAATCCTCAGTGTCATCCGATAATTGCTTTTTATCCTTCGCGGGGCACACAAGTACCTCTTCTGAAAATACTGCTTAATAACTGTCACATGCCTAAAGAACTAAAGCTGAGGTAGTGATGAGAGCACTCGCTTCCCACCATTTTGACCCGAGTCGGCTCAAATCCGCGAGTTGACACCATACGTGGATTGAATCTCTTTTTAATTCTCACCCTTGACGGGACCCCAGTAATGTAGGAACTACTGGAATGGTGTTTTCTTATTGGTCGCAGAAAACAATAACACATCATTGTTTATCATTATTTCCTATTGTTTCACGGTTAGGGTATCGAACCAATTGGCTTTTACAGTACAGCAGCCATCCATTTTGTCCTCCTTTAGACACGTCAGAGATTCGATAGTCAATTGAATTCCGTCACTGCTATATCTGATATGGTAAAGGGAAAGTCGCTATTTAGAATTAACCGTTCAAACCATTTCTTGTTTCATTGATTGATTGATTGATTGATTGATGGATGGATTGATTGATTGATATTTATTATTATTTTGTGCGAGGCGCTGAAACTACTCATTCATTAAAATTGTGCTTTCTTTTCAGGGTACTCACACAGCACTGGCTTGCTCACGCCCTACAGCACGGGGATCTGGGACGAATCGTCGACCCGCTTCTTCTCTTACTTCTTCATCCAATCACTGCACGAGTCTCAATTCACTATCTGTACGCTTTATTGGGTACCAAAATGTTCATAAAACGTCCTGCAACACAAGGAACGGAAACGCTTGCTAACAATGTAAAGAATATTAAGAAAGAAAACGGAGTTACAGCGGCTGGTAGACAGAACAACAAAATAGCGATCCGAAAACCCGAGCATTCGTCGGGGAATTCTCGGGGATCAGATGGTAGCAAATCTGCTAGTCCGAGTAAGCCGAGCGAAGCAGAACATTTGACGGACACTGACGGAGATGGAGCAGAGGCCGACGACGAAAACGAAGAAAACGAGCCTAAGAAAGATGGTGTGTGAATCTCCTATCGCCGAATTTCTTATTCGTCGTTTGCTTTAGTTAATATCACTGTGTTAGTTCGGAGTATTTTGTTTATGCTCGGCTCTGTTTTGCCTGGTTTAACGGGTGATGTGGAAACGCGCAAACTTCTCGATTTCTTCCTAACCAAGGCCGATAATTATCAGCGTTAACTGGGTCTGTGTCTGATACTTGTGCTTATGCCCGCTGCCGATAAACCATCACCCAGTGTGCCCTTCCGGTATATTGGGGGAGCGAGCGTGGCGGAGTGGTGAGAGCACTCGCCTCCCACCAATGTGGCCTGGGTTCAAATCTGTCGAAGCCATATGTGGGTTGAATTTGTTGTTGGCTCTCTCCGTTGCTACGAGAGGTTTTTTCCGGGTACTCCAGTTTTCTCCTCTCCTCGAAAACCAACATTTCCAAATTCCAATTCGAACTGTAAAGGCCGACGAAGAACCATTTTTTTTGGATGTGCTGAATCATCATCATCCATCATCATCATCATCATCATCATCATTATCATCATCATCATTAGTATTATTGTTAGCAGTAGTAGTGGTAGTGGTAGTGGTAGTGGTAGTATAATGATTAATTCATTTCACGCGAGTTCATTCTACTTTTCAGTTGCAGTAAATGAAAAAGGCACTACGCCAAGCAAATCTCCTCCGCAGTCACCACCTCCAGATAGATCTTTAGTACATCCCTTGGATCAACATAAACTGCTGTACATCTTACGTTATGACTATCAGCTCATTCTGTACGCGTTTAGTACTCTTCAAATCATTCTGTCACGTGCTCCACACCAGTTTGTTTGCGCCTCGTCTTCCACCAGCATCAGTTCATCCAACACTCCTCACCAGGACAAAATCAAAGAACTTCTCGTTCGGCATCGGCGGTCCTTACTCGGAAAGGGATTTTATGGTGCGTTATACGACAGTCCAGTTTCACCTTCAGGTAAGTACAGTGCTAATGGATGCTTTGGTATTCATTCAGTTTTTGGTGAATTCTTTTTCTTAGCTGAAACTGGTAAGGCAAGCAATGGTCACACAAAACACTTCCGCGGTACCCCCCCCCCCCCCCCCCCCCCCATCCCAATGCCTTACGCATGAGCACCGTAAGAATCAACAGCTACCACCAGTGTACCAGTGTTCACTATATCCGCTCAGACAGCAAAGGGTATATTGTCGATGAAGCGTGAGAAACATTTGAAAGGTGCCATCTTCTTAAGTTTTGGCCTTATGATGACATTTCTTTAAAAAAGTAGTAGTACTTGGGAATGCTGATGAAGCATAATTAGGCCAATATACTTGTTCATGGGTAGCATTGGCTGTCTGTGGGAGATCACCCTCATTTTTAGGCCAATCTGAGGTCCGCAACACCAAGAAGGGTTTTCTGGAGACTGTAGACCCTAGAATGTTCACTCGTGATATTTGGTTTGTTTTCAGGGCCCTCTCACAGTGCACGACTCTTTGGTGGCCCTTTGCTTTATCTGAAACCAAGCACTAGCAAGTACCTGGAAGTACTTATCTCCGTGAGTTTGTACTTCATCAGGAGCGAATATTCCAGTCACCTGAATGTACAGTCTGATGATGTTGATGGTAATATACAGGTGCAAATAGCCAGCGCCGAGCTGTTGCATAATATTATGTGGCAGTTGGTGGAAGTAGTCAAAGAGAGCGGAGCCGGTTTCGGAACGTACATCAGTGACATGTTTTCGCGTTGTAAAGTCCAAAAGGCCTTGCTTCACTGTCTACTGTCTATACTGTACGAAAGAACTGGGGTTAGAGGTACCAGTTTCGTTAAATCTCCGCCGCCAAATTTCAAGCCCAGTCAGCTCTACGTCAGTTCGGAAATCAGCAAATCACAGGCTCGAGCTCTTCAAGTGAAACTCCTCAAACTGTTACAAGCCATTCTTATTCTTGAGTCCAATATTCGCACCGCTGTTGCTATTTCCCAAGACAATCCAGGTGGGCACGGGACGCCGCCTACGAGCAAACCCGAAAGCCCAGCGAAGGCTGCCGACGAATTGAAAGTAACGCAGTCGTCCCATCGATATATCCCGGGAAAGTCTTTGGCAGAGCAAGGCATGCTATTGTCAGCGGTTCTTCACGGTCTCAGACACGATGAACGTGATATGCATTATGAGTGGCTGCAGTTTGTGGTGACGTGTTTGTCACACATGGGCTTGGTGTTACGCGCGTGGGTGGTGGCTGTTGCTGAGCAAATCTCTCGGATTCTTGAGGGATTGACGACTGTGTATTGTAAAGACAAGGATGTGAGGTTTACCAGGAAAGACACCAACGATGAGTCGGGAATAAGGTACACAGGATTTCTAGTATTTGCATAGCGTGCAGGTTTTCCGAGATATGACACTTTGAGAAGCATATGAAAACGGCTGTTTTGGTCCTCCGTAAATTTCACCTTTTGCCTAACCTGTATGCTATGCAAAAATATCTACGTAGGCGAAAAATGGCGTTGATTAGTATGCGACTGTAAACGCAAACATCTTTGAGATGTTGAAAGAAATGATAACGATGCTTCAAAAGCGGGCGCGCGCCATTTCAGTCTTCCAAATCATTTTAGACAAAACACAGTACGGTTTCCCCTTCAATGAAACAAACACAAAAAGCCGCAGCAATCTAAAACAAACAAATTACGTGTCAAATCGGCACTCTAAATTCCTAAGGAACCCATGGACGCTTTGTTTTCAATTGATTTATCAGTCTTGTTTTTTAGTTACTATGTCCCTCTGATAGTGAGCCTCACTCCCATGTTCGACTCACAATAGAGGCATCAGGTGTTGACTCTAACGATCTGCCAGGGCGTTGTGCCTTCTTGTGGCTCTTTTTCGTCAAATTATGGCATGACACGTAAAAAGAACTCCAAGTAAATTCCGTTGTGGAGTCCAAATTTAGAGTGTGTAGAGAAATGTAATTAAGGATTCAAGTTTCTTCTACAGGCGAACTGAGACAGAGAGTTCCAACGTACCCCCGGACTATGTCATTACCTTATTGGAAGGTCTCCAGTCCATATGCCACTACTGCTTGCGTGACAATACGACTCCCTCATCTCCAGTCCTCTCACTGAAGCCTCGGATCGGTCGGTCCAACTCTAGCCCGTCTGTGAATACTGAAGCAGTTCAGTCGAGTGCAAGCTCTGTGCAGATCTTCACCAATTTGCTGCACGCATTTTCAGTACAGTCCGCTCCAGCCTCCGATGTGCCTAGCGTGGAGGCACCTAAGCACATCTTGGACGCGCGGGAAGGTTTACTGAGCATTTTACCCAAGATACTCTCCTCACTTTTTTCGGTATGGAGCACTTGGAGCCCACAAAGAGCAGATTCGTCTGGCCAGCGGTTACCCTCCGAACTGCCGCTGAACTTGATGGGGTCTCCAAAGGTTTGCTTTAGTTTTCTTTTTCCATAGTAAAGTTGGGTTACATGTTTTGAGAGATAAGAGAAGTCATTTTACACAGCAAACACCCGCGAATAAGAACCTCCTTTTTTAATTTGTATAGGTAATAGCATGATTTGTATAGATAATAGAATGATGTGTAGTGATATTTGGCATAAATACCACAAGTGATATTTCAAAATTGATATACTTAATTTCACGAGCCGTCAGGCGAGTGAAATTTGAGACAATTTTGAAATATCACAAGTGGTATTTATGCCAAATATCACATAAAAATCATGCTATTATTTGTTTATACTACTGCCCGCGAAAGGTTTGTAATTTTCACATGTAGGTATTTTAAATTAAGCTGAAATACCACTGCTCTGAGCCAATCAAATTTCAGAAATTCCTCATGTAGTAGTATAAGTAGTGATATTTGGCATAAATGCCACGAGTGATATTTCGAATTTGTTATACATTTTTTTTTTTTTGAAATATCACGAGTGGCATTTATGCCAAATATCACATATAAATCATGCTATTATTTGTTTATACTACTACCCGCAAAAGGTTTGTAATTTTCACATGTAGGTATTTCAAATTAAGCTGAAATACCACTGCTCTAAGCCAATCCAATTGCAGAAATTTCTCATGTAGTAGTATAATACCTTTAATACCATTCCTTTTTAGCAGTCATATCAAACACACGACACTGTTTTATGTTATTTATCTGATCAAACACCTTGATGTTCGTCGAAAACACTCACGTCGTATTTTCGTTTCTCTTCTGGGTGTCTGTCATGTCTTGTGTTTATGATGTTACTTCTTTCCACTCTAATTTTTTTTCATTATTATTATTTTATTTATTTATTTATATCATTAACCTATTTACCATTATTATTGTTATTATTTAGGCCGTGCGTCAACAGATTCTTCAGCTGCTGACACCCATCGCCATGAATCACACCATTGTGTTTCTCGCCTCTCTAGCAGACGTTTGGTACCAAAGGCGAAGACGTGAGTTATCTGGGTCCAAGAGCACGAGAGGTATTCCAGTGGCTTCCGAGGATCAGATTGTTGTAGTGGATATTGTTTATGCTATCAAGGTATACTCACAATAACATACCGTAACCTGCCGTTTATAAACCGCAACACGTGTATGCTCATCTACCTACCGTAAATTGGACAATCACATGACTTTTGCCGGGAATGTAGTTTATTTGTGGCCCGAGTAGCATCATTTGCGCCCGAGCGAAGCGAGAGTGCAAATGATGCTACGAGGGACACAAATAAACTATATGTCCCTCTTCTCCCCTAATTATTTTTCACTAACAAATGATAGACTGTATTATTTATCACGACTGTAAAACTTCTTGTGGACTGATCCAGGATGGTTTATTTCCAGCTGGAAGTTCGGATTTGTTTTTGATCTTCGGCTGCATGACCTCCAACTTCTTGTACTTGAGCTTTTCCAGTTTGTATTCTAGTTCTTTATGGAGAACTGATACCATCGTCTTTGTAAAATTAAGCCCCTCGGCTCTATTAAGCCCCCCCCCCCCCCCCCCCACCTACCCCCTTAAATGTGTTTGAAATAAATAAGCCCCCCAGAGGGCTTACTATAGAGTATTTACGGTATAGCCGATATGGCTTGGCCCTCTCGGATACAAGCCCTACCGTTTTTTTAGCCCTCTTAAAACCCCATATGGAGATTATAAGCTCTGCGCATATAAGCTGTAGTTTACGGTAATAACGTTACTTCTAATAAGTCTCTGTGGGTTTCAATCCGTGGATGGTCAAATTTTTACCAGTCTTTTGTATTCGATTACTTCCCTCTAAACTTGTAGGTATCTGCTACTTTTGCAGGCATTGTCAGTAGAAGACATGATTGACAACGTCAAACAGATCGTACGCCAAGTTGTCACAAGCAAAGATAAGACCACGCCCACTCACTCAGGCCTTGAAGTCAACATTTTGCAGTTCCTGTACGAGTACTTAACGAAAGCGTCCGAGAGTCACTTGATTCACGTTCGTTCCTCACTGTTGTCGCTTATGAAAGAGGGTCTGCAGCTGAATTTCCCTCCAGCCTTGTTTTTGCTGTTGGTCATCCTGCGGTCTTACGTTCAAAACATTCCTTTACAAGAAGATAGAAGAGTCCGCAAGGAACTACAGGTGAAAATTTGGTACACTTTTCATTAACCTTCTGGCTATCCTTTTGCATCATGTCGAGAGACGGGGGCGGGCAGCTATCATAGTGAGACTTTGGGAAGCGAGCGAGCAGAGAAGGAACTGGGGAGAAGAGATGGAAAGCACCTTCTTCCCAACTCCCTCACCGCGTTTCCTGTCTGCTCGCTCGTAATACACGCTTGCGCGCGACAATCTTGTTGAACCTTTAGCAGTAGCAGTCTTATTCTTTTAGTTTTTTGTGAAATTTATAAAAGTCGTGATTTACAAACACAGCCAGAGCGATGGTTACAAAACGTGCACAGTGTAGTGAAAATGCTACTACAGAAGGTCATTTTAATGAATAGAAAACACCTGCTATTTTTTCTCATTTGACGAATTGCTAGGACATTACTCAACGTTTGGTGGAGGCGTGTAACACCGTGGCAGGATCGTCGTTGGAAAACGCTGCCTGGTTCAGACGTACCTTGGCTGTTATTCCACAACAGGAAGTCAGTTCTGACCAATCAAGCAACGTAGATTCGGAAGTGTCTGAAGTGTCGGAAACCGAGCCTACGGTGACACCTCCTACAGCGCTCAGCAGTACCACAACTAGTAATACAAGTAGCTATAGTACCCAGGCTCTGTGCGTATTGGCCGAGGTGCTCGCTCCAGTGTTGGACATGGTGTTTGGAAGCGATGAGAAGGAAAGAATGACAAGTTTTCTTACAACTGTTATGTACAATGTCACGCCTTTTCTCAAAAATCACAGGTACGTTTAAAAATTCTCTTGAAATTCTTTCAGTGACAGTTTTAAGGTCATATTTTTGCCTTTGAATTATCATTACTGACACAGCAAGAATTTTAAGACAACTTAGGTAGAAGTCGTATCTCCATCTTTTGTGTTTTTTTTTAGAGTGGTGAATAATAAAAAAATTACACATAAAATAGCCACGGGTGTGAAAATGAAGTGACGAAGAAACTATCGTAGTTCTGTGTCAGATGCTTCTTCAATGAAACACATAAAAATCACACTTGACTCCAAGACTCCTGGGATTAAAACAATGAAATCATATTGTGGTTCAGCAATAGACACTTCCTTTGCTTTCAAAACGTCAATTCAAGTATGAATTTTATCTTTGTTGAAACTTACCTATTTATGCAGTTTGCAAAAGTAGCCGTTATTTTTATTATATTTTTAGTCCGCACAACGTACCGAGCTTTCGCGCGTGTTGCAGCCTCTTGGCCTCCCTAAGTGGTTACCAGTACACTCGCCGTGCTTGGAAGAAAGACGTCATGGAACTGTTACTGGATCCGAGTTTCTTTCAGATGGATATCTCATGCATCGGAAGTTGGCGAACGATTATCGACAATCTGATGACACAAGACAACACGTCGTTTAAAGAGCTTATGGCACGCGTTGCTGGCCTTAGTCAGAGTGCTTCTATTAACATCTTCGCTAATAGGGAACAGGTAAGGTTCTTTGAAAACTTTGTTAGAATTCAGTCAATGCTGACCAATGGGGCCTTGATCCAGGGGCCCGTTTCTCGAATGGCCCGGTAACTTTTCGAGCCCGAAATCAAATATTCAAATCGAAATATAAAGAATTACGGCGCTTCGACCTTGTTCTCGCAGCTTGCTACGCCCGCCACACGAGATAGAGAGCTTTATCCCACGCTAAGAACTGGTCCACTCATGATCCTTGTTAGTTCCGTTCATCTAGTTTATTAGTTCGAATGATTTTTTTAACATCAAATCCATTATTTTTGTTAGGAAATGGAGCAGCGTGCTCAGCACCTGAAGAAGCTTTCGTTCACAATATTCTGCAGTGAGGTGGATCAGTATCAGTATTGTCTTCCAGAAATACAAGAACGCCTGGCTGAAAGTTTGAGGCTACCCCAGTCTCCAGTCGTCCACGAGCAGATCTTCCTCTTCTTTAGGGTCCTGATACTGCGCATCTCTGCTCAGCACCTGACGCCCCTATGGCCGACGATATTTTCTGAAGTCGTTCACGTGTTGCTGCAGATGGAGAGCGACATAAGCTCCGATGCTAAATCACAGAAGCAGCGAATGCAGATTTCGGAATTGCTGCTCGGTACAAATGGATACGTGTCCTACAATCAAGAAAAATGGTTGCGACTATACCTTGCCGTTTGCAAACTTCTCGATCTTTCCCAAGCGCTACCTAGCGATTATCTATCCCAGTTCCAGTTATATCGCTGGGCGTTTGAAGGAGAGGCATATAATATGACCGCAGGGGAAGAGAAAGTGCCGGTCTTTAAACCTCACATAGCTCGCTTGGAAAAATTACTGAGGAAGAAAAGGAAAGATCAAACTGCTATCGAGGAGATTCATAGTGTTCCGGGGCAGCCATTGCTCACAATGTACCAGATCAAGTCCTTGGATCAACTTCTGCCGTTTTTTCAATGTTTGTCAAAAAAAATGTTTGCAAACTGCGCTAACACTCAAGACCAAAACATTAGTAAAAGCTCGCGTGGTAAAAGCTTGTTGGAGAGAGTTGTGGAAAGAGATTTCCTTGAGCCTCTCGTCGTTGATTAGATTAGTAAAGCCATGCAGTACCAACTACCAATAGACTACTTCCGAGTTGCCTCTTATCTTAGTTTCAAAACGAGGCTAACTGCAATGCGAAAATAGCATTTTTTTACTATTTTCATTCAGTTTTCAAACAGAAGGTTTTTTGCACACATCCGCGAATCACTTCGTTTGCTTTAGTACCAATTTACAGGACGGAGGGAAAGTTAATAAGCAAAACTTGATCAGATCTTAGCCTGACTGTGGACGCTATTGCTTTTTTTATTGGCCATTGCAACGTTGCACGGTATTCTGGGTCCAAAACGTTTCAAAAAAGAGTCTCCATATTAAGACTTATCGCAACACGGCTAGTGTTTCATTTTAGCGGGTTTATTTAAAAAATTACAATTACATAAAAGGCCAAACCGCTGAAACCAAATGTGGTTGCTTCTTTGCTTATTTTAAGTTTTCTAGAGTAGAGTGAATTTTGAGTCTTCTTCTTTCTTTTTGCTTTCATTTTAATGTGAGTTTTTGCTTTTTGAAACAGCTATTTAAATAGCCTCAGCATATTCTTAAAGTAGTGTTTGTTATTGCTCGTGTCGTTCGTGAGTATTATATTTATTGACAATGCGACTGAAATTCGAAAATCTTAAACTGAGAGTGTCTGATGGTAATGCAGTAATTAGCAATGATAATGCCCTCTTGAGGTCACTAATGTAACATTGTTATTGGATCATATATTATTAAGTAAATGAACATTGTGAATATTATAAAGATAGTTGTAAACCATTGGACCAAGGGAGATACAATGTATATCTAAATGCATAAAGTTGCGAAGAAAAAAATTCTACCATGCATATTTTTTTAAGTAATTTTTTTAAGGAAAGCTGTTTTTCAAATCTTGGCCCACCATTTCAAGATTCAGTTCTAGAATAGGGAGGTTTCACAACGACGACGGCGACAAGAACTGGATAAAAGTAATAGGTTTAGATTGATTGGCAAAATAACAACTTTGCACGTGCATCACGCTTTTTTGTAGATTTGTCTTAGCCGTCGTTGCAGTGACTAAGACACCACACAGGTACATAGAGCGGTTTTCATTTGAGTGTCGAAAAGTAATTGGTTTTGCACTTTCTACACGATGCGATTGGCTTAAAAGATTCGCGCCACCTTTTCATCCAATCAGAAGTAAAACCAAAGCCAATTGTGACGCGCTCGCATGCATTTTCCCGCGCTTTGCGTCAGCCACATGTAATTACTTCGAGTTTTGATTGGTTCAATGTATTGTCTGTGTCCTATGTGATTGGCCAGAGTAATTACTTTGGTTTTGGTTTTACGACACTCAAACGAAAACCACTCTATGGGTAAGATACGAGTAACACACGGATACGAGGACCTACAAGTAACATACGGATACATAAGGGTAAAGTACGAATACATACAAGTGACACAGATAAATCCGAGAAACCGAAGGATGCATATGAATACATACGGGTGGTAGCTAATATACACGAAAACCTGCACAAAATCTACCTTTAGTAGTAGGGAGATGTGAACAACCTTGACGAGTTTAAGAAATTGTAAATTGACAGTTGGGATTCGATCGCGAGCCAAGTTAACCTGAATGCCTCCCCACCCATCTTCGACAAGTATTGAAAGTGATCACAGGGCCGTAGCCACATGTGCGCACGGTACGCACCTGAAAAAGTCGAAGGTAAAAAATAGTAATAAAATAAGAGACAAAAGTGAATAATGAAAAAAAAAGCGAAGGATAAGGTAGATAAAAGATAACTAATTTTAAGAACACAGTTTAGCTTCATTCATAACGACGGACTGTTTATTAATAATTTTTCTTTTTACACCCGAATGTCGGCTTCCAGGAAAGAGACGTGATTCTTTTTTGGACCGAATCTTCAATGATATAAATATGTAGAGAAACGGCGGAAAAGCGCAAATAGAAAAACTGGATAGCATAAGGATTAAACGCGTTGTTTTCACTTCGGCTTGTCTTCACACTAGACGAAGTGCGGCACGAGTACATCAACTTATAATGCTTCGTCGGTCAAAAATTATGTGGCAAATAGCGGTAAAAGAATCACTCGTTTGCAAATAAAAGTCTGAGATACCACTAGATTGTTGGCGTGGGCGCTACGGTTGCACTAGCGGATTCATAAATGTTTCAGATTCAGGATTCCGGATTTATTAAATTGAGGGTATTCGGATCATTTCGCAATACTAAAAACGTATTCGTATTCCCAACAGCGAAATACACACATCGATAAAACTGAGCGGCAGTTTAGCCACGATGACGGCGATGGCAGCAAAAACAACGTAAAAAGGATTAAAGTTTAAAAAGTTAAACAACAAATTTTGCATGTGTAGCACGCTTTTTGGCACATTTCTTTCGGCCGTCCCTACACGACCACGACGTGAAATTTTCTTATGCGGCGTTGTTTGAAGGAGGTGAAAATAAACACACGGAGATGAATTTTTCTTTCTCAGTCCACGGCGCATCGCGTGGCCGTCTAAGGAAAAAGCAGTGGACATTATTAAAACTGGGAACGGGAAAATGAAAAAAAGGAACAAAACCTCCAATCCTATTAACCATTCTTTGTTTGTTTTTTTGTTTTAATTTCTCTGTTTCCCGCCGTCCCTCTGCTAGCTCCTTCCTCAATCTCAGTTCCCCTTTTATTAACAGGTATTCTGTCCTCGTTTTGCGGAAACCCGTTTTGAACCTTGAGGGCTTAAACGATACCTTATAATCCAATTACTGCAATTTACCTATTTCAAAATCGAACCCCTGAACGGAACCGTTTATCAAGATAGTAACGTATTTTTATTTTTGCAAAGCATTTATGGTTTTAAAAAACCAAGAGTTTCTTAAGAAAATTACTCCTTACTGAGATGTTATTGGATCTTTTTGTAAAAAAATATTACGAAAGTTTAGATTCATCTTCTTAATCCCATTCCGTGCCTTTTTAAAGTAAAAGGAGGTGATGAGATGAACGTTCCAAAATTTCTGCCAAAACACGTTCATTTTTGAACCGAATTAGGTTCTACTGAGAAAAGTACTTGTGTTTACTTGAAAAGGGATGTTCTTGGTTATTTAAATGTTAATTCTTCAAATTCAACTCCCTGGCAAATTTGTTTTGCCCCTGTTTTCTGAAGTGAAAGGTTTTCCTACCTATAACAAGTGAACTGACTCATTTTAAAACGGAGCAAGATAGACAGTTCAACGTCTTGTTTGATGTTATCAGAATTCTAAGTAATCAAAAACTCATCCATGTAATTAAATTCGTCCTTTCTTTTTTTTATCTTTCCCGTTATAAGAGTAAAGACTGGACGAATTTCGACAACAAAGGGTTTCTGCATCGAATGCCCTGTTTTTTAAATTTACATTGTTTTTAAAAGTCTGAGCGTTTCTTAGCGAAGTAATTTAATTTTGTAATAAAATAATCGTAAGAGAATTCAATTTTATCCGTTAAGTAAAAGAAGGTTGTTAGATGAATTTTACAGTGACAATAAACTGTACGAAATACGTTAAATTGGATTCCACTTGTCTATTTTCGAAGTTACAGCGTTTCTTAGCAAAATGTTTGCAGATGTTATTCTATTACCTTTTCAGCAGAACCTTTCCTTCTCTAGAAAAAAAGGAGACTATGCTCTGCTTGATTTGTTAGTAACGAATTGAAATAATCATATCTTTCACATAAATTAGGATATAGGTGAGAAGACAGGCAATTTAACAAGTCATAGGCTGGTAGCACCCCCTCCGAGCTCATTGGGTGAGTGAAATGGTATACTAGATTTCCGGCTAAGTATGATCTTTGCTGATTCAAATACAGTTTTAAATCTGTTGTTTTGATTTAGTATAGGTCGCCAACCTAAAACTGAATGGTTCCGGTTTACTTTTACTTTTTTCCTAGCTATATAGGAAAGAAAGAAATAAACACTTGGAAAAACGTCTTTAAAGTAATTTTCCTTCTTCCAAACATTGTTTAGAAAGTCGGTTCGGTTGTTCTTTAATAATAATAATAATAATAATAATAACAGTAACGATTTATTGACAGTATTTCCACACGGTAGCTCTACATCCGTCATACTAACTAAAAACTAACGATTTACATAATGTTATTAAAAAATCATTCATTATTTACATAATGCACTTAAAAACTGTTAAAACTATATAATCTAAAATACTATAAATACTATGAGTGATCATAAATAAATTTAGCCAGGGCTAAAAGCGAAGCGAAACAAAATATATATTTCGTGTAATACTAAACGGGCAACGCAGGGGGACGGTGAAAAACAACAACAAGTGTAATTAGCGAAAAAAGCAACTTTGCACGTGC
This sequence comes from Porites lutea, assembly GCF_958299795.1. Lineage (NCBI taxonomy): Eukaryota > Metazoa > Cnidaria > Anthozoa > Scleractinia > Poritidae > Porites > Porites lutea. The sequence continues at coordinate 47,505,789 of NC_133201.1, read as the reverse complement.
AGCACACTTTTTTGGTACATTTCTTTGCCGTTATTTTGCACGACTACAACGTGAAACTTCCAGAAACTTCTTAGGGTGCGTTCACATTTAGTGCCAGGGCACCTGACTAGCTCCCGGGCATGGTACAAAATGGTGTTTTGTCCACACTCTGGGCACCCAAGTTATCTTTCGTCCACTTTGCTCCGTCAGCCGACATTATTTTTGCAGAAGGAGCGAAGACGTTGACTGTGGGTAAAACTCCTCGGAACCAACGGAAAACACGTGCACACAGGGACCCGGTGCCCACTTTAGTGCCCGAGTACGAGGTCTCTACCTTGTACTCGGGCACCGGAACTGTGCCCGAATTCTAGCGCGGGTACTTAAGAAAAGGTGTGTTCACATTAGTGCCCAGCGAGTATCGTGCTCGGGCACCAGTGCCTGGGAACCAAGTGTGAACGCACCCTTAGGTTGGTGGCCGCTTGCATTTCTCCCTTTGTCACTGCCGCTACAAAATTTTCATGTCGTTCTTCCAACAAAAGGCTTCTTTACGCAATTGCATAAATTGCGTTCACTGCGACGATCATTTCTTCATTTTCATTTCATTTCATTTCCGCAGTTCATATATGATTTATTTCATATGTCATTAACACTCATTTCTTTCACGGGAACATATGAACCCACAGTTGACCTTCTCCCAACGTCAGTGGCTTCATAGCTCAGTTGGTAGAGCATCGCACCGGCATCGCCAGGTCACGGGTTCAAACCCCTTTGAAGTCCTGAATTTTTTTCAGTCTTCTTTACGTAATTGCATAAATTGCGTTCACTGCGACGATCATTTGTTCATTTTCAAAAAAATGTCTCCTTTGTTTGTTATCTCTCGATCTAAATCTCTGTCGCCCTTTTTCTCGTTGAGCTTCGCTGGCCTGCCGCCTACTTTCTCTCTTTCTCTGTCTTTCTCTTGCTCTGTATTCCAAATTTGAGGACATGGCAATTAATCAAAGCCAAGAGAGGATAAAGGGGACAGAGAAGGCATCCCCCATACACACCCTATTCCATAGATAATTCGTTTCGAGTTATTTTTAAGACCACAGATCCCTAGGGGGATTAGACAACAGCCAATCACATAGCGCGAATGTGTTCCGCGTGGATGACCCACGCTCAGAGCCACGCGTCCTTCATGAATTGACGCAGAACAAAATGGTGGAAGACGCGGAGAGCGATATTGCTATTCGTTTTGTCGACGAAAACGACTGCAGAGATTTCTTCTAAAGCTATGTCGGCGAAACGGAAATTAAAAAAAAATCGCCCTTCCTCTCTTGTATCGAGCTAACAGTACAGCAGGGAAATCCTTAACACACTGAATATTCTCTCAGGATCATTTATAATTTACAGTTTGAAGAGACCAATTTCTGGTTTGATATTTATTCTTTTATTAGTCTTTTATTATTCAACAAAAATAACACTTGGCGTCCCACTTCCTTTATTGTACAAACGACCGGTTTCAATAGACCGGAAGCACTGAGGTTACGACAACTTCGAGTTAAACTGATTTCACGGGTTGTCAAAGAGTCCAGCGATTCCCTTTTCCCAGGTGAGTGCCGACTCATTTCGCTTCAATATTCAGGTTTGCTCTCGATCTCTTTACGCTTTCGTTGTTTAGTCATGCGAAACCTCCACGCAACATCCACGCAGCGCGCGAGGTAACTTTATCCCGATTCTAAAAATAACTCGAGACGAATTACCTATGGAATAGGGTGTGTATCGGGGATGCCTCCTCTGTCCCCTTTATCCTCTCCTGTCTAAGCTAAATACTTTAGACAACACGGATACAGAAACAATTTCCGCTTTCCGTTTTCGTCTTTATTGACTCTTTAGCTGTCTCTGCTTTACAAGACGCCGGTGGCTATGCGATTTCCCGCCAAAATATCTTCGAGTTGCACCTGTTGATTAAGTTATTTTACATTGGTATGCCTGTGATGAGAACGGACGGTCACTCGGTCGGTCGGTGCACGGTCACGTGATTACCAAATTTTCTCGGATGGGTAGATTACTTCATTTTCTTACCAATGGTGCTCCGCTGCCGCGCTTCGCGCGCGAGAGCTCCGCTATCAAGCAACTTATGAGGTTAAACTTAGGCGCATGTTGGCCCTACTCTTTCAAATTGTAAAACATTTATTTTTGAAAGTATTAAATTCTGAACACTGCCAATTGTTTTTAATGTGTAATATTTTTTAATACGTGAGCAATGATAGCTCCAGTTCCCAGTGAATTCTACTAAAATAAGGCTTTCTTTGTTGCGGGAAAAGACTTAAGATTTATTCAGTTATCTTTAGTTAGTGAAAATCATAATTATTTTAGAACGTTTAGTAGCAATGCATTGGCTAAGGTTATCTTTTCCTCGGTAAAAATCCTTGATTCTTGATTTAATGTGAAGAAAATCACAGTTTTAAACAAAGGCAGTCCGCAAATCAATCCTACTGAGACTGTACTTTCATTTCAGAACATTTGATCATTTGTCTCTTTAGAGGTTGTCAGTATGATGGGACAGTGTTTTGTGACAAAGTACATTCGAATGTTAGAAAGCAGTTTTGTCACACTACACTAACAAGTCTGCTGAGAAAGCTACCTGAGCCCCGCTTGATTAAAATAAGTTTTGTATTTTTTTATCAATTCTTGAATGAACACTTCTCGCTTTTATAACAAATTTCAATGACATGCTGCTGCCCCTCGGATGGACACTAATATCTGCAAAATTTGGCCAGTAAGTGAAATGATTCTCCGAAAATTTATCTCGCGCAAAAAACAGCACAGACCTAAATCTTGGCCAGACTGTTTGCTTACTTATTTGTCATATTCCTGACTTTGTGTGTAAAAAGGTTTTGATTCTTAAGTTTAAGGTGTTTACACTGAAAAACAGACAATGAAAAAACAAAGCAATGGTGCCCCTATTTTAAAAATATGGTAAAAAAAATCAAAAGCCAAAACCAGAATCTGAACAATATAGGGAAATCTCGTCAATGTGTACTTGATACATTTTTGTCTAGCGCGCACTCGTTTTTGGCGGGACAAAATCAGTATTCAGGATTACAATCAAAGTAATATTCATGGCGCTTTACAGGTTGCATTCCTTTTGACCGATGAGGATTTTGCGATCCGAAATGTGATTTTTGTTCCATTAAGGACTAAACCAATCTAAGATTGCAATCAGAACGATCCACTTCTGGACTTGGATCGTTTAGACTGGTATGATATTGAAGCTAAGTGTGAGCAGGGCAGCTGTATGTGGTTTTGGTGCAATTGGTTTTGGTTCTGTTGTTTATTCTTTTGTTCTTTACAAGGACATTGAGCCAACCAGGCGAGACCTGGAGAGAGCTGCCATATCGCGCGTTGTTGAAGGCTATTCTATTAAAACAACATTATCAATTTGCATCGCTAATAAACTTATATTTATAAAACCATTTGATCTCAAACTTATTTCTTATTGCTCTACTGCCAGGTCAATGTCATCTGTTCTTAGTAACACTCCAAACCAGTCCACTCGGTTATTCTTTAAAGCAACTCTTTCAAAAAGAAGTTATATTCTAATCACACTGAAACGATTATAAAATATTTTGTAACTAATCTAAATAATCACAAAACACAGAATAGGAGCGGGCATCTCGTTTATTGATCAAGCGAGCGCAAAACGTTACAAAAACAGCATTTCATGATTAGTTTTACAAACTCAGAGAAAATTACAACCGTAAATAAAATAAAAAACTAGGGTTGAAAAAGATGCCTCGAATGGCTCTTGCATAACTTAACAAATCTTAAATAGTGTACTAGCCCCTTGAGACTCCTTACAAACACGCCTTAAATACTTCAGCAGTATTATGCAACCTAATATACATACTCTTGTGAAACTAACAAAACGTTACAAAATATATTTATATTCTAATCACACTGAAACGATTATAAAATATTTTGTAACTAATCTAAATAATCACAAAACACAGAATAGGAGCGGGCATCTCGTTTATTGATGCCCGCGTTCGAAAATAAAGAAAGAGAAATGGCAAGCTAAATATGTAAACTTTTAGACACTGAGAGAAGAGAATCTAGTTTGTCCTTAACATAACCGTCTTTAGCTTGATCCGTTTTCCACCTTCCATGACGCTTAAAAAGCCGATCGCTAACGCCTGCGTTAGCGGCCGCGGAAGCACCTCCCGCCCTTAAACTATGTAAACCAAATAAATTCTTCGGATAACCTAATTCAACAAACGCTTGTAAAAACTATTTCTCTCGTTCTAGAGTAACTCATACCCGTACTACGCAAACTATAAGTAGAGGTTGCCTTATGAAAATACAAAGAGCGAAAAAAGGGTAACGAAGACGACAAATCTAAATTAGCAGCCGAAACATATCTGCGAAGCAGATTGAAGGGGCAAGAAACGTACCCTGTTTTTGCCAACAAGACGTAGGCACCATCCCTATAAACATCCGTTTTACTTTTGTAAACGTAAATCTTGACAAAAGAATCGCAAAAACTAACATCGCAACAGCGTAGGCTAGCTAACTCATTACAGCGGAGAAAAGCGGTATACGCGGTTACGCAAATGGTTGCTAAACGAAGATCAGAAAGATTAGCATTAGGACCGGCAAACCTATTACAAATATCTAAAATCATAGCGGGGGTAACGGGTTCTTTTTTAGAAACAGGTTTCGCAAAACCTCTTTTAGCTGCCTCGAGCACGTTCTTAACCAATTTGGAATCGCAAGGACTTTGAAAACCATACAAATTATGCGCCCAATTAATACCATAGCAAGCAGACTCAAGGGAAGAATAAGGAGAACCACCCTGAATCAGGGACTCTAAGTAAAGAGCAACTGATATCTCGTCCGATGGCAGGCAAACGACCTCGTTATAAGGTGAAGACCATTCCCTGAATTTCTGAAAAGCTCTTGAGTAACGGTCCGTCGTCGAAGGAGCCTTCGCTTCAATGGTACGCAAGGGAAGATCGGCTGCTAACTTACGAAGCTCTGGATCCTTTAGATGAGCAATCTTCAAAGCAAACGCACGTCTACCTTGTAGAAACATAAACATAATAAGAAAGAAAAATAATTATGAGCAAACGATTGAGCAAGTTAAGTGAAAACAAGAAGCCTCAAAGAGAAAAAAGTCAACCAGCCAAAATGGGTCACACACAGACAGCCAGTGGCGTAAAAACGGACAATCTTCATGTACTGGCAAAAACTAGTGCGTTCGTCGTAAACTGGCCCAGTGGCCTAGTGGTCCAGCGGCCCAGCGGCCTAGCCGCCAAGCGGCATACAACTCCACAGCAATCTATACAGATTCCGGTACCGCCCCGTCGAGCAACAGAAAAAGCACTGGGGTACTAAAATTCTCTGATCCAAAAAGGGAACTCTTGTTCCCCCCATGGAGAAAAACATCCTTACCATTCTCAACGTAGAGACAATCTGCAACAAATGACTTGAAAACACCCCCGCGTTCCACCAAAAGGGGCCAGTAATGGGCTGACGGCCAATAAGGAACTACCAAAATTCCCCGACAATGACACAAACAGACATGAAGGACGACCTTCTTAACTAGCGAAATAGGTGGCACAAGCCAACATGTTTCGCCGACCCAACTAAAGGCGAGCGAATCGACACCCAAGGAATCTGGATTAAAGTATTTGGAATAGAACCTGGGAACCTTGCGATTTTTGTAGCTAGCAAAACAGTCTACTGAGCAGGGGCCCCAAACAGAGGTAACAGCATGAAAATAGCAATCTTTGACTGTCCAGTCATCATAATCAACAATCTTACTCAAATAATCTGCTCTCTCATTCTGAGTACGAGGTATCCACTCAACCTCAATGTCAACCTTATTATCTTTGGCGGTCTGAAATATTTCGAGCGCCAAGATATGCAAATGCTCCTTCATACTACCAGAATGAACAATCGAAGGAACTGCTTGGTTGTCAGTAAACCACTTAACATCGCAGCCTGAGAGAAGGTGTGCAAAACTTTTCAGAGCAAAACTGACGCAGTGAAGTTCTCTCCAGGTAGAGCTCTGGCTCATCTGTAATGAATCCCAGTTAATATGCGAGACAGGCGTATCATCAGTTGCAATAAAGGCAGCACAGCCAGTAGCACTGGCATCTGAATAGACAATGCGAGATGGCTTACGAACAGTATTGAGAAACGACCTAGAATTCAGGTTAGAAACGTTATTCTTCCAAAACTCTAACTCTTTGCGAGCGCATGGGTCTAAATCAACACAGGAATCCCACCCATGCCTGCGATCGAGAGCCCTGTGTAGGTTTTTGGTCATCAGTTTGCACACATTGCCAAAAACAAGCATATTAGAAATAATACTTCCGGTGACAGAGGCCAATTGCCTGGCTGGTAATCTACTTTGAAGGAGCACAATGTCAATACTCGCTAGTAGCCTGTTGATTTTTTCCACAGGAATAGATAACAAATTAAGCTTCAAATCCCATTGATAGCCCAACCATCTGAGAGACTGAACTGGAACCCATATGCTTTTAACACTATTAGCTACAAAGCCCGCTTGGGACAATTCTGATTTCACGGCCATAGACTGGGAATAACAGTCAGGAAATGTAGGACATACGCCTAGGCCATCATCCAAATAAACAACAATTCTAATTGCCTGGAGACGCCAATAACGTATTAAGGGCCTCAGAACTTTTGTGAAAATATACGGCCCGGTAGAAATACCGAATGGCAAAACAGTAAATTTATAAAATCGAATAACCCCATCCTTAGACCAGGAAAAGCCTAAAAACTCTTGGTCTGGGGGAAAAATGTCAATATGATGATAACCAGATTTGATATCAAAGGAAAATAGCCAATTCTGAGAACAATCGATAAAGGAATAAAGCATGGTTTTCGCGTCCTCGAATTTAATCTTGGATTTCTTAACAAATTGATTCGGATAACGTAAGTCTAATATGAGCCTTTTCTTACCATTAGCCTGAATGGAAACGGATAGGGGGTTAACCACAGTAGGGTCACACCCACATTCAACCACTGAGCCTGCTATAAGAAGATCAGAAATAGCTTGTTCCACAAATTCACTATGCTGAATGGCAGATCGATTATTGCCAAAGCTAGCTGCGGGTGGAGTGTAAATAAAGGGGATCTTATACCCATATACAATGGTATCGCGAATGAAACGAGAAGCACCTATATGCTCCCAAAAAGCTATATTGCGCTTAAGACTACCTTTAACTTTAACGATAGGAACTCCCTCCTGATATTCGGGACTTATTACATCACTAGATAAATCAGACGCATCAACAGAGTTCTCGACAAGTTCCACTGGGTCAAAGTCATTTAAACATGTAACCAAATTCAGTAAATTATACTCATCTTTCCCTAATCTCTGTAATGCAACATTGCGTTTGTCGTCAGTTTGCGGCCTTGCTACTTGAAGGGACTGCAACGGTTCCTCTAAGGCGGCTGGGGCAGGAAGTTGAATTTGCCCAATGACCTCTCTGTCCGCAACTGAAGCACTTGTCCGAAGGTTGAGGTCGACGCTCGCGAAAGGACTGCCCACGAAAAAGCTGCTGATTAACAGGAAGAGTATTGGAAGAACGAACAGAAGAAGCTTCACTCGATGGCTGACGGGTACTTGTATAGCTAGGTCGGACAGACGAATTCCTACGCTTCTTCTCGCGGATCTTGGCCAATGCCCGTCTTTCTGCTGAACGAAGCCTCTTTTCATCCTCAGAATCCTCCGCCAACTCATCTGATTCGTACTCTTCAACGGCTGTCCAGCCCGCAGGACTCTTATCCGCAAAGCGAATAAGCTTGTTTCGTTTTGTAATAAGTGTCTTTACCGATTCAAGTTCGGAAATCGCTGCTGAAAGGTTCCCTTTTGAGACGTTCTTAATGGCACCGTCCACTAAGTCGTGCAAAGAGATGTTAAGTTCGTACTGTACTTTGTTGCCCTTGAAAGTAAAGGAATTTGACGCTTTCGATTCGGTTTTCAGCTTCTTAAGCTGCGATTGTGTGGCAGCTTCTTTGTCCTCGAGATCGCGCTTAAAGGCAGCGAACTTTTGATCAAATTTGACGTCCAAAAGCTGGGAAAATAACTGCAAAGTTTCAGCGTTTGATAAGGACGTATCCGAGGAAAGAGCACTCGGTTGAGCAGAGTCTCCGGTGTTGTTAGTTTCCAAAGACGCTTGAGGAACGCTCGCTGTTTCAGGACCCGACATGGCATAAAAAACTAGGGTTGAAAAAGATGCCTCGAATGGCTCTTGCATAACTTAACAAATCTTAAATAGTGTACTAGCCCCTTGAGACTCCTTACAAACACGCCTTAAATACTTCAGCAGTATTATGCAACCTAATATACATACTCTTGTGAAACTAACAAAACGTTACAAAATATATTTTTCACAAAATAGTTGTCAGTGTTGCCAACGATCATTAAAGTTGGTGAAGTCGCAAAACGGTAAGAGGTAACGGTAACCCAGGTTCACGTAGATGATTTCATTTCGTGTTGAAATTATTATTGCCTTTGATCAGTCTTGACATCTGACCTTCCACCCAGAAGTCCCAAGACATTAAACACATTAAACGTTTAAAAGTGGTCACGGTATGAATTAAGGTTCCAACATTTTACGCGCAACTTGGAAAAAAACAATAGAATTAAGGGCACGCGGGGCGAAAACAAACACGGTGAACCCATCTTATTGTAGCAGTTTTTCAATCCCCTATTCATGGCTGTCAGTTGTGCCAAGTTGGAAAAAGAAATATGGATAGTACCTCCTTTTCAAGAAAATTACCTTTATTACAACATTAATAAAAGGCATTCTGTGACTGCATGTGGCTACTGTAAAGTTTTAGTTTTGTAGAATTTATTGCAGTAAAAAATGAATGTATACAATGTAGAGGGAGAAATGAACAACTGTAGTTAACGCCAAAACGTGAACGAGTAAGATGATAGTCCGCCATTGTGAAACTCGCGGGAAGTGAAAAGTTACGGACTTTTAATTGTCTCGCAATACGATCAATCTTAGGAAGACTATCGTCAACTAGTACTCGTGGGTACGTTGTTTAGAAAATAATCAAATGGTTATCAAATCTGGTTTTCCCACAGTAAATCATAGGAGACGATAGAAATTCAGATTGTTTATCCATAAATTTTGCTTGCTGTTCATTGCACTTTATTAAATAACAGTTATTTAGGTATATATTTAAAAAAACAACAACAACAAAGCAAATACGCAAACAAAACAAAACAAAGCAAAAACGAGACAAAAGAAAGACAGAAGGAAAAAGGAAGGGCACCTAACAGGATTCGAACTCGGCACTATCGGCTTCTCGTGACTTCACGTTATTTGATGCCTTTGCCATTTAAAATTCCGTCGGCAAACGCCGCTCAAAGTTTTTCGAGTCATTGACAGGGAAAAAACCGGGCTATTGACAGTAGAAAAACAATGTAAACGCATTTCATGGCTATTTTGAAGCCAATGGTCAAAATCACATCCGCTTTCGGCTCATACAGGTTCTCAAAGAATAGCATAGCATCACATTTTCTCACTTTCAGATCACTTTCCAGCCAGCTAGAATTGGTATATCCCCCGTGACCTTGGCGAGTACAAGAGCAAATGCTCATCTTCTCGTCAAGTTTACCGCCTGGACGATCCAGACCCCAAGTTAACCATCGTACTAATCACTGAAAGACTGTTCTTAAATTTGGTAAGACTCCCAACCGTGCTGTAGAAAATTAAATTAAGAATCAAAAGAAAAACAAAAAGCCAAGAAAAAAGAGGGCGAATAAGAAAGAAAAAAATTCACTGTTAGGGCTCGAACCCCGTACCGCACGGTCGTCAGGTATACGATCATTGTGGGGCAGGGGGCAGAAGCACATCGCAGATGCATCACAAATGTTTTAATACAGCAATTTTCATCTTATTTTAAAGCTGCTGGTCCAAATCGCTTCCATTTCCTCTGCAAAATACTTCTGCCGTGGGAATCCATCGCCAAAAGCATTTTTTAAACCGCTTTTTAAAGCGCTGCCAAAATTTCAACCTGACCAAGATAGTGGGTGTCCAGTGCAAGTTTGCGGACTTACGGACTTACTCACAACGCCGTGACATCATGATAGTGGCTACGCTCCCTAAAGGGAGCCAGTAGTCACAAAAACAATCAAAACGAACTCAGAGATAAGTTACATTACTTTTTTAATCGGCTTTTTCGGGTCAGAGAAAAATATTTCCCCTCCTTGCAACATGCTGCGACGAAGATCGGGATTCTGTATTAAATGCAATGTTAAAAAGAATCAAAGCGAATTCAAAGGTAAGTTACATGACTTTTTTCGGGCAATTTACTTGGCTTCATCCTTATTATTATCCATGCGTTGACATATTCACTTCCACGATGTGATGTCGCGACATTCCTCTGGAAGACGGTTTCATTGCTAAAAAGGCAAAAGGGAAAATGTCTTGATCTTTGCCTGATGTGTCTCGGGCAAAAAAAGTGTGGAGTTAAAGAACTCGCTTTATTATGCTATAATTTTATTCCAAAAAATATAAACTTATTTGATAGACAAGATAATGCCGGATTTAGAAGAGAAGGAAGAGATAAGTATAATAAACAGTGAACACTGAAAAGATTTGTGAAGCACAAGTCTCTTAATGATAAAAGGCAACTTATAATACGACCAGAATCAAATGATTACGGATTAAAAGAAAACTAAGGAATTTCAGAATGTTCAAAACAATGAATGCTAATTATAGATAGGATGGAAAAAGGAAGTTTATAAAAACGCTATTTTTACTAATTGAACAGGGAATGAGGAAGAGTTGCCGCGTTGCTTAATTAATTATAGTTGAGAATGAAAAGAAGATTATTCGTGGATAGGCGAAGACACACGAGGGCTTGTAAAAAAACAGAAGATCTGGGATTATAAAAAGGCAAGCCCGAGAAGTCCCTTTCATGTGATAAGTAAGTCTTAGATTGAATGCGATAACATTATCGGATGGAGGAAGAGGGAAGAACCTGATCCAAGCAGTTACCTTTCTGAATCCCCACGTCTTTCCACCATCCTTTGTTATGATAACGACATCTATTTTATAGTTATGTTCACCAATGGACGTTTCAAGAAAAGACATCTCCGCATTACACATCGCGTGCGGTGGGCTTTCATTGCATCCCTTTTTGCATCTTATCCTGTATGAAAACAAGAGTAAAAAAATGTGCTACCGGAAACAAAAAGGATTTGAGTGTATTTGAGGACGGAAGTACTCCCAGGGGAGACTAAATTTTCGTGTCTCTTAATCGAGACGGCACAGCCATTGTATGTGGTCCTCCAAGCCAAATTGCGAAGGTCTAGCCGTTTGCAGAGCAAAGGAAGTTCCTTCATTTCTCAGTTATTTTAAGACCCTTGGTGTTGGTCCGATCCCGAGAATCGAAACCACGACTTCACGCTCTACAGATAAGGGCTCTACGGACTAAGCTAATCCTGCCACTGTTTACAATTCAATTAGTAGAAATAAATCTTCCTTTCTTTCTCCAGTTCCACATTACAATCGTACCCAGGAATATCTTGGTGGGCACTTCGTTCGGGCAAGATATACAAGATGGCCATTTCAAGATCAAACTGTGAATTAAACGTTAGTGACAGATAAAAGAAAGAGTTACCTGTAACGACGACGACGACTATTTGATGTCCTAGTAATTTCCCACAGTGCAGGGTCCTCGTGTTTTATGGTTACACGATATAATCCATGGGACTCAGTCCAAGTCAACATCGCGTCACAAAGACCGTCGTTCGCATGGCAATTGTACCGGTTGACGATGCTGAACAAATTCTTCCCATGAGGTACAAGTTTCCAGTAAAAGTTGCCTCCAAACACAAGGTCAGCCCCTCGGTCCTCATAATTAACAAGAGGCATGGCCGACACATACCCTAGCCTTCCATATGAGCTTCTCATCCTTACATTTACAAAATACTTTCCAGCCATGGATCGGTCATAATTTTCTATTTCCAGAACTTCAGACATATAAGCGTCAGTAAGTTCGTATTTATCTGGATCAAAGTATGGAATGATGTTGCTACCGATTTCAGACTCGTACAAAAACTTAAAGAGGGCTTTTGCACTGCTTCTGATGTAATCTTGATATGCGTAAACACCGTCACGAATGCTACTTTGCGAATCAGAAATTAATGCGGCCATTTGTTGCAAGACTAGATCTTTCAAAACTGCCATTCGAGTGTATAGCTCGATGTACTTCAAGCATTTTTTTGCTTCTCCGGCTTTGTTACCTCTTATTATATTACGAATCTCGGAAGACAGAGTTCCCATAAATGCTACACCATTATAAACTGGAACATAGGACGGCAGTGCAGTACTTTCAGATTCAGTAAGGTTTCTTCCGGCTTTAGAAACACCATTCAAAAACACTCTGGACGTTTGGAAATCAAAAATGGAACCTTCAGCTTGGTTACTAAGATCTCGAGAATACCATTTTTCGATTTCTTCCCTAACTACCTGACTAAGGGGCTTTGGGGAGGGCCCTTTTCCAAACAGACTTAGAAAACCTGAAATGAAATTAAGAACTACGCTGATAATCTGTCCATGTGGCCCTGCTAGACTAGCAAAAGAAGCTATTATTTCAACAGCTCCACGAATGGCACCGACGGCATCATCTCCAGCATTGGCAAACTTTTCAAGCTTTGAAGCGGCTGTGTTAAGAGCTGTAACAATTTCTCCACGTCGGGTTTCAGGAGTCTGAAGCCAGTTGGTACGTAGTTCTCTCAGTCCGTTCTTTGCCCGAGTAGTCCATCCTTTGTTATTGTCATTAGCAGCAGACTCCATACTGTCTAGTTTGTTTTCCAGCCTGGAGATAACGTTACTCGGGGCTAAAAGAAAAAAAATAACTAGCAAAGGGAGGGCCTGCATTAAAGTGACATTAACTAACGTAGCACTTGGCTTATAATGCCGACCAGAGAGAATAATAGTCCTATTATCCTCTTTTGAAACTACTTATTTCTCTTGGCGATAAAACTGTAGTACGTACGGTAGCTAATGACAATTTCTACGACCAAGGCTATTACTCCTCTTGTCAGCCCCCTCACAGACAAAACAAAATGGCCGACACAATGCGTGGGCCGGCTGCAACGCAGGCTTCTAGACCATTGGCCACGCTCCATGCGGGCGTCTCTGTGACGCAGGCTGTGGCCGACTAACTGCTTGGCTTACTATAATGCCAGGTCCTGAAGAGGAATAAAGGCAGTTACATGTATAACTACCATGATTTCCTCCTCAGGTGATGGCCCAAACATTAGCAGCGTGACTCGTGCTTGGCTCACACGGCACAAAAAGTGATTTACACTCAACCAAACGTGTAGAGCTTGATTTAATCTTTAGATTCACATGAAAGCATAATGTATAGATTTAGCCCAGGCTAAAAGCGAAATGTCCCTTTTATATACCTTTAATTACTAAAGCCAAAAAATTTATACTTAACTGATTTTAAAACAAAAGAGAAAATTTTAAACCAAATTCGATCACAGTAATCAGTGGTCTTGGAAAAGAATTTTTGCCATAGTCTGCATCACTGAACCCGCATCTTCCCTCCCCCTCAACCACACCCTTTTGAGAAGTTAATAACTTATTTGCCCCTATGAATAACCAAAATTTGGCAGTTCACGCAAACTGCCCTTTGTGCATTTATACGGCTAAATGTGCGCTATAAACGTATCAACAATTTCGTGCGAAATTTGAGTTGCATGTGATTAAAAGAGATAAATGCAATATGAAGTGTAAAAGGTGCTAATTATCAGGTAAATACAATTTTGATAGAGTCTGATTGGGTGCTCAGTTTAGGTTTCTTTTGAGTTGATAAAGAGCATTTCGTAAATTAAGCAATCCAGCTTTCCACGGCATTTCTTGATGGTAAATTGGTCACGTAGATCTTTATCCGCTTTTGATTGTGTACGTCGCGCAGGTGTTTGCCAATCGCCGAATGTTTATGTTCGTCAACGCGTTGAAAAAGGTGTCGGTGTGTATAACTTACATAATCTGCATCACACAGATCACATTTGCATTCATACCCAACTAACGCATTGCTGATTGACTACTGGTGGTTTAACCTCTGTAATTTTGATCTCATCGGCAATATTTTACTCGTAAACACTGGTCGCAGATCACTATTTAGTTCTGTTTCAATACTGTCAATACAGCTTTCACATAAAGAAATCATTGTATCTTTTGAAATTTTCGAATTGAGATAAAAGTGGATCAGTCAATAAATCTGTCTCTTTTCTGTCGGTCTGACAATCTATGAAAGCTGTCTACTCACGAGAGTCGTCGTTAAACTTGGACTGTTTCTTTTCGTGCTTCACTTTTGCCTCTTTTGCCTCTTTTGCCTGTTGATGAATGAAGGAGACAAACTGATCATGATATTCATCGCTCATTTTGCATATAAGGTAAAACATAAAGGCAAGGTAATACAGCAACATTGACTCTTGAAAATGTTATTGGGACTTTCACTTTTTTGTGTTATAAGCTGCGGCAGTGTTGCAGCACGTCTTCCCATATTGTCCACAGCAGACGTTCTTGCCATCTCTGGTCTTCCGCCTTCTCCTGTTAAGCTTCTCTTCCACAGCTAACTTAAGATGTTGCATCACCTGGCGTCTACTGATCCTCTTCTCGGAAGCTTTCTGTGAGCTACACGATGGATCGGGTGTGGTCAAATTTAGACCCTAGTTCGTAGCTGGGTCCCCATCAGGTACTTCGAGACAGGCTACATGAACTGGTTTGTTGCCTTGACGCGGTTGGAGTCGGACAGAGGGTTTGTTCAGGTTATTGAGAGCCCTTGCAATTACCGTCTTTGCTGCAACTGTAAGTGCTAACTTCTCGTCTTGCATCACGGACTCTCTCACACCCTTGTACTTGGCCTCAGTCTTAAAGTTCTCGACCAAAGCCGTCTCTTCCAGTTTGAGGTTGCTGCATCTTTTGCTTGCTTGCCCTTCCTGACCTGGGTAACGGGTGCACTTCTTTGGATTCCACTGCAAGCCCATATCCTGCATAGCGACACTGGTGGTTCGTAGTACCCTCTTTAGATTGCTCAACGTCGTCCCCAGGGAGCTTTTCCCTGCCTTTGGAGATGGGGCGGGAAAAGGCCCTGGCATCGGCCGGTCACATGGCCATCAAACATTCATACCAAAGTAAAGGACGATTTTTTTTATTTGTATGGCCACGTACATACCGTCGATTGTTGTCTTTTCACAACCTGCACAGCGTCCGCACAGCGCTGATCGCGGCCGAGTGTAGTTACACTCGTTGTAAATTATATCACCACACGTAATAACAGCTAAAAAGCTTAAATAAGCCAATCCCCCTACATTTAAACCTAAATTTGCACTATATATTTCGAGACCTTTTCTTCATGTAGGTCTCTGTATAAATTTAATAACCATAAATTTCACATTCAACCTCACAAAGGAGTGTTCATCGATAGAATTTATCGCATTAGTCACATAGAAACTTGAAATTTCAACGCACCAACATTAGTCACCTCCGCTTCTCATGCGGCAAAATGCGCCATTCTATGTCTTAAGACACTGCTTTTTATTTTATTTTTTTTATTTCATTAGTATCGCTAAAGAAAAACAAACAAACAAACAGACAAACCGAAAGAACGTTGGCAGGGACACCGCAACAGCTGTGGCCAATTACAGCGGGCCCGGATACTAATAAAAAAAAGTAAAAACAAGAAATATTAAAAAGAACAGCGATGCAAGAAAAACTACAGCTACATACAACAAGTTATTGGACAAGACAAGGGACGGGCACTATTACATTTTAAACAGATAGACTTCAACGAACGTGGGTCTTCACAATCATAGGAAACAGCTAACGCGGACCTATAATAATTAAAAATAACCGATTTAAAGGAAGCTAAGGTCGATGAGCTCAAATCTAGTTCATCCACTAAACAATTCCAAATTCTACTAGTTCTAATGAGAAAGGACTTTTGGTAAGTACTTGTTTTACATTTCTTAATTATGTATTTATTAACATTGCTGGTTGAGGATCTACTGCGTCTACCGTATTTGCGAACTTCGGGTAGGACAGATCAGAGGAGTTCACGTGAACAACACCTTGTGTCAATTTGAAAAAAAAGGTTAGATCTAAAAGTTCATGCCAGTAACAAATAAGTATTAGGTTAAGAGTTTGTAAACGAGACTTATAACTTATATTAGAAGAATAAGGCAGTTTTAAGATAAACTTAGTCGCGCGTCTTTGGATACGCTCAAGCTTGACAATGAGCTCAATGGACTGTGGGGCCCAAATTTGGGTGGCGTATCCCAAATGTGGCCTGACTAGGGCTAGGTATAGCGTTCGTCTTACTTTGGTTCTAAGTATGAACCTCGTGTTCCTCTTTAAGTATCCAAGCAGTTTATTACCTCGCGAAGATTGTTCGTTTACTTGTTTGTACCATGTCAGATCCTTACTAATCCAAACGCCTAGATATTTGTCTGCAGCATATAATTCAAGTGCGGTGTTGTTGAGTTTGTAAGAGGATAAGATCGGCTTTGTTTTCCTTGTAATGTGCTACGCCTTACACTAAGCTTCGTTAAAAAGGAGACAGGATGATTGCGACCAAGTTGCAAGCCTCCCAAGGTCTTCCTGAAGAGAAGAGTCATCCCCCAAAGTCTTTATCTCTCTGAATATTTTCGAGACGACAGCGAACATCAATACTCGACTGTTAGAACTGATGACTTCGGGAAGGTCGTTGACGTATAAGAGGAAGAGGGCTGGTCCAAGTATGGAACCCTGAGGTACTCCAGAGGTAACAGGAAGATCCTCTGAAGTGGCGCCGAGTACTGTAACGCGTTGGCGTCGACTTGACAGGTAGGAGCAGAACCAGTTAAGCAGGTTTCCACCGAAACCGGCCTGGATTAGCTTATGGACGAGGCGCCTGTGACTGACTTTGTCGAAAGCTTTTGACATATCGAGGTAGATGGTGTCAACCTGGCTGCCACTATCTAAAAGTGAACCAATGAGGTCAAGAGCCTCAAGCAGGTTGGTGACGCACGATCTTCCAGTACAAAAACCATGTTGTTTAGGTGAAATTACCTGGTACAGGTGGTCCTTGATGTCATTCAACAAACAACGCTCAAAGACCTTGGACACTATCGGGAATAGAGAGATGGGGCGGTAATTTTCCACATGGTCTTTTGCACCCTTTTTGTGGACAGGCACGACGTTAGCTAGTTTCCAGTCTCTCTCGAGAGACCCTAGTTGCAGTGATTTGTTGAAGATCTTACATAACGAAGGAGCAATCCCTGGGGCAGTCTCTTTGAGCAATTTAGCAGGGATTTCGTCCGGCCCTGTGGCTTTACCGACTTCTAGTGCTTTGAGTGCAGCTAGAACCGTGGACTCATTGAGAGTTAGATCGGATATAATAGTGTCCAAACGTATGCACGCTGTCTTCTCCACTACGTTGTCGATAGTAAATACAGAGGCAAAAAAACCTGTTAAACAGGTCAGCTATACCCGCAGGTGTATCAGCACTTAACGGAGAAACAATTTCGCGCCATACGTTTCTTTGTAGCGACTGGCAATGTTTGCCCCCTGGCGATCCCCTAATCCTGTGCACAAAACATGGGTCTCCGATTACTGGAAAATCTCTCATTGTTAGCTGTCGAAAAAGGTATTCGCTTACCTGTGTCACATGACTGTATCACGGGCTCAAGTGCACAACTCATTGACGTGACTAGTTTTTTGAAGTTATCCGCCGGTCAGATATTGAATTTAATTGATCGCAGGTTCAGGTCCATAATGAAAAGGACAAATAATAAATATCTTATTAACCCCGTCCGTTCGGTCATTACAGAGAAATCTCAGACCGAGGCCTTACTGTATTGACCTCGCTATCGCTCGGTCAATTCACCAAGACCTCAGTCTAAGATTTCCCCGTAATGACCTCACTCTCGGTTAACAAGTGGTATTTAACAGCCCTCTACACACTTCATCATATATGTAGGTTATTGCTCCATTGCCATGCTCCCATTGGTTTTTCTTGAAATCTGTGTCTGTGAGAGAGACAGCGAGCCACGAAGCGGAGAAAACCAGTCGCGAAGCGGCGAGGAGAGAGAGACTCGTTTTCACTCCCTCTCACCTATGGGATCAGGATATTTCTCCATATACTTTAGGTGTGAGATTATTGTTTTCATATTTTGCTCATTATCAGTGTTTCTACGAATGAGCAAGGCGACAGACCTACTCAGATCCTAAAGAAGTTGATTCAATGAAAGGAACTCTATCACGCATTAGGACTAGAGCCATATGGCTCTTGATTAGGACAACCCTTTCGACTTTGAGGGCATGATTTCGTTCGTGGTTTCTTGTCAGGTTTCTCAGGCTTTTCAGTTTGCATAATTTGAAGTCGCTCTAATTACTAAAAATTTTAAAAGCAAAAATGAAAATTAACGTGTAAAATAGGTTGCTGGATCTGGCAGGCAAAGGATGAGCGGGAAGTTAGAGCCCCACTCTGACTGCTGACTGGATTTGTTCATGGCAATCCCAATTTCAGATCCTCGACTGGCCTTGAAAATAGACAACTGCTTTGCCTCCGCCTAGTTGGGATTTTTAACATTGCTATGTTAATTTTATTCATTTTCTGTGTGTTTTTATCGGCCTCAGTGACCTGCGCGCGATAAATACTACCAAAGGTAAATAAAGGAACTATTATTACATTGTCGTTGATAGCTTGATTGAAATCCGAGTGCTATACATATAGCAACCCTATCCGTGACACAGAATTAAATTTTGGTGAAAGTCACTCTTTGATTAAATGACTGGTAATTTTTCGGTCTCGTTATCCAAAAGTGCAAATTAAATTGCTTTACCTTTTTAAGGACCTTTTGAAGCCAGCCCTCTTCTCCTTCACTTGTTGTGATGTCGGTTATGTCCTCATCTTTGTCTTGATGCTTGACTTTTTTCCTTTCTCCAAAACTCCCTGAATTAACGAAACCAAAACCAATTCCATAAACAACGACATATCTATTCAACAGCGACTATATCGACAAAGAACTGTGGTTTTTCTTTACTCTTTGGACATTGCGACGTATACGTACCTTGAAAAAGGGGTACCACCATCACTAAAGCAATTAGCAGTGAAATGAACTTCATTTTGAAATCTGTTTAAAAAGAGTAAGAGATTCCTAAAATCGACTAATTTTCTCACATTTTACTCGAAAAAACTAAATTAATTCCGCAAAATACTGTCACTTTGAGATCGCGTCCTCGCGTCAAAAAAAATTAAATTACCACCTTTTTCATTTTTTTAATGCTCAAGACCAAATTGTCTTCTGTTACATTCAAATTAAACAGAAAAAACGACTGCACGTCAAAGATATGTTTACAGCAGTTAAATATATACTTCATTTTGACACCTGTTAAAAAGAAGGAAATGTCAAAATCAATAGTATTTCTCACATTTTACTTAACAAAACGAAATTACACACAAAAATACAATAACCAGTGAGTAATTGTACATCGACTAACAAGAAACAACGTCCTTACAGCAAAAATTACAATAAGGCTGGTGTTCACAACGGTTGTCCTTTTTTTCTTTTTCAGTTACATTGAATAAAATAGCCGCCGTTAAGTAATACCTCTATGACACATTTCTAGCAAATATAAAACTAACAAAACATTAATCAGATGCAAATTCAGTTTATGGACGAAAAAACGTAAAAATTAAAAGCTTACTTTGTGGTACTTTAAGGAATCTTTAACAGTACGTACTCGCGGTTCTTACCTTACTGTTTGCCTCTCAAGGTATTTTGTGTACCAGATGATGAAAGGCTTTTTCTCCTCATTCCATGGTTCATGACAATTTCGTCATCTTTTCTGGTGTTGAAATTATATTTGTTCAGGTGCTGCTTTATATGACTATTATTTATTAATTGCTAAGTAAAGAAGAGTAATATTAAAGGAACAATACATAAATTTAGACAAGCCTAAAAGCGGAACTTCCTAGAAACGTTTTCCTTGATTTTTTATTGTATTTTAAATGCCCCTAGTCAAAAAGAACTGACGATGTTTTTCGTCCCTGTATAACCTCCGTGGAACTAAAAGTAACATGTTTTCCCCGCTGAGCAAGTTCCAGAGAAGAAATGTACCGTGAAGCAAAGCAAAGTATTCATTTTCTTCTCCTGGTTTTAGGTGGATTAGAATTAATAAATTACACAAATCAAAACAAAGTTTTTTTTTCTTTGATATTTTAAAAGGGTAAATTTCATCCAATGTTATAAGTATCAATCTTTACGGTTAAGGGCTAAAACTTTATGGTTTTTACTGTTGTTAGTTCCTACAGCCAGATCAGAATAAAAACACGAGGCCTAGTGTTTTATGGTACGCTTTCGCTACCTTTAGGCAGTCATGATGTCGATAAAGGATTAAGCTGGCAATAGACACACAAGTCAAAATTAACAAAATGAAGAAATGACCGACTGGAATAAACGAAACTGCAAAAAGATACTCTCTGAAAGAGACTACAGAAAAAACCAAAAAGCGGGACTTTCTGGAAACATTTTCCTTGATTTTTTTATTGTATTTTAAATGCCTCTAGTCAAAAAGAATTGATGATTTTTTTTTAGTTCCATAAGTCAGTGGAACTAAAAGTAACTTGTTTTTCCCGCTGAGCAAGTCACAGGGAAGAAATGTACCGCGACAGGAGCCCATCTAGTCAAAAAGAATTGATGTTTTTTTTAGTTCCATAACCTCAGTGGAAGTAAAAGTAACTTGTTTTTCCAGCTGAGTAAGTCACAGCGAAGAAATGTACCGCGAAGCAGAGTATTCATGTTCTTCTGGTGGTTTTAGATGGATTCGAATTAATAAATTACAGTGAAAATCAAACAAAAGTTTTTTCTTATAATGTTTTAAAGGGTAAATCCCATCCAATCTTATCAATCTTTACGGTTAAGGTAAAATAAAAACACGAGGCCTACGGTTTTATGGTAAGCTTTCGCTACTTTCACTGATTGTGATAAAAAGGCAGTCATTATGTCGATAAAGGATTATGCTGGCAATAGACAAACAAAATCAACAAATGACCGACTGGAATAAACGAAACTACAAAAAGATACTCTCTGAAAGAGACCACAGACAAGCCTAAAAGCGGAACTTCTTGGAAACATTTTCCTTGATTTTTTTAGAGTATTTTGAATGCTTGTTGTTTTGTAAATGCCTCTAGTCAAAACGAATTGTTAATTTTTGTTAGTTTCATAACCTCAGTGGAACTAAAAGTAACATGTTTTTCCCGCTGAGCAAGTCAAAGAGAAGAAATGTACCGCGGAGCAAAGTATTCATGTTCTTCTGGTGGTTTTAGGTGGATTCGAATTAATAAATTACAGTGAAAATCAAACAAAAGTTTTTTCCTGTAATATTTTAAAGGGTAAATCCCATCTAATCTTATCAGTCTTTACGGTAAAGGCTTTTTCGTCTTTGCTATTGTTAGTTCTTACAACCGGATCAGAATAAAAATACGAGGGCTACGATTTGATAGTGATAAAAAGGCAGTCATTATGTCGTTAAAAGATTATGCTGGCAATAGACAAACAAAATAGGACAATGAACAAATGACCGACTGGAATAAACGAAACTGCAAAATGGTGCTCTCTGAAAGAGACCACAGAGTTGAAACAAAACTGAAAATTGTAATTTGTTTACCCACGGAGCACTTAAAAGTTCATAAGAACTCGTTGAAACGTGTCCGTGCGTTCCAGATCGAATTGGAATTTGGAAGTGTTGGATTTTAAGGAGAGGGGGAAACTGGAGTACCCATGCCAAGGAACAGCCTCTCGGAGCAAGGGAGAGAAAAAACATCAAACGCAACCCACATACATGGCTTTGACGGATTTAGACCCGGGCCGTATTGTTGGGAGGCGAGTGCTCTCACCACTGCGCAATTTTTACAATTACAATTTACAATTTACAAATTTTAATTACAACTGCAAAAAGATACCGGCCTCTGAAAGAGACCACAGAGTTAGGAAAAAAAAGTTACTGACATTCTAACAACCTTAAAAAAAGATCTTAAAACATGTTTTCTTAGGTCGATGAGGCCTCCTAATCTCTAGCTGAATAAGTTTTTTTGTTAATTGTAATAATAATAATAATATTTAATAATATTTAATACTTATATTGCGCTTTTTCTATAAAAATACTCAAAAGCGCAAATACATGTAATACATGAATGTGATAGCTCTCCGTGGCTGCAGTGGCACCTAGCCCGTTTACTCTTTCGATTCAGATAGCGGCGACCTTAGGTTGAACGCTATGCCCCTCTGACCACCTCATACTACTCCCAAAGCCATTCACTTATGTCTTGTCGTGTTTTGTTATTTACTTCCTGTGTTGATACCTAATCAATATATAATTATACGTAGTTTGGATTAATAAATTGAACAGAACTAAAATGTCGTAAGAATCCAAGCGCGAACGATATGTGATGGGAAATGGTGAGGACGAAGCACCTCGTCCCTTTTCGACCTTGCTCTCGCAGCTTGCTACGCCCGCCACACGAGATAGAGAGCTTTATCCCACGCTAAAACCTGGTCGCATATACAAAGATAGTCTTGAAAGCTGTTCATAACTTTCACTACGCCTATAATTCAAGGCCTTCAAGCTGAATGACCGTTTTCATTTTCTTCTGTTGAAACTTGATCCTGCTCCTTTCTCGCTATCGTGAATAGCTAGATTATTTTTTCCCTTGGCTTTGTAGCTAGTTCTTTGTTTTCTCTACCAAAAAGCCTCATGATCCAATACTTATACCTCAGAGTTAAATCTCTTCTAACACTTACTTTTGAGAAGGGCTCATTTTTTCCTTGGAAGTGAATGCGAGGATTGTTTGTATTCAGTCGCTTTTTCAACTCATGATCCTAGCTAGTTCCGTTCATCTAGTTTATTAGTTCGAATGATTTTCTTAATATCAAATTCATTATTTTTTGGTAGGAAATGGAGCAGCGTGCTCAACACCTGAAGAAGTTGTCGTCATTCTGCAGTGAGGTGGATCAGTATCAGTACTGTCTTCCAGAAATACAAGAACGCCAGGCTGAAAGTTTGAGGCTACCCCAGTCTCCAGTCGTCCACGAGCAGATCTTCCTCTTCTTTAGGGTCCTGATACTGCGCATCTGACGCCCCTATGGCCGACGATATTTTCTGAAGTCGTTCACGTGTTGCTGCAGATGGAGAGCGACATAAGCTCCGATGCTAAATCACAAAAGCAGCGAATGCAGATTTCGGAATTGCTGCTCGGTACAAATGGATACGTGTTTCACAATCAATAGCCTGCGAAAACATCCGTTTCTCCTCGCTCTTCGTAGCTGGGAACGTTTCGCGCGGAGGAACGTCTGCGACTCAGCGGCAGAAATTCCATACTGATCACGCAAATTAATGTTTACATAATAAATCCGGTAGTCATGGGGTTCCAAATATAAATTTGTCCAATTTTATGTGTCTTCTGGTCGATTTTGGTAAAGTGTTGTGTTCATCTGCCAAAGAGCTCCAGCAAAACTCAAATACTTCTTCCAGAGAAGACTACGTTCTACAAATATTGACTGTTTTGTTAGAGATTCTTCACAGTTGCATTTGACTTCTGTGGCCTTTTGTGTTTTGTCTGTCAAGATTGTCATTCGTAAACAATAGCTAAAACAATGTAACTACTCTGTCGACCAATCAGCGTTTCTGACCGGATTCCGGACAGATTTTATGTCATCAGTATGGAATTTATGTCGCTGAGTCGCAGACGTTCCTCTGCGCGAAACGTCCCCAGCGGCGAAGAGCGAGGAGAAACAGATGTTTTCGTAGGCTATACAATCAAGAAAAATGGTTGGGACTATACCTTGCCGTTTGCAAACTTCTCGATCTTTCTCAAGCGCTGCCTAGCGATTATCTATCCCAGTTCCAGTTATATCGCTGGGCGTTTGAAGGAGAGGCATATAATATGACCGCAGGGAAAGAGAAAGTGCCGGTCTTTAAACCTCACATAGCTCGCTTGGAAAAATTACTGAGGAAGAAAAGGAAAGATCAAACTGCTATCGAGGAGATTCATAGTATTCCGGGGCAGCCTTTGCTCACAATGTACCAAATCAAGTCCTTGGATCAACTTTTGCCGTTTTTTCAATGTTCGTCAAAAAAATTTGCCAAACTGCGCTAACACTCAAGACCAAAGCATTAGTAAAAGCTCGCGTGGTAAAAGCTTGTTGGAGAGAGTTGTGGAAAGAGATTTCCTTGAGCCTCTCGTCGTTGATTAGATTAGTAAAGCCATGCAGTACCAATAGACTACTTCCGAGTTGCCTCTTATCTTAGTTTCAAAACGAGGCTAAGTGCAATACGAAAATAGCATTTTTTTACTATTTTCATTCAATTTTCATATGGAAGATTTTTTGCACTCATCCGCGAATCACTTCGTTTACTTTAGTACCAATTTACAGGACGGAGGGAAAGTTAATAAGCAAAACTTGATCAGATCTTAGCCTGACTGTGGACGCTATTGCTTCTATTATTGGCCATTGCAACGCGGTTGCACGGGATTCTGGGTCCAAATATGTCCTCAAAAAAGAGTCCCCATATTAAGACTTATCGCAACACGGCCAGTGTTTTATTCTAAAGGGTTTATTTTAAAAATTACTATTACATAAAAGGCCAAACCGCTGAAACCAAATGTGGTTGCTTCTTTGCTTATTTTAAGTTTTCTAGAGTAGAGTGAATTTTGAGTCGTCTTCTTTCTTTTTGCTTTCATTTTAATGTGAGTTTTTGCTTTTTGAAACAGCTATTTAAATAGGCTCAGCATATTCTTAAAGTAGTGTTTGTTATTACTCGTGTCGTTCTTGAGTATTTTATTTATTGACAATGCGACTGAAATTCGAAAATTTTAAACTGAGAGTTTCTGATGAAGCAAACGACTGGTAATGCAGTAACCGGCAGCGATAATGCCCTCTTGAAGTCACTAATGTAACATTGTTATTGGATCATATATTATTAAGTAAATGAACGAATGTTGTGAATATTATGTAAACCAGTTAGGTCACGTGATTACCAAAATTTCTCAGATGGATAGATTACCAAATTTTCTCAGCAGGTATGTGCCTCCGCTCGCGCGCGCGTGGAACTCCGCTATTAACAGCGGATGAGGTCATCACAGGAATCGTTAAAGGGAAATCTTAGGAAAAGGCTTTGGCCTGAGTTTTCGATCCTGTAATGGTTGTTTCTGTTTTGTTCGCACGTTTTCATTTCAAGGTCATACGAAAACGACTGTCTTTAAAACGAGGAACGGGGAATCGGAAAATGAGAATGGGGAACGAGCAACGGGGGACCTTTAAAACGGGGATTTTGGAGAATAGTGTTAACAATATCAAGTATAGCATGCTTAGTACTGTGCTTACTGCGAAAGCCGTATTGCTGATCGTAGAGAATGTTTCAATCTTTAACGAACTTCATTCATTCATTTATTTATTTTGTCATTAACCAGAAATACAACAACAGGATACAGAAATTTATGATACATTAAAGATAATATAAAATATTCTAACTAAATTGTTTACAAGATCAAATGTTTAAAGTGGTAATGGCAAGGAAGCCTTTATAGAAGCCGGAGGCTGATAAACTATAGGCTTCCTGGAACTATAGGGTAAACCATGCAAGTTAAGGGTACTGAATGAACATTTGGATTAAATTTGTTTAAAAAAAAAAGTGTGTAGCTCAACAAGTAGAGCTACACAAAAATAATAAATATAATAACTTCGCTGCCTTGAAGAGATAGCGATTAAAAGTGTTTTTTAAAACAAAATTTCATCTTTTGCGGGAACACAGCAGAACACGTCCGTAAGCATCAGCACCCACGTGCACGTCCAAACTTGGTAAGTCTTGGAGTACATAAGTTTCTCAAATATCCTGTTATAAATCGAGAGCAGTGATATAGGCCGGTAGTTTTCGGGAAGAAAGAGGAGGCTGCGATGGAAAGCCAAGCTTCCGCAATCATAGCTAAGCTCTACATGGAGGACTTTGAAGAACAAGTAATACCATCCGCGCCAACCGCACCAAGGTCTGGAAACGTTATGTTGACGACACTTTACCATCTTAAAACGAAATGATGTTGAAGATTTTCTGCATCATCTCAACACTCAATAACCAACCATCCCTTTTACAAAGGAGACTGAGAATGAAACACAATTCACTTTCTTGACACATTGGTCATAAAAGATTCAGAAGGACGCGTTGCAGAAAACCTACGCACACTGATCAGTACCTGTCTTATGACTAACTCCACCCTCAATCAGTTAAACGCGGTGTTGTCAAGAGCTTATACGATCGATCGTATAATATCATCAATAAACCATCGGTTATCTCTGAGGAAAAGAAGCATTTAACCTCTTTCCTTGTCTCTAACGGATACTCCTATTGGTTTGTAACTAACGTCACAAAATCCAAGAAGCGGCAAGCATCTGACAAAGAACCTGCAACCGAAATTAAATCTACAGCGGTTCTGCCGTACATCAAACGTTTATCCCAGCCACTTCGTCGTTGCCTATAACAGCATGGCGTACGATCTGTTTTCATATTCGACACAACTCTAAGATCGTACACACTACTGGATCCACGAAAACAAGTAAAGTAGTGTGTAAGATTCCTTGTGAATGCGGCAAAGCATAGATTGGCGAAAGGGGAAGATGCATGCATGAATGGGCTTTGACGAACTCAAACTTCGGCCGTTTCTGAACTCGCCAATAAGACCGGGAATTATCCACCCTGGGAGTGAGTAGACTAGGTTGTTCCTAGAGTGTTCCCAAAAGCGTGACCAAGCATAAAGCAATAAAAAGCTTTAGAAATTTATTTGCGAAAATGTTTTCGTAAGTCGGACACAAGAAACTTCAATCTAGATAATTACTCGTGCAAATCCGTTGGTTGCCCCTAAGATGGTTAATTGTGCGCCAAAACGAAACGCAACGTACATGTCTGGGATTTCCTTCCCTACCCTACTGAGTTTGTACCCCTATTACCAGAGTCTGAACAGACGGTTTGCGGGCGTACGCTGACGTCATAACCAAATTTTCTAGCATCGATAGGTTTCCATTTTCTATCTCTTCCCACGATAGCTGTGGGGCTCCACTGCGCGCGGACACTACGCTATTACATTAAGAAAACTATTTCAGTGAAAATTCTTGTGATATGTGTAACAAACAGCTCACATCATAGAAGGTGCTTTGTATAGGCTTATATTCACTCGTTGTTTGTGTCAAAAGCCATCACTCGCTCGTACTTTGGTCGTTCGAGTCTTGACACAAACAACTCGTAAATTTAACCTCGTACGCCTCATTTCGGCTATGACGTAAACTATATATATCCGTTGTTTGTTATTTCGGAGGCCAGCCAAGATTTTAAAGTGGCAGCTAGGAGTGTCTCAAACTTGACAAGATAAGGACTACTACTTTATTGAACTATTTATTTATTCGAAACATTGAAGCAAACTTTGATGACAAACGAACGTTTGATCTTAGACAAACGTTTAATCTTGGCAAAATATAATACCATAACCAATCTCGTTGAAAAAAAGGATCGCGGCCTCTGGGAACGAGATTGTACCATAACAAAAACCCAAGCGAGTTTCAAGCATGCGCACAATCATTTTCTATTCGACAGTAACAGCCGGGGACATCTGTTTTGTGGTTGTTAGGTCTCTGGATTATCAGCCTGAATAAATCATGGCTGGTAATTCAAAAAACGGTAGTTTCATGTACTGCTTGGGTATATATTGTCTGTCCGATTAACTCTCGCATTTGGAAGTCACTTCAGTTCCGTAACAACTTGTACTGGACTATTTTTCAAAAGGTAGATAATCTGTGAAGGCAAAAAAATTTTGTAAAAGATTTAATTACAATTATAACAGGGGTGGTTTCCCAATAAACCCAGAGGTCTCCCAACCTCAAGAGCGTGAATAATTGCGTGACAGAAGTATTATTAGGGTTTGTTTGGAGATTTTAGCAACAAAAATACATAATATGCATCTTAATTTGTCTCCTTGTTGTATTCACAGAGTCTTTTTAGCATATTTGATCATACTCCCTCGGCTAGGGGTCTTAGGGGGGCTTATAAACGGAGAGGCATATATTCGTATAACCGGAATAGAAAAAGGGTCTCGAGACGAGCTAGCATTGCTGATCAAAATAACTTTTTCATTTACTGGTGTTAAAACATTAAGCTTCAAAACGTCATGATACACGCAAATGGGATTCATTTCAATACATTTGAATCAGAAGCTAGAGGGGGATTGAGGGGGGCCTTGGATACTTGGAAATATTTTTTCGTTGTTTACAGGTACAGTGGAACCCCGCTCAATAACGAAGTGTCACGGTACCGCAAACTTTGTTCGTTATAGCGGGGTCTTCGTTATAGCGAAGACCCCGTTATAACGAACTATCTGGTTAACAGCAAAAATATTCGATATAGCGGGGTTCGTTTCCAGATATTTTGCTGTAATTCTGCCGGGCTTTTTGATGTTTTTCGTTATGTAACTGAAATACTAAAATTTTCCTTACTTTTGGTAGGAACAAGAGACAAATTGTAGACGTTGTTCCTACAAACACGATCGTCCTTTCAATCAGCATTTCAATGGGAGGGTACGTTTCCACAAACATGACCACAAGAGCAAGGCATGAGAACATGAACACGTTATACACCGCCAAACCGGTGTTTCTGGAATCATTTGGCTGCAAGCAATGGACGTTTCTTGTCTCCCAGGACAAAAATACTCCAAATGTCAACACAATTCCTTTTAAACAGCAGATTAACATCACCCAGGTCTTCGGAGAACTGCAGGTACAACTGTTAATCATAAGCTCTTCTATCACGTCGCCGTCATCATCACGTATCTGAAACAAGAATTGTGACGTGAGAATCGTACATGCCTTGAATTAATGTAGTGGACCAGTGAAGGTGAGGGTAACCAAAATGCCCAAGAAACTCAAAAGACAAATAAATAACAATAAAACAAATCGAAGAAAGGTGCAGGGAAGAAGCGGGTATGACAATGTCAACAGCACTTCCCTGACATCAAGTCAGAATGGCATATGAGTCTAAATAAAAAGTGGCCAGCCGTTAGAGCCTGGTTGGGCTTTGCCTCATATGAAATAAGAAATAACTTCTATATGGAATAATTAGGTCTTACTAAAGCCATATTCTTTTATTGGAGAGAAGATGCAAAGTGACTCGGAACTTCGGCGTGAAAATACTTTCAGTGGGTGGTATTACCAGACCAAAAATATAATTTCTTTCTCATAAAACGATGGGTGGCTTTATGAATTTACCTTCTTGTTGATTACTATATGTTGTATCGTCATTGGATCAACAACTGCCCAACATGATAGAATAATTACATCTACAAGACAGCCAGCACCTATCCTGAGCAAAAGACCTGTTGTACTTAGCTTGGTAACCTAAAGAACAAATTGACCGTTTTAATCTTGCTGCTCAGAGTGGTAATGGTTATGTTTATTGAGTAGATGATGATGATGGCGATGGTAATGATGATGACGAAGATGATGATGATGATGATGATGATGATGATGATAATGATGATGATGATGATGATGATGACTCAGAAAGTGACTAAGAGAAGTAAGAAGAAAATATTATCACAAAGAAATTGACGGCAAAAATGTTAATAAACAGGTCATCACCTAGTTTTTCAAATTCATTTAATAGCTTTTTTAAACTTTAAAAGAGGGAGAGGCCAGAAGAAAAATAAAAAGACATGAAAATAAAGATACGAATGCGTTCCTTTAGAATGATTGGATCAGGATCAGTTATCCGAGATCAATAGGATAATAGTGAATCAAATGAACCGATGAATTCTTTCCCAAGGTGGATTCGTCGGTTCCTTTTACGTGCTATGCTCCGAATGATCTCTGAATCACTGATAGTAATCCAGGCCGTCCCAGTGGAAGACATCTTAAATACTGGTCGTGGTGGGTCATAGCATAACTACACATTATCATCAAATAATGATGATCATGATGTTGATAACAATACTGATGATCGTGAAGGTGGTGGTAATTGTATGGTGGTATTTATTGTCCCTACCTCGTTTCTGATTTTATAAACTCTCCACGTTTTTAAAAAAATTCCACCATACAGCAACGTAAATCCAGAACAGAGAAGGCAGACATTAATCTGTTTAACATAAATGAAATCAGGACAAGAAAGTGAGCTGAACTGTAATACATCCAGACAAGGAATTCAAGAATTGTCATAGATCCCAGAGATGTTTTATGTTTCCATCCATCAGCACTTTAAAAAAATTTATTTTGGATTCTAACTCACATTACAACACTGGACAAAGCAATTCAGGATTGGTGTTTTTCTTACAAAAGATGCGTTGCTACACCGATAACTTTGCGATTATCTTAAGGCTCATTAAATTACACATGTAGAATTTTTCTCTTTTAAAAAAGGCATAAAAAGGTTGTCAAAAAAGGCAGAATACTGAAGTTTTAGTTCGCCTTCCCAGACTAAACACTGATGTGTCTGCATTAATAAAAACTAGTTGTCGTTCTTAAAGAGCAATCTTCTCTTGAGGCAATAAAGTCCCGGTTATATTAAGTGCGTTTAAGTTATGCTAGTTCTTACATAGCAGAGAGAAGATTCGTGCGTTGCAAAGATGGAGTTGCTGTAGGCTGATAGAAACAGTTCGAAGTAGAACAGAATGCATCCCATCACTGACACATTGTTGAAATTTGGAAATGACATTCTTATAAAGCTGTGACGAGAAAATTAGCAGAACGTTAACTTCGCTGTAATTGACATTGTATTGCAGTTACTGTTTTAAGTGCATTTGGACCTTTTTGGACTGTTTTTGTGACTATTGTCTGTTATTAAGGCAGGTTAGTTTCCAGCTAATGGTGCCAAAATTTTTTTCGCCATTGTAAATTAAGATTGAATTGCAAAGTAAATAAGTAGCGGTAGTAACAAAATATAATCTACGGACATTAATCTAACGTGGAATAAATAGAGATTACTACTGAGTCTTTTGTAGTTTATGCTAGTTCCAGAGATTCCAACCCTCCCGTTTTGGCCGGAAATCTCTCGTTTCCGGCGAATATTTCCGGCCTCCCGTTTACGCTTAATATTTTCCCGGATTTTTAAACTTTTCCATTTCTAACCAATCTTTTTGGCATGCTTCTTTGCCGATTTTCTGTGGTTTCTAAGCCATTTTTACGCTTTTGGTTTTCGACCATAAGCCAGCGATAATTTTGGACGCGGTACTTCCATTGACTGTGATCTCGAAACACAGGAAATGCATAGCATCTTAGAGGTACATTTCTTAAAATTTTCCCGGAGGAGCATGCCTCGAACCCCCTAGAGGCTCGCGTCTTAAGCGCTCTTCGTAAAGCGGCTATGCCGCTCCTAAAACCTCCCTTTTTGAGTTGACAGGGTTGGAATAGCTGTGCCACAGGCACCCCTCGCTAAATAAATGTCCACAGCGGCCACCTTGGGGTCGGATGAACCGGCCGTTAACTCAGGGTGGATTCATTTGCATACGCGTATAGCTGTCGCAGTTGCCTGCTGGAATTTTTGTATTGTTTTTAAGCCTTAAAACAATAAAAAGATCCAGTGGCCAAATGCAACAGTTATGCGCGCATGTTGCAAATGAATCCACCCTCATTTTGTTATTTTTCGGCTATCATAGCAGGAATGTGCGTTTTCAATTCAGTGTTAGACAACCCCCCGTACCAATGGATGATTCAAAACTGTTTCAAAAACGATAGAAGGGTTTTAGCTTTTTGTTTCTTTCCTGTCTTGAAAGATTCACGGAGCTTTCTATAAGACACAAATATCGACATGATAAAGGATTCACTGTTGGCAGGTGAACCGCCGATTCTTTTGATGGAAATTTATACTGGCAGACTACTGATAGACCTGTCCCCTACCAATTAGATAATTTCTATCAACTGTGATGCAACACGCTTAATTAGCAATTAATGTATGAGGCTGAGTAGGATATGAAGAATTAAGCAGATCGAGGAGGGTGTTATCCACAGAGGCCGGAGGCCGAGGTGGATAACACCCTCTGAGACCTGCTTCATTCTTCATATCGTACGATAGCCGAATTCATTAACTGATTTATAATTCATTCAAAATAATTTCTAGTTTAAAAACATAGCTAAAACATGCATACCTGCATCAATGTTAAGTTTATCTTCGATAGTGTACGTTTAGGTTTGTCCAGCTCCGCAAATATTCTCCAAATAGCAGATGTCGCCCTCCGAGTTGTCTTTTTGCTGTTTTTGCTATGGTTTTAGCCATTATTTCGCCTAGTTCCAGCTGTAGTTCCTACTCTTGAAACGAGTGAAGTATCCGCTATTTTAGTTTTCACAACGAAAACAACTCAACCTCGTCCCCAGGTCTTCTAGGTAAACAGTGCATTAACCTGTAGAAGGCTGCATTTTTGACGTCATTTCCTCGTTAAACACAAAACTCTTCCAAATTTGCTCATCAGTAAGTGGTTATGGGGAATTATGCGTGTGCTTTTAGCCAATCAGAATTGGGGAAATATTTTGAATGAATAATAAGAACAGTTATCTAAGTATTTTGTTCCGAAAAAAAGGGAAGAGCATCCACAGACAATTAGTCGCCAATCATTGTTCCAACGCCTTTTGTTGTCTTTCTTACCTGTTTGTTTGGTAAATAAAGTTCAAAATCAAACAACACAAGCACAAAATTATTCCAGAGCTGCACAAAACCCAGAAAACGACTGTTACGCAAATGCTTTCCTGTGACACCTTTTGAATGATCGTCACACCGTCTGCAGGAACACGACCACCTAAAATAAATAGAGCAAACATTGAGCCGACAAGCATGAAAAGTACATTTGAATGGTCACACGAAGCCTGAAAGTTTATAAAATGGAAAGGAAACAATCTTTTTATGCAGAACCATGTGGCGGCATGATGATGCAAGAATCCACGACGGTTCAATTGGGTTAACCGTTAGCCGTCAAACGGCCTAAAATTTAACAGTCAACCGTCATAGCTACTACCCCTCTGAGACCTCATCCATGACCATTATAGTAGCTTCTTACCTTCCCAGACAAAACTTTCGTTATAAAGGGTTAACGTTCTATCTCGGACATCAAACTGAGCAACAACGTGTTTCATGCCACCTAAGAAATTGAATAAGTAACAAAACATATTTATAATAGGGTTATTTGTTGCTTATTTAGCGCAAAGTCATTGTTCAGTTGCGATTCATTCGAAAACTCGATGAAACTTCATGTTATCAATTATTGAGTAACAGGGGGTCCAGGAATACTATTTTGGAGTGAACATTTTTAAAAAATTTCCATCAGCAATAAACGTCTCTTCAAGAAAGTGTTCCTTTCCCTCTATCATTCAAAAAGTTGAGTGGATATCAGTCGCGTCCTTCAGGGTAGAGTACAAATAAGATAATAACACACGTATGCATAATTTATCAATTATATACTAATCGCGGTTGATTACTATTAATAATAAGAGGCAAACCTGAGGCCAACGGTGAGCTTGTTTTACCCCCTCTATTCATCTCTGCTCCGCGCTAGGTCGTGCTAAGACTATTTTCAAAAAGCTACTTAAAGCTAAATGAACAGGACAGAAGTCGAAACAAGGATTTGAGGTCACGCCTGGGTATCGAGCTCAAAAACTCCCGCACCAGTAGAAGGCCGCGCTCTAACTGACTGTTCTAATCCTTGCTCCTGTAATGATATTGCGCCTTTAAGCATATTATTGATCAGAGGCGCTTTAACCACTCTCTTGACCAAAGATCCCCTTTATTTCAATCTTCTCTTACGTTTGTTCTGAGTAATCTGGATAATACTTTGTCTGTTTCCATCTTCGTCAAATGAGACACGACCCTGCAAATAACTTATTTTTGTATCATTGAATGTTGGTTCCTGCGAACTTTACGAATAACAAGGATTATTATACATCGAACTCACTATCTCTTTTCTGATTGGCCGAAAGCGTACAGTGAATTTTTGAAATCAGCGCCTGGGACGTTATCTAGCTGCAGATTATACAATAATCATGGCAAGAACACTTAAGGTCACGGGTAATCGTGTCATGTATGACCGCGGTGCCTGATTTCTAAGGGTAATCATGTCAAGTTCGCGCGCTTTGTGTTGCTTGCCGTCAGTGAAGAAGCAAAAACATGACTTCCAGGTTTGCTTCGTTGACCTAGCAAGACATCGAAAAAGTAGTTGGAGACAAGGACTCACAAACAAAAAAAGGTCAACGAAGGTGGCAAAGGAGCTGTTTGCTGATTAAGTGAAAGAGAAAAAACTGAGAGAACCTGAGGAAAAGAAAGAGTTGGCACAAACTTTGAAAACATGTTATGTGGAAGCGAGAAAGAAAGGATTCGTTCAATGTATAATAAAACAATTATTAGATTCGGTTTATGTGATATTCAGAATAATTAAGGTCTCGGTAAGGGTTATCAGCCTCAGCCTTGGGCCTCGGCTGATAACCCCTACTTCGACCTTGATTATTCTGGATATCACAAAAACCTCATCCAATAATTGTTTATAATCATGGTTCCACAAACAAGTTAACATACCGACATGCCCCAGAAGTCTGTTCGAAACAGAATGTCTCTCATCATCTGAGCACCATCTGCATCGCCGTAATCCATACCTTCCAGCGTTTTGTTCTTTTCTCGCAGCAGTGGAATAGATTTGTTCAACATTAAAGCGATGCTCCAGGCGGCATCATAAATGAAAGCCGAATAGTGGTGGCTGATGTTCAAACGCCCAAGACGCGTTTCGTACTCTGAGTTTAGTTGTCTAGGAGTCTGAAATGTAATTCTAATACTTTTCTCTTCATCATATGTGTAATATTGTCACGATAGCGCCAGTGAAGAAACTAGGGGGTCCGGGGGCATGATCACCCGGGAAATTTTGAAAATTTAAGTGTTCTAAGATGCAATCTGGTGCAATCTGAACACTAAAATTTGGCAAACACCAGAATTTCTTGTGGTCAACGAAGTAAGAAAAGCTTGAAGACCTTTTCCAAATTAGCAAAAAAAACTGATCAAACTTACATGTGTAAATGCTTTCGTAGAAATGATCAATTGTCATTTTGTTTTAGCGTTCAATACAGGATTTGAGAAAGTTTTAATTGACACCGAATTTTCCAAAGCGATTTTGCCTGTCATTTGATATGAAACAAACTGGTTTCCAATGTCCGACGTGTTCAATTTTTCAGTCATTTCCTTGTCAACGTGGAGAATCATGCAGTGATTCAATATAAGAGCAGAGGCAGAGTTCTCACTCACACAGCATTCGTGGCAGGCGGGTGTAACTAGTGAATGTATCTTCTTTTCTGGAAATTTTTAGCTTAGATGGGGCAGTCATACACTTACCAATGCAATGCCGGTCCTTTCATCAATCGACTTTTGTCCAGGTCACGCAAGGAAGTATTATCCAGTTTTGAAGTGGCATTGTCTCAGGTGAAATTCGATTTATTTCAAGATCACAGAATATTTCTTTTACGAATTCTAATACAATAAATCGCTTCATACAGTGTATGATCGGGCTCAGTTTGAAACGAAGGGAAATAAACTTCAAAGCGAGGATAACCCATACATGATATATTTTAATTTTATCCATGGTTAAAAATATTTTTTACCTTATTTTTGGGTATTGCAGTGTATGACAAAAAGTTTACAACAAAGGAAAACAATCTGAACCAAGGATAAAATTGAACCACAACATGTACACCTCGCGTTCAAAACAGGCAGTGGCTTTAGTGCAGTAAGGACACACTTATGAGGCAAGAGGCTAATTATTAGCTGTTGAGCAAACTCCATCGAGTGAATGAAAATGGTGCGAGAAAAGTGACGAGTGTTCATTATTCCCAAAGCACTTACCTTACCGGATATTGTAGACTCACGTGACGTACTGAGCAAAATTGGACGAGTTTCAATCACGTTTGTGGCGGCTTCTTTTAACTGTTTCCCTTCACATTCCACGTCTTTTACTGTCCACCAGTCATCTTGATACCATCCAACAATGATCCATACGTATCTGCTTCCATAAAGCTGCTCTCTATAAGCCTAGGAGTAAATCAACTTTTTAGGTGAGACATCCAACTAGGTCCCGACTTATAAGGTCCCGGCAATACAACATAAATTAGGACTATAGAAAAAACATGGCGAGTCCCTTTGTCGGTACTTTATGACAATTAACACAGTCTTGGTTCCTAACGCATGATATTTCATCTGTCCTTCGGTGAGACACTGCAAATCCCCCAATTGCTCAGAGACTCTCACGTCAGATTAGATAACAAATAAATTATGTATTAAAATAATTCAAAGTATTTGCTGCATATGCGTATACGTTTACATGCTTATTAATTTTAGAAGATATTATTTGTGCAAGGAAATAAAAATACACCACCACATAAGCATAAACTTCTTAAGGAGGGTTCATAATGTACGTAGAGGGGGGGAGGGCTATGGTGAGCTAAGTTTTCCCACATGCAATTTTTGGAAGCCAACCCCCTTATTATTTGGTATTATTTTTTCTTTGCCCACCCCTTCATTCCATAACCCATAACCCAAAATACCATGAGCCTCTCCCCCCCCCCCCCCCCCCACACACACACACCCTTCTGCATCATTTCGTTTGTTGATGCATCATCCATTGACATTTCATGTGAAAAATACACAGTCACATAATGTTTATGCACACAAAGTGTGCTAACATCATACATCATAGGTTTAAAATATCATCATTTTGCAACGGGGTCTATTGTAGCCATTTTTAATGCTATCAATGCTACCTTTGAATGCTGTATAGCCAGTTATAACCTTTGTTTTTGATTTCTCCTGGGTATTACAGCCGTCCAAAGAGAAATTGAAAACAATGCTTATGCAAAATTTGGGGGCAAACACGTTGTATTTTGGGAGATGTGCAAGTGGCAAAAGTCTGATGACCGACAATTTGGGTAACAATAAGGGACTGTTCAACGTTGGCAAAAAAAAGGATCGAAACGCACCAATGACATTAAAGAGTCTTCATGGCCGGCTGACAGACGACCAATAAACATCGCCATCATGACCAATCAGGTCAGTCATAACCAGAGTTCTATACCATAAACTGACATGATGCAACTCAGTTAGACTCTAAAAATGACTACCGCACAGGTTGTTGAAATGTCGGTCACTGTCAATAACAGTCCTATTCTGTACTACGATCACCTGGACGACCATGCTTACTTATGAAATGACTCCTGGGATCGAACCTTTCACAAAATGAGAGATATTTTACTTACTGTGCACATGGCTTTTCTGTACATGCCGTCATACATCAAACCAATAATTATCCTGGCATCTCTTTTCTTAAAGATACAAATCCATAATTAGCACGACTTAGCAACAACAATAAAGAAAAATAAATGAGTTATACAGTGGTTTCATGTGGCATACAATGAATTGTTGGTTTTCACATGACGTCATTAAAAATCAAACTAAAAAACTATCGATCCTACCGAGAGTTTACTTTCACGATGCATTAGAACAGCTGAAAACTAATTTTCATACAAATTTTTGCTTCAAAAGCGTTCTTGGTTTTGTGATAGAGTACGCTTGAATTTCTAAGCTTTTGCGTGACGCGGCATTTACATGACGGCCAAGAGAGCTGTCATGTAGGTTAAAAAAATAACTTTTTTCAGGAGATTTTGCTATCTAAACAGTTCATGCATAAGAAAAAGTGTTACTTTAATGTTTATGAGTTTCTCGAAGAATAAATTCACGCTTTTGTAGCAAAACTCGGTAACAGATGTTTCTGTTGGTTTCCGTCCGCCATGTTGGAGCTCATCCAGGTGAGTACCAGCATGGCGTCTCCATACAAATCTCTATAAGTTTGGGTAAAACATTTCTTCGGACATCTCGTATACGAAATATTCCTCTGTCCTGAATCTTAGCGAGGGTCTTTGTATATGTACCTCCTTTCATTTCCCAGATTCTGGACTTTATCTATTGAACGGTTTTGATTTTTACTTTGATCTATTTTGAATAGCGTGACACTGAAAACCAGCAATATCTGTCGAGTCACTTGCATTTTCTTAATTATGTGTTCGGAAAAAATGTAAGTGAAAGGGAGGCAATTTTTTAGTGCGCTCAGAGTACTAAAGAAGAATTCCCACAAAAGTTGAAACATGCATAAAGCTAGCTGATATTCATTGCTGTCATTTTACCTTCAGAAGATATTTAACCGACGAAGATGGATCGTTTTGGAAGGTTTCTGTTGCTATTACAGTGATGTTCGATTCCCTCAACATCGGGATAAAGTCATCTACCGTCTGTGCATAACAAAAGAAGTTGAGTTGTTAAAAACATGTATAAAATGTCATCGCTTATCGTACCACCTTCCAATGGGACCTTTAGGAATCAAAATAGAAATTATTGTGTCCTTGCCCGAATCAAGAACATTTTTCTTCAATAACCATGACCTTAAATTTTTTCGATTCTTTCTTGATGCTCAACTCAAGCTCCACTTGGGCTTAAGGAAGATTTTAAGGAGATTTTTCAACCATTTAAAAATGGTTAGATCTTTCCTTAGCTTTCCTTCTGAATGGTCGAATTGATGTGCGCAGGCACAGAAAGGCACTTCTACCATTACATGGAAGTGCTCCGTTAAACCAGATATCAAAAGCTATAACCACTTGTGAAACCAACCAGAATGAGAATGCTCCAGAAAAATAGCTATGATGTAGAAGTACTGAAGTACTGATGTAGAAGTATTTAATGGTCGCAAAAACCTGATCTTGTTATGGCGAGCTGTGTAGATGGGCTTAGTGTTTTGAAGTTACGGGCAAATTTAATCTTGCGATTATCGATTATTATGCGATTACACTTAAATTCGACAAAATCACACAATTCTCTCTTCTAGTCAAACAAAAAGGAAAAAGCAGCCAAACTTTTCACATCCTTCATTCCAAGTACCTAATGAATATTAGACTTCCTTTTTTAATTACCAACTCGAAAATGTCCGCTTGCTGTACAATGAGAGCTACCCTTTTCCATTTAAAGTGCTTGAGTAGCGCTACTCTAGCTGGATTTTCTATTATTTCTGAAGTACTTGTTCTGAAATAAAGGGGATACTTCTCTTTATTTGATAACGATGGTGAAGAAGCGCTGTACCCAATCTGAAAACAAAGAGAAACGTGATAACATCTCATGTTTTAAAGAAAGTATCTGGCAGAGAGAGTCTAAATCAAGCAAATTGTCCCCTTGACACTTTCAACCTCCTCCCCCCTGGACCAGTTCTTATTAAATTATCACTGACATGCCTGTCTTCTGACATCGGGGAAGAAATTTGGAGTTTTACCTTTGACAGAAAAAAAATGCGTGCTGCCTCCGGCTGATGCTCGCTCTCCAGTAAAAAGCGAAAAAACAAACGGACTCCTCTTTTGTTGTGTTTTAATTTTTTTGTTGTTTTCTTTTTAGTACAGCTAACTTGTTTCATTGTTTTTATTGTTTGTTTTATTTGCTTCTTGTTTTTCATTTTTTTGCTTATTATTTTGTTTGATTTGTTACGAACACTTACTTGCACTGCTTGCCAGTAAGACGCGGCTTCAGCAATAGGCTTGGTTGCTATCGAGCATCCAGGTCCCAAGAAAACAATCTTGTGCGGTGGTGTGTTGATCAAGTCTAACATAGCTCGGATGGCCACTCCACTTTCACACTAAAAAATAAAGCTAGAAGATACAAATTTTGCCCCTGTTCAAAAAGACAGTGTCATCAAGATTTACTACTTCTTCAAAATCCAAAAGAAGTGTTTTTACCCCATGTCTTAAGTTGCTGTGCATATATATGATTTTAAAAGGCGTCTTTCAATGAGGAAACAGCTGTCTATTGCTACAATCCCGCTCTGTTTTGGGTTCTTTCGGTGTCGTGTTGATGTCTTGCAAAGTTAATTTTCTCTTAGTACGATCAGCATCGCAGTGTTCTGCTTGCAGAATTTAACGTTTCACCAAGGATACCCATTTAAAATAGCCTTTGTCCATCAATAAAGTGAAGAACGTATTCATTTTCTCTGAAAACTGCAGGGACGTAGCTAGGGGGGGTCTTGGGGTGCCCATGATCCCCGACCACCCCCCCCCCCCCCCCTTGTGAGAGGTATCCCTTTCCCTTTTTCGCAAAAACTTAGGTTAGAAAATTAAAATTATCCAAAGCTCAAGCTAAAACCCTATAAGTCGCTTTCTTTGAATAATGATATCTATTTTCCACAGGTTGTTTGCGGTGACAATATTTCCATTTTTTTGTACATTTCTTGCCGTCACTGCACGAGCTACGACGAGAAATATTTTGCGGGCCAAAATTTTGAATTGCATACCTCCGACTATTAGAAATCTCCCAAAACAACGCTTCAAAAAGAAAATACATGGCTGCTTACTTCAAATCCTTTCACAAACAAACGACTATCCTGATCTACCTACCTTATTAGGACAAATGAGACATGTTCAGAATCGTCCGTACTTTTTAATTACCCACTTGTTATCTTGCAATCATCTTAATAGTGTACTTGTAAGCTTCTGACTTATATTCTGTAATCCAGTTAAACTCAGCTTTGTTCTTAACGTAACCTTTCTTCTGTTCCTTGCCTTTTGTACAACTTAATATATTTATATAAGCTTAAATAACTTGTGCTGATCTGATACCATTTGGAGGGCTTGTTTTGTTTTATATAAACACTGCCCACCTAGACTAGCCTTTGCTGTTTGTGGGCAGGGAAAAAATAAAATTGTAAATATTTGAATAAACCAATAAACGAAATGAAATGAGAAATAAAAATGCCTAATTTCACGTTTTATGAGGGACGTAAACAAGCGACGGCCGAACTTTCTTTCTCTTTCTGAAGTTGAATATGGTTCTTAGGAATTCGGCTCAAAAGAGTTCGCTTACATTGAAGTATAAGCTATTGAAAGAACGCAAATTCACTTTTTAAGCGAGATTTTCGTGGCCGTCAACGTCGTGGTATCTTAAACTCCCTAATGGATGTCATTTTCACTAAAACACAGCCTTGATTTTAGTATGACAATCTGGTAAGTACCCTGGGAGTGACGAGGAGTAACCAGTCTTTTGAAAAATCCTAGCTATGTTCCAAAAGTGCATAATCTGGGCTAAATCATTAAACTTGTCCCTTTCAATTTTATAAGGCATTTTTCTTACCTTAGAATCACGCCATACATATTTGAGCTTGTAGTTTGTCAGAACATTTGGATCACTGTTCACGTGATCGAGCGCCATTTCAAGCGCGGGGATAGCAGTAGCTGTGCTCCAGCCGCCATCGGTTATGTTGACTCCAAAGAATCCACCAATTACCAGGTCAATTCTTGACGAGAAGTTGTCCGTTATAGTCATAGACGTCGACCAAAGAAAGCAGATAACAAAAGTGATGTACCTCGCCATATTTGCCTGAGTTAAATATTTGATTTTTAGTAATCTTACCCTTATAATACGTCAATTTTTAATCTAGATTTGAGTTTTTTAAATGGTATCCTAATTACTGTCAGGATGGACCAAGGAAATATATTAAAAACCTAAGAAATACCCTCTGGTTTTCTCTCGTGCTAATAAATGATACGTTGAGGTTGGCTTCTAAATTTCCATCGGTGATCGTTGAGTTTGATACACCTTGATCATGCAATGACCTGGGATTCCACAAATATACAGAACAACCTTTAAAGTCTAGAAAAATGAAATTGACGGGTGTAATATAGATCTTTGTTTCACTTTTTTTTTTTGTTAGAAACCACGAGAATCGAAGGGGAAAGATAAGTGTGAAAAGCCAACTAACGCAAGGGTTTTAAAATCTCATTAGTTGTGATAGCAAGGTGAATAAATGCTTTACCCACCTTATTAAGACCTCAGGAACCTCCAAAGCTACATGCATATGTATTGTTAATGCAGGGGCCGCTTACATTTTATTTTAATACGTCTCGTTACAGCTGCTTTCAGAAAAAATAAACCATTGTTAACAGCTTGTCATTTTACATTTTATTCATCTCTTCATATGTACACTTTTAGTCAATTTGTCTGTTTCCTGACGACATCCTGAAATCGGGCTATTAATTAAAATTGTTGATGTACATGTGTTTCAAATAATCTTAACTTTAGAGGCAAAGGCGTCTTTTTTTTCTGCAGCTCGAAGGATGTATTTGACGTAGTAAGTTTTGATTTTTTACTTTACCAAAGAAGGAACAAAATATGTTAAAATACTTCATTTCTTTAAGATGGTATGAAATTGCGCCTGAGACGGGCACCAACATTGTGCCTAAATTTCCCACCCCAGAAATATCTTGCCTAATCAGCTTGTGGATATTTAAAAAGT
This sequence comes from Porites lutea, assembly GCF_958299795.1. Lineage (NCBI taxonomy): Eukaryota > Metazoa > Cnidaria > Anthozoa > Scleractinia > Poritidae > Porites > Porites lutea. The sequence continues at coordinate 47,463,405 of NC_133201.1, read as the reverse complement.
GCATAAAACTAAATCCAAACGTCTTTACTTTTGATTACCTGCTCAACGCCATCTAGGAATTTAGCAATTTGTGTGAATGTTTTAAAACCCTGGGGGCTAGCTTTCTGGAATTGGCGACCAACATGAATATTAAGAAATAACCATTGGAGATTCACAGTTTGAAACAACTTGATCGGATGTTGGCTTTTGAGTTTTTAAAATATGGAGATAAAAAGATAATCTTGTAGCGGATGGAATCAAAGGGTGTTGTCGAAAGAGGATTTTTGAAAACCTCAAGATTGCTCAGGCGGGCTCCTTTACTATTTTATTTTAACATAAACTTTTATTTTAAAATTAATTAATAGCACGAAGAGAACACATTAAACTGAAATCAATTATTCATCAGTGTCTGAAAATTTCCTTACAACTTTATCTTCCTTTTACTCTGCCAAAAAAAAACATTATTTTAGATTTGTTATATTTCACAAGTTCGAGAACCGTGTAGAATTTAGTTGGTTCCGGCCTTCAGCTTTCCGTCGCATTTGTACTCTAGTATTAAGAAAGGAAATTCTTGCCAGTGAAAATGTTGGCTTTCCTTAGTCATGGCTTTCCTTGCTGGCATGTGCACACGAATCCGTTTACACTTTGAATAGAAAATGCATACAACAAATTCGTTTATAGCTGTATGCATAAGCATGACCTAGTATTTATGCCTTGACGGAGCATGCATGCTTTAAGTGCGGTTGGTTTGTTTACCCATTTCAGTAGTCATAGAGGGATGAACGTACCCGGATTTATCTCAAGGAAATGAAAAACTATCACAGTCTCAGCGTTTCAGGCACCGTTAGTCAATTAATTATGCGAGTTCGCAAGCTCAAAGTTGAATACAAATTAGCTCTACAGGAAAGACCCAAGGGAGCACCTTGACGTATTATTATATAAACAATTTTAAATAACTTAACAAGCACGCGAGTAATAATTGCTAGCAATAAAACCACAAGAGAGATACCATTTTTAAAACTTTATTAAAACAACTACAAAAAGAGTCAAATACACAAATATTTGAAAGGAATGGAAATTAATTAATCCTTCTGGTTTCCAAAGTCTTCATGTTTTTGTGTGTAACTGCTCGACAATCGTGACACAGACGAAAGCCCTCTTTCATGTAATTTCTCCCCTCGGGAATCTGGTGATCGCATATAGGACTAATCTTGTAGTAATCGTGCCAAACGCATTTAGGACATTTCATGGTCAATGTCCAGTGCACATTAGAGTTCTCACAATGTTCACAGGGACTTTTAGAGTGAAAGGTGGTGGACGTTTCAGGGCTACTACTTTATGTTTCCTGACTGTCGTTTTCAGTGTGGTTGTTGCTCTCTTGGGTGCCCTCAGCTTCAACGCCATTCTCAGAAGCCATTTCCTCCTCCTCCTCCTGATTTTCAATATCCGATGAACTCTCTTCATTATTACTCTCGTTATCGGAAGTATTTTCTACAGTTTGGTAGCCTTTTTCTTTTTCTATGAAATCACTTAACAATTTTTTGTTCTTGATTAAACCTTTATCAATTCCTAACTCTGCGAGTCCATCTAAAAACGTAGCGCACGAGGCTTTGTAACCTCATCGTTATGAGGGAGTAACACATACTCAACTAGCTCAGCAATGTTTGTGACGGGAATAGTCCGTTTATTTCGAAGTAATTGTCCACTAGGAGTCCAGAAAAGAATATCTTTGGACGCGGCCATACTGTGCAGCAAATCAGAAGCACCCTTTTCCGGCAGTGAACGGGAAAGATGACTCAAAACGTCTTTTATTCTTGGTTCTTCTCTTATTCTCGGTTCTTCATCCTCGCTTTCATCACCATAACTTTCGCTTTCTTCATGTTCACTTTCGTGTTGTTCTTCAACCAAATCTATCTTTCTCCTCATTTTGATGAGTACCCATAACAAACTTAGCTTCGAATGATCAACTTGCCGTTGCGTCACCTCTTTTATAGCATTAGAAATCCTAAGCTTGAAACAACAGGGGCTAATACATCTTCAATAAAACTACTACCCTCTGGTATAAGGCCTTTTTTCTTTGTTTTGTAAGGGACATTTGGACTGGCCAGGTTAGGTAAAGCATCCTTATATGGCAGCAATATCCGCTTATTTTCTTCGGGGATGGGAATGTGTCCCATGAGTACATTGTATAAGACTTGGCCTAGTGCATGTAGGTGCTGTGAGTAGCTGTCTTTAAAAGAAACTGGCGCTGATAAGCAGGGCAGTCAGCTAACAGTTGAAGAAAACCACGATTGTTGTTCACTACACGAGATATTGCTACAAAATAAACTAAGAATGGTAGTTGGTAGTCTCTTATAGAATCTCGTGGAGGGAAAACAATGGAAAATGAGGTGGTTCTGGTGGTGGAGGGAAAACAATGGAAAATGAGGTGGTTGTGGTGGTGGAGGGAAAACAATAGAAATATGGTGGCGGTGGTGGTGGTGGAAGAAAACAATAGAAATGTGGTGGCGGTGGTGGTGGTGGTGGTGGTGGAAAGAAAGCAATAGAAATGTGGTGGTGGTGGTAGTGGAGAGAAAACAATAGAAATGTGGTGGTGGTGGAGGGAAAACAATAGAAATGTGGTGGTGCTGGAGGGAAAACAATTGAAATTTAGTGGTGGTGGTCTTGGGTGAGGAAAACAATAGAATTTTATGGCCTGGAACCTATATGAATGCGCAACATTCTACCTCTCAGTCTACATTTTGCTCCTGAGAAGTTGACATGAGTTGGTTCTGTTCTGTCTGCGAAAAATCCTTTAGTAGAAAAGATAGTATGCAAAGGCACGTGATGTCTAAACACCGCAATGCTGGTCTCACCCCATTTCAAACAGTTCCAATGTTTTCACAGAAATGACAGCGATTTCGCTTCGAGCATCCTTTCACCTCCATGATTGCCGGAATGACCGGGTCCGGAAAAACGGCCTGGGTTCGAGCTCTATTGCAACAAGCTTCAGAGACCATTTACCATACCCCGGAGAGGATCGTTTGGTGTTATTCACAATGGCAGCCTGCGTATACACAAACGTTAGTCGCCATGTCACACATTGAATTCGTCAAGGGAATTCCTATGGCTTTGGAGCAGGATTCCTATTTTGATGTGAACAAACGGAATTTGATCATGTTTGATGATCAGATGATTGACGCCAGTAAAGACAAACGAATCGTGAACCTCTTTACTCGTGGTTCTCATTATCGCAATCTGAACGTGATTTATATCGTGCAGAATCTATTTCATCAGGGGAAAGGTGGCCGCAGCATAAACCTAAACAGTCATTACTTGGTGTTATTCAAGAATTCACGAGACAAATTGCAAATCTTGACTCTGGCAAAGCAAATGTATCCCGGGCAGACGGATTTCTTTTTAAATCAGTACGAAGAGGCTGTAAAAAGACCTTTTGGTTATCTTCTGATAGATCTGAAAGCTACTACCCAAGATAATTGTCGGTTGCGAAGAAACGTCTTGCTCAGTGAAGAAGGCTTTAACCAAGCAGGCTTTCAAGAAAATATTCTTCAAGAGCGTCTAAAATATATGGAGCAGCAAACTCTTTTGCCTGTCCCGCTTCTTCCAGCTATGTAAGAAATACAAGACAACATGGATGACGTGCTTTCTCGAAACGATCTTCGGGACGATGAAAAAGCTAAACGATACTTCAGTTGCAAAACATATACCTGGCTTTTAAAGAACAATTAAATACAAGAACACGACAGGAAGAAATCATCAGCACTGTACCAGACTTAACATCAAGGACAAAAGATTCTTCGACAGCAACGACAGCATTCTCCCCTCCCCTCAACGTCTTTAATGTAACACCTGAATTAACACAAGCGGCTATCTCTCAAAAACCTGACAAAGAGAGCCTTACCCCACCACCACTCTTAAATCCTGCTTTCCTGACCTTTCCTCCCACAGTAGAAATCACAAGGCCCGAAGCGCAAAAGGCGTCGGATTCAATTTGTAGATTATTTGGATGATAATAAAGCTCATGCCAAACGGCTGAGGAAACGCCGGCATAAGAAATTCAAACCTTACAAGTACTCCATGGGCGAAGAAGATGAAGATTCATTGATTTCCATTCTTTACAAATTGCTGTGTATTTGACTCTTTTCGTCATTGTTTTTTAACGAAGTTTTTAAAACGGTATCTCTCTTGTGGTTTTATTGCTAGCAATTATTAGTCGCTTGTTTTAATTGATCCTTGTTAAGTTATTTAAAATTTTTTATATAATAATTCGTCAAGGTGATCCCTTGGGTCTTTCCTGTAGAACTAATTTGTATTCAACTTTGGGCTTGCGAACTCGCATAATTAACTGACTAACGGTGCGTAAAACGCTGAGACTGTGATAGTTTTTCATTTCCTCGAGATAGATAGGAGAAAACGTCAGACAAAATTGAAATAGAGAGTTTTCAGTTCTACTTTTTGTATGTGTTTTTTGTAGGAAGCCGTTCCTTGCGTTGCTAGGTGATCGCTTCTCTTATTCCTATTTTCCTTTTAATAGACGGTCCGAAAACCGGGCTCAAGTTAACTAATGTGAACACACCCCTTTCTTGTATAACTACGAATAATTCATGACTTTAAAATTTGGGTCAGTTGAAGAAGGTTACATGTTGCCGGCGAGGTCCTTTTCCCCAGGCTCTTCCTTTGAATGTTGGCCTTGAAATTGGACGATTCCACCGAAAAATCATTACAAAACAACAACGAAAGAGAGAAACAGTATGTTATGGTCAATGGTCATGTTTCTTCTAATAATACTGTTGTGTGTGGGGTCCCTCAAGGTTCTTTTCTTGGCCCCTTATTATATCTCCTATACATTAATGATCTTTTTCTTTCTTCAAATTGTCTTTCATTTATTCTTTTTGCTGATGACACCAATATTTTTCGTCGTCATAAAGACTTGGCTACTTTAACTAGAACGGTTAATCAAGAGCTTTCTCATGTCTCTTCCTGGTTTAACGCAAACAAGCTTACTGTTCATCCTGATAAATCCAAATTCATCATCTTCCATCCACGAAGTAAACAGATCAATCCTTCAGAATTAAACATCTTAATAAATAACACCCCTATAGCACGGGTACAGGAACATAAATTTCTTGGAATAATTATTCACGAAAACATTTCAGGGAAACCGCACATCACTTCCATCTGCGATAAAGTCGCTAATGTTATAGGAATTTTGTCTAAATCGAGACAATACTTACCTTCGGTCACTCTAAAAACCTTATATAATTCCCTCTTTCTACCTAATATCAACAATTGTAACCTTATCTGGACATCTACATATGCCTCCTACCTTGAACCCCTCTATCTACTCCAAAAGAAAGCCATTCGAATTATCACCTTTTCTCCTCCAAGAACTCGTTCTAAGCCTCTTTTCTCGAAGCTTAATATTCTTTCTCTCCATTCACTTTATAAATTTCATGTTTCTTGTTTTGTATTCTCACACTTTAATCACCTTTTACCTGCCTCTCTTTCCTCCCTCCTCCACTTTAATCGTGATTTTCATGATTATCTAACTCGTTCTTGTTTCAACTTGCATAAAATGTCCCTCAGGTATCAATTCGCGATTAGTTCTCAAGCCCCGACTATTTGGAACGATACCCTCTTGACTGTTCGTGACAGCCTGACCACTAGTAACTTCAAAAAAAAACTAAAACTTCACTTTTTAAGCCTAAATTGAACTAGCGCAGGATTCTCATAGCTTATTGTTAGTTTATTTGTCACTAGTTATGCACTGTTATAGGACAGTTATAGGACTGCATGCATGTAAACTTATTTACTTTCAGTTTTGTATCTTGTTTTAGTTTTGTAGTCTAGCCTACAGTCTTTATTTCTATATAAAATAATTTCTGTCATTCTGACCACAGGCCGTATAAGCCCCGGCTTTGGTTTTACTGAGTTTGTACTATATGAGCGATAGAATAAAGTTTAAAAAAAAAAAAGGAAAGTGCCAGATTAGTGTGACCCAAGTTGGATGTCATTGCTTGAAGGCCAGAATTCGGGCACGATGCCAGTCCCGGAATCTAAGGTCGATACCTTGTACTCGTATATTAAGGTAAGTACAGGGTCTCTATGTGAACAAGCTTTCCGTAAGTGCCTAGATAATTCAGTTCTTTGCATACCCATAACTCCCTTCTACACTAGTTTCAAAATGGCGTCTGACAAAGCGTTTCAACATTCAACAGCATTTCATGTGTGCGAGTGGTATTTACAGTTATGTGGCCGAAAGGATACCATGTTTTTTCTGTGAGATAATCAGCCACCTCATTATAAGTGATACAGTTCTGAAAGAAGCGGTATTTCATCTGTTTTGTTTGTAACTTCTTATTTTACAAATTTCTAACATTTTTGCTACTCTTGTCTTTGACTGCCGAGTTTACCACTTTTTCCAGGGACAGTCTCGTTCTTTCTTATACTCTTGATTCTTATTTAGTGGCTGTGTTTCAATCCGCGGTAGATTGAGCGTTCCTTATTCAACCCGAGCTCGTCTGGACTTGATCGAGGGAAAACATTGAGTTCTTGCTTCTATAAGTTTCTATTCTCATGCTGGAATTATTGCACGTTGCTTCTGCAGTTTCAAATTGACTTCGGCTCGGCTCCTGCGTACAATCCACCTTGTTATTTCTATGAAGATGGAGGATCTGCGAAAAAACGCAAGTATAAGTTAAATTATAACGAAGCATGAGCAGCGATGCCTCCTATCTATAGAAAATGGAAACCTATGGATTAAGAAATTAACTGCAAAAACTATGGACGAAGATCCTGCTGGTTGTCAATCTTGGGTTTCTAGAAAAGGGACCTAATCAGCTAAAATAAAAGTAAAGGCGCCATGAGCGAAAGGCCCAAACGGCCAGAGCTTATCCCGGTTTCATTAGCATGAAACACCTAGGAGTATTCTTACTCCCCCCTGGACGGGATGCTAGTCCATCGCAGGGTTACCCCCAGCAGTATGTCGCTGGTACCCATTTATACACCTGGGTGAGGAGAGACAAAGTGGAATAAACTTCATTGCCTAAGGAAACAACGCGATGGGCGAGGCTGGAACCCTGGACCTCCAGATCCAAAAACATCTGTAAACCTCAAGAAGATTGGAATGGCCAGCCGAAATAATGTTCTAAAAAAGCGATACACGTTGTCATCAGCTTTAAACCTATTGATGCCAGAAAATTTGGTTATGACGTCAGCGTGCGCCCACCCATCCGTCCGCACAGACTCTGGGAGTTGGGGTAAAAAAACTCAGTAGGGTAGAGAAGGGAGTCCCAGACATCTACGTTGCGTTTCGTTTGGCCCAAAATTAACCATTTGGGGGGAACCAACGGAGTTGTTCGAGTGAAATACTAGACTGAAGTTTATTGTATTCGAATTACGGCAAAATGTTCGGAGGTAAATTTCTAAGCCTATATTTTTGCTTGGTCACGCTTTTGGTCACACTCCAGAAACAAGTCTTCTCCCCCCTCCCACTTGAGCAAAATTTTGACATGTGAACTCATGCGTGAAAACGTCATCTATAAATTTGTTTGCCAACGACTGAAGCCTTTCAGTTAAGTTTTAAAATTCTCGTGTTTTTGTTCTGCCGCCATAAAGTGAAATACAACTGCTGTAAGGTTCTTTTTCTTTTTTTAAAAACTGAATTGTTTATTTGGATGTTCGTCGAACAAAGTGTCGCAAAGGCTTAAATTACCTATTTGGGTATCTGAATATCAACCAGCCTTTGTAAAACAGGGGCTATTAGCTTCTCAAAGGGGTGTGGTGGGTGGGGGGGAGGGGGGTGTCAGTGATGTACGCTTATGGGAAAGAATTCTTTTCCAAGACTATCACTGTGACCGAATTTAATTCATAATTTTCTTTTTTTGGATTGAAAGTGGTTACGTATAAATTTCTGAATTTCTTTGCATAGAAAAAATGGACGCTTCACTTTTAGCCTCAGCTAAGTCTATATATTATTTACTTTTTAGTGGTGACTTGCAAAATAGTAAAGAGGGAGCGTGGCCGAGTAAGCGGGTCGGACTTTTAATCGGGAGGCGTCACTCTTATTGTTTCTAAATTGACCAGCCAACATTCTACCGTCAGGAGAGGGGAGCTTACTTTCCTCACCTGAACAGGGGAGGGCTTATTAGAGAGGGACTGAGAGAGGGAGGTTAATTGAAGATTTACGGAGAAATCTTTTTCTAGACCAGGCGCTAAAATATGGAACAGTATCCGCCAAGAACTAGGAAAACTGATTAAGTATAGATTTTAGAATAAGTAAGAAAGAAACACTTCTAAAAGTTCTAAAGCAGTTATGTTGAAATACCAGCCCTGATTCTGAATTTGATCCCAAACGGCCTTAGTAGCTAGTTGCATACTGTTCTTCCTTGGATGAAATGACAAAATTGTTATTGCAAAAAGGAAAACCAAGCAGTATGATGACTCACAACGGTAATTATATTTAGAAAAAAAGTATCTCACCTTTGGGACAAACAAGAAACAAATTGTAGACGTTGCTCCCACCAAGACAATTGATCTAATGACCAGAATCTCAAGAGGAGGGTATGTAACTACAAATTTAACCACAAGAGCCAAGCAAGAGAACATGAACACGTTATACACAGCCAAACCAATGTTTTTTGAATCATTAAGCGCGGGATAATGGACGTTTCTTGTTTCCCAGGCCAGAAATACTCCAAATATTAACAGAATTCCTTTCAAAGAGCAAATCGACATCACCCATGTCATGTGATATCGAGAAGTGCATCGATAAATCTGTAACTGTTCTTCGACGTCATCGCCGTCGTCATAAACCTGTTAAAAATATCATTAAAAGGAGTAGAAAGAGGAGTACAAAAAACTGTAGGACACTCTTGATCAAAAAAAGGGTTATAAAAGTTAATGGAGATCTTTTTTGCTTACTTTTTCGCCAATCTGCTGAAGCTTGATACCAAATGGATCAATGGCAGCCCAAACCGACAGAATTATAACATCTATAAGCCATCCAGCACACAGTCTGAGTAGAAGGCTCACGTTACTCAATTTGCCGATCTGAAAAAAGATGTGAAAACATTATTCTAATCATGAGAGTATACAGGATTACAATTATGTTACATGTGACTGGATGACGGCTACGTCTGATTTAGCTACCGGTTAAAACAGTAACGTCAGTAAAGGGTTTTGTGACCAAGTTTACGTAGCAGCAACGGCATTGACAATATTTTCTCGTTGTTAAATGCTCTCGTCGCTGCTCACTGGCCGTTTATTACATGAAGATTTCACGTTCATGAAAAAAATTAGAGATGAATTTATTGTACATTAGCGATCGTATGAGTATCATATCTCTGCCGTAACTTGATGCTCGTCCTCTCCAATGACGTTAATGAAAACAACAGCGATAACTGTTACTACAAAGATCAATCATGACGGTGTAATTCATATGTCCTTAGCAGTGACGGATTCGGATCATTAAGTCAGTGAGCGTCCTGGCCTCGAAAATGAAATAATCTTTCTTAGCTCTGCGGGCCTCACTTTGACCAAAAAGTATGGAGGGAGCGGTCCCTTGGACCCCACCCTGAGATCCGTCATCACCGCTTAAACAAATAACGTTGAGACATCATTTCGTACCTCTCTTTTCATCTGGTTGTTGGTGAAAATCTTGTAAACCCTCCAGGTTTTAACAAAAATGCCACCAAAAGCTAGAGTGAAACCAATCGAAAGCAACCAGGTACTTACCTAAGGATATTAAAATAAAGAACTTACAGTAAACATCATTTACATACAGATGTGCAAAAAGTCATCTAACCAACCGATAAAAGTACAAATAAAACAGAAGATGATGAAAATGTCGAGCTAAGCCCAAAAACACAATCTGTTATTAAGAAAGTACATCACCCCATTCTTTTGCTATCAAAAGGGTTCAGTATTTAATTTAGTGATCATAAAGAATCAAACCGGTTTTTTACATGAGCGGTATACAAAAAAGGTACCTTACATAACATAGGGAAGAATCTTGCGTTGCTAACGACGAGCTACTGTACGCTGAGATAAGCACTTCCACATAACACAGCAGGCACCCAACTACAGTTAAATTGTTGAACTTTGGAGACGACATTCTTATGTACCTACAGAGAACAAAAATAAATAAATTTTACAGTTTACCAAGTAATCATGGCAATAGCAAAATTCGTCCATCGTTGACGTCTTTCACCAAACCAAACAGAGAGACCGTTTAAGTATTCCTTCGTTCATTCATTCACAGTTTATTTGGTAAAGCAGGTCAAGTTAAAAGGCAGCTAAAGCTGGTGTGGACCTGCTGATAAACCATCTATTGATGATATACAAATAAAAAATATATATACAGAAAATAGGTATAAAAAAAGAATAAATATACAGTAGTAAGATAGAAGACGAAAAGTTAAGAACAACTAAAATACTATTTCATCTTGTTGAAATTTACATTGTCAAACAAGGGTCTATTTTTCTTAAGAAGCTTTTTAAAAAATATTTAGACTTGGTGCTCTTTTTAAATTGTCTGGAATGGAGTTCCAGAAGAAAGTTCCCCTACATCTTAATGAATTCCTTCCCACCTCTAGGTTAAAGCGGGAAACCTCAAACATAATGCTATTGCGCAGATCATAACAGCAGTTGCTACTAATAAAAAGCCTAATTATGTTATCTGGTAGCTCAGATTTGTAAACTTGATACATAAAAGTCAGTAACTTTCTATTGTACATGGAATTAATTGACTCCCATCCAGCTATTATTAAAGCTTCTTGGTTGCTAACATCAGATAGCCTATAGATAATCTTGGCTGCCCTGGCGTGGATATTCTCCACTTCATGCAATAATGTAGGTGAGCAGGTGCCCCCAAACTAAATTGCAATAAGTAACGGTGGGAATAATACTTGTAAAGTAAATAAACTGTAAGGTATCCTTTGTTAAATATTTGAGCCCTTTTAGCTGATTTACTTTCTGGCCAAAGGAGCTACAAATTAATTCAATATAGCTAATCTACCTAAGTAGTCGGAATCATGGCTTGGCTGCGAAGCTTGCGACTGATCTTTTGCTTTAAGATCTTCAGGTAGGTTGTTTCCGTACAGAAAATTCACTTCTTCTTTGTCAGCAGGTATAAGAGCCTTAAGCCTTATGTTTTGTTAATGAAAATTTGTTGTTTTGCAACCTTATTGAAGCTTTTTTTAGTTCACTTAAGCTGAATTTTATGCATGATGGAATTGTTCTTTGCTTGTCGCATCTCTTTGCCAGCTTGAAGTGGCGTCTATGGTCCTTAAAGTGACCTCAATCATTAATTAAATCTTATACATAATTGGAAAGACTGAGAAGTTTTTGCAATAATGTAACTTTAACTTTGTTTGAAGGAAATCTTACTTACGGGTAGGTTTTTGACAGGTGTTATGCATGTTCAACTTGACAACACGAAGCAAAAAATAAATCTGCGCAAAACTATCAAGTTTAAAAAATTATGGTTGCTTTGAAACCGATCTTGGGGAAGATTTACTAGATATTCTGCCCACATATCAACGCCAAAACTTCTACATTGAGGATTTTGTTTATATTTTAGTGATCTGCGAAGCTAGAAGTGTCCGATCGAGCGTGGGTTTCAAAATTTCAGCTTGAGTGCGACAAAGTTCAGTGACTTCAAACACTTTGTGGGTAAACTTGAATTTCTTTGGGCAGATTATTGTACCAAGATATTTTGTTTTTGTGTCCACGGTGGAGCTCCGGACCATATATATCCACGAACTTCCTTATATGAACACATTTTGTGAGTGCATCTTGAAAAAAATCGGACTAAAGGAAAAATAAAGGAAATTAGTAAATGTTGAATGTTAAAGTCCGTTTTACTATGATGTATTCTTCGAGAAAATCAAATAATAAGAAGGTTATAACCACAGCTTGCAACTTTTGAAGACAAATTGCCTGTTCTTTCCAGGTTTATGGTCACACAAACCACTGCTGCGCCAAGTGGACTCGAAAAACTCTGTTTTGGATTTCCCGCTTTTTTTTCACCTGACCAACATTGACCTCACAAACTATTTTTTCTGACAATTTTTCCGACCGCTCTACGAAGATAAGGGCCAAAAAATAGCAATTTTTAATTGCGAATATCTCGGAGATACTTGCTTCAATTGAGCTGAAACTTCATAGTATGTTTATTTGGTTCATATTAAACACATTTCAGTAGAATTGAGCTAAAATAAAAAAGGTCGAAATTTTGGTTCATTTGACCTTTAACTCGTCAATTTGCTGCCTTACACATCAACAAATAGATAATTTTGTAATCTTAAAAAAAACAACCGTGATTGTCTTTTAGCTCTGTTCGTGAGTAAGTCACCTGCCTTTTTTAGATACTAACCTGTGTTTTCGATAGATGAAGTTAAGAAGCAAGCAACCCAGGCAGAACAATACTCCGACACAGGCCAACACATAGAAAACAGTGGTTACACCTGGACTGTCCTGAGAAAGCGTCTGAATGATCGTAATACCGTCTACAGGAACTCGACCTCCTATCAGACACAAACAGAGTTCCCATTCAAGCTCATTTTTTAAAGAACCTTTTACATATTATTTTATTTTATCATTATTCTTAATTTTTCCTGAAAGTTCTAAATTGGGCCGCGATCCTCTGAGTTCTTGGTTTTATTGGCGACCCTTTTTACCGAGACTTTTTTTTTCGCCGACCGTTTTTAAAAGGAGGCCATTCAAAGCAGCGTTTCCCCCAGAAAACTCGTTCGTGTAAGAGGAAAAAAAAAGCTACCATCTTTACAAAGGTCACAATGAACCACACAAGCATTGACAAGATCTGATATTTTTTTTGCTTCCACACGAGACCCTGTCAAAATTCGGTTGTAGTGGATAAGGCGATAAGGCCTCTGATAATCGATGACTTGACTTTTGTAATAATCAGGCCCTTCGTTACCACATTTGATACAACTGCTTCTGTTTAATTTTGAAAATAGTTAATTCTTACCTTCCCACTCAAAACTGTCGTTATAAATATTCAATTTCTTTTCACTGACATCAAAAGTTGCGACAACTTTCTTACTTCCTCCTAAAAAATTCAAGTAAAGAAATAAAATTTTGTCAGGAGTGGATACAGATGGCGTCTTCCTGCATCTTCCAAATACAAAATTCATAATATAAAAGAGGAAAATACTAGTTTTTATTAAAATAAACTCTGAACTCTACATAGAGGAGCCCAATAAATGTACCATGAATATGTGTTGACACAATGGCCGTTTTCACACTAGAGACGGATTATCCGTCTGAGACGGGTAATCCGTTGGAAATTCACGTCAGACAGAAAATAAGTCTTAATTTGAAAATGGAACGGCTTTTAATTTGGATGAACACGCCGTATGAATTAATCTATAAGTTTATCCGTCAATTTTGACGGATTTTGAAGATAGGTTATCCGTCTCAGACGGATAATCCGCCCTAGTGTGAAAACGGCCAATAATGGCCCCGCAATCTTAAGAAATTTCCATCCTAAGATATTCCATCCTTGATGAAATTCAAAGAAGCTTTCTAAAGATTTGGCACCAACTTGATGGGAATTTGCATGTGATCACTTTTGATTAAAGAGCCGTGCTCGACCTGTAGTCAAGTATATCATTCTGATGGCAGGGTAACTGCAGAGCAACAAAGCTAATATTGCTGATCATTTTCACTCCTTCTAAGCTGTGAAAGATGACTTAGAACTTGCGAACATAGAAGTTTAGGACTTAATCATAACTCTAAAAGCTTTGACAGTGAGTGTTAAGGAAGTGATCAAATACAAACTTGAACGCTTGAACACAACTTTAATCAGCTCGATTTACAATACATTTATTTGCAATAGGTTGATTTATTGCCCAGGAGCCCGACTTACAAATCTACGAGCCACTAGCAAGGCATCCTCGGAGACCCAGGGGCAGATAAAGGGGGCGAGGGAAAGTCTAAACGGGCGGAAAAATGTGGCACGAAGAAAAGGAATGAACGGCGAGAAGAGCCCCTGGGGACAATGTCTTACCAGACCAGTTCTTAACGGTCGCCGCCGTTCTAGCTTCTGATTGGTGCCAGAAAACTTGTGTTTTTCTGGCACCAATCAGAAGCCAGAACGGCGGCGACCGTTTGGAACTGGTCTGGTAAGACATTGTCCCCAGGGGCTCTTCTCGCCGTTCTTTACTTTTCTTCTTGCCGCATCTTTTCGGCCGTTTAGACTTTCCCTCGTCCCCACTATCTGCCCCTGGGTCTCCGAGGATGCTAGCAAGGAAGACACGTGACGTTTAATCTAAATAATTTATTCTACTCTCACAGGTCCAGCCTCACGGGGTTTCTAATGACCCGAGTACGAGTACGACGATGGGCTGTAACAGTGAGAAAGAGGGTTAATTTTGATAATAATAATGATGATGATAATGATAATGATGACAATGATGATGATGATTTTAAGAATGACAACAATTCATGACATTAAAAAGAAGGATAACAGTAGAGGTGATGATGATAATGTAGATAGAGTTGGTTACTGTACAAAGTAAAGGACATTGTAGTTTAGTACATTTTAAACATCCTTCATTGAACTAGAAGATAAGCACCTCCACTTGTGTAGTAGTTTATCAATAATATTACAAATACCTAATCTTTCAATAGCATCTAAAAACAACCGGCATCCCCCCTTGCCGCCTTCAGGACCTGTTAACATCCCCCCCCCCACCTTTTCCCCTCAAAAAACTTAAAGACCCGCCAGAAATCCGCAACCCCTCTGTGGTATACCTAATGAATTCAGCTTAAGAATGGAGTATCCCACAAACACACGTGAAAAGAATAGACTCTCCCAACAAGCTAAGTAAAAACAAAAAAATGCAGCTTTGCATATGAGGCATTGTAGCCTCTCATGGAGAAAATGTCCTGCAAACGCCTAGGGAGGAAGGAGAGTGGGAGTGGGTGGCTGAGTGAACGCATATGAAAATGACTAGGTCATTTAAATAGAAATATAGAAATGCAAAAAATGTTACTTGTTACTGTTTTAGACTATTATTTTCTCCTCAACTTACTTCTGTTTTGAGTAATTTGCACAAGAGTTTGTCTGTTTCCATTGTCATCAAACGTTACATGACCCTGTAAACGATTTAAGACCTTATGTTTATTGTTAAATTCTTTGTCATTTAACCTTACCAACAATTTAAATCTATTCTGGTTATCCCTGACTTGACATATGTTTAAAGACAAATGTCTTAAATGATGAAGTCAATATAACAACAACAACGATAATAAAAATTACCATTCTTATTATTACTATTATTATTATTATTATTATTATTATTATTATTATTATTATTATTATTATTATTATTATGGTAATTCAACGAATTTGTTCTTATATCACCATAGCTGTACTAAAAATACTAACTGCAACCTGAGATACAAATCTATATACACGACAGAAAAAAATCATCATCATCAGTATAAATTAATAATCATTATAAAGAAATCCGATTGACCCCGTGTTTTTTAGCTCTTTCTTCCCGGTTAAAAGTCGTAAGAATTTCGCCGACGAGCTGTTAAATCTTGGAGACATCAATGTTTACAAACATTGCTTTTGTTATTCGCATTTGTAAAGAGTGAAACAGAAGATTGTTTTGTTTCAGGAACCAATAGCCTTCTAGTTGGCACATTAATATCAAGAAGTGGCGTCAGCGTGAGTATCGCTATAATGAAAAATATAACTGGAGGATTACTATGCTAGCCATACTTGAATATACGCTAATGTACATACCGACATTCCCCAGAAGTCTGTCTGGAAGAGGAGATTTCTCATAATTCTGGCTCCCTCCACATCGCGGTACGTCATGTTTTCCAATGTTTTGTTCTTTTCTCGCAGCAGCGAAATAGATTTATTCAACATCAAAGCAACGCTCCAGGCGGCGTCATAGGTAAAAGCAGCATAACTATTGTAATTGTAGTTTAAACTCCTCAGACGCTGTTTGTACTCTGATTTCAGTTGTTCGGCAGTCTAGGAAGCAAGCAATACTTCACCAAAAAAGATATGAGCATCATTCTTACTTCAGTAGGTTATGTTCCCGGGGGGGTACTGCCATATATGGGCTATATAGGTATGTGCCGCTGTGAAGGGTATGGTTTTTAAGCAGTTTACTCTAGGATAGGGTATATAAATCAGAGCGTTTGGGTCTAGAATAGGGTATCATTTTTCAGGAAACTGATCAGTTGGTTGAAGATTTTATCTAGACAAGAGAAACAGCTACTGTAGGACAGGGGGATTTGGGAGTTTACTCTAGTATAGGGTAGCAAAATTCAGCTGAATTAGCTCTGGTATAGGTTAAGGGTTCCACGGTCCCAGCGGCACATCCCCACCCAGAAATTCCTAAAGTACCCCCCCCCCCCCCGGGGGGTTATGTTCACAATATGCCAGATAGTTTTTGCTCCGGCACGAAAACCATACCGGATAGGGCTTCTGTTCACACAAGAGAACAGTGATTTGCGGCGCAATTTCTGTAACGGAGCGAAGCTTCGCCGCACCGATCGCTTAAGAGGATCGAATAGGTATTCACACTATGCCGGATAGTTCTTCGTTTCGTCACGAAAAGCTGCCCGCTATAGTGTGAACACAAACCTATAATACATCAAATTTGTAATTAAGTTAAGCAGCTGACAATGTTCTAGATAGGACTTGCCCTTGAATGATCGGAAGCCACGTCCACGCTAGGCATAGTTTGATATGGATAAATCCTGTTGTTTACTGTACTTTTATTCTACAATAATGCTTCATCCCTTTGTCTCCTCTTATGCCCAAAATTATGCGACATAATTTGGAAAACCTTACAATAATGGCAGCTATTATTTTCAGGTTTGCCAGACGAACATCACGAATTTATCGCACTTTTTAGCTGTCATCGTGATAAAAACTGTAAGGTTTGTTTTACACGTCAAAATTAAAGTGCCCATCACCAAAAATTTTTTATTTTCTTATCTGAAACTATACCTTATTAAAATAACTTCTGCGAAAAAATTTTGCGATTTGAACAAAAGCCGATTTTTTTACAATTTTTTGAAAACGTTCAAATTGGCCGCCATTTTACACACCATTCGTCTTAGTCTTCTCTCGGAGTATGACGTCATATGACGTACTTTAAGGAACATGTGACTTTATCGCAGGTAAACATTGAAGAGTTCTGGCAGGTTTCTTTTCGTGAAAGTTCACTTTATCCCGTGCAAAAGGTCAAAATGCCAGAAAGGTGCGTTGCGGCGAGATGTAGCAATGTGTCTAACCCTAAGAAGGGAATAAGTATGCATAAAATACCGTTTTTTGGGTCGACTAACCCCACAGCCCAAAGAAGGCGAAAGCGATGGGTTGGCTTTGTGCTTTCGAAGAGGAAAGATTGGACTCCGGGGAAGACGTCCTCCTTGTGTTCGCTTCATTTTAGAGAGGACAACTTCAACTTTCGCCTGATTCGGATCTGAAACATTCACTGAGATCCGACGATATAGGAACTTGTGTATTTTCTACAATACACGCGAAAGAAGAATCAGAGGAACCACCTTCCAAGAGGGAGAAGCGCATGGTAAGCAACCGACGCAAATGTGTGAAAATTTACCTATTACCACGTGCTTTTTGTGGTTTTACAAATGGCAAGGATTCAGACTCCTTTCCGATATATGCACAGAGTTACACACTTAATTTTCTTTCTTGTTTTTGTCTATAATTATAACAGCTTGTAAGATCTGCAAAGTCTCGTTTGAGAACACTCAACGAGTCTGCAACATCAACATCAGCTTTTGTAGTCCTTCATCAAGTACGCAGCTAGAAGTGGTAAGATGCTGTTGGATGTTTTTCTTTTTTTCTTCGCTTTCGTCCTAGGCAGTCTTTTTGTGATCATAGGACATGGATCAATCCTGGTATGTGTAATTTGTATTATACATGTCTTTTAAGCTCTATATTCCATTTTAACTGTCCAAGACGAAAAACTGAACATAATTTTGCCTCCAATGTCAATTGTGTGTAGCATATGTCGAGTTTTTGTTAAACATGATTAATATTTTCTTGCATCATACTGAAAATTCAAGAAATTGTTTCTTTTGGCAGATCCTGACATTTACAGTAAATTTGTGAAAAATTCAAAGCTTTTCTTACAGGTCATGTACACTTACTGTAGATTCAATAGAACATCTATGATAATATCTATTCACTTTCACATCAGGAAAGTGCCTCACATAGGTCAAAGGCCCTGTTTACACTTGCCCCGTTGGAGATCCATGTTGTTGTTTTACTTTTAAGTAAATGTCTGAAACGAGTTTATTTTATTTTAATTACAATATTTCTATTTTTAGCTCACTTAGTATATGAGAAAGTAAAGAAAGCCCTGACCTCTGACAGCCTGAAGAAGGGAATCATGAAAGCATTCCTGTATGCCCAGACAGACTGCCTGGAAGGGTTTCATTCTGTCCTTAACTTCTTTGCACCCAAGATTATTGCTTATTCCTATCTTGGAATGTTCTGCAGGTAGGCTAAAATGTTACTTTTTGATTGTGTAATAGCATCTTATATATACCTCCCCTAGCATTAAAGACTCTACAGATTATTAATGGTTTATTTGCCAGTTGAACAATAGTGTATTATTTTTGGTTTGCTTGGCCAGGAAAATGAAACTTTTAAAGTACTATCATTGCTTTTTAAATAAAAATATTAGCAACTTTTGATGATATGCATATTGTTCTCATGCTGTAGGCACATACTAGCTGCATTACATTTTAACTTCAATTTACACCGTGATGACAAAGTTAATCAAGATGGAAGTGGCTCGCTGAAAGTGACATTCCCCAAATTCAAGAATGGTGAAGCAACTGTGCGGAACCGCAAGATTGAGCCAAACTTTGGTATTTAACCACCATTCATCCAACAGTTAAAATAGCTTTCTAAGTATCATTCTACTTTTTTTTGTTTCATACTTCTTCATAAATTATTACCTTGTTTTTGTTCAATGAACATTTAGACTATGTTGGAGAACTCTTCAAGTTTTACATGACCCTAAGCAAACAGCAACTTCAAGATGCATGCAATGACATGAAGAAAATGGTTGCTCAGCCAATGAACAGCATGCTGGATAAACAACCCAGGGAAGAGGCCATCAGGAAGATAGAAAAGAGGATGAACATGGTTACAACAGCTGTTCCCCCCACAGCACCATCTGGTATGTGTTTTGGAACTTGAAGCAGCATTGTTTAAAATCTAAAGTTGTAGATTGATGACGGGTGAGCCTAGTGAGGCTGATCAATTCCCTTGAGGGGAGGCTTGGTGATCAATCCCCTTATTTTTTAGCAAATGGTTTGAACCCAGTAGTCTTTTCATGCATTGTTGTATGATTGTCTGCTTTAGTGTAGTCCTGAGGAGGACTTGTTTTTGTTTGCTGATGTTTAGACAACCTGTGCAGAAGTAAGTCATTTCAGGGTCCTTTGCATAAGCAAAGAAATATACTTAAATAAAGGTTCGCTCTGTCAGAAAAAGAAACATTTTATTCTATCATCTGTCCTTATCTCAATACATTTTTTATTGCAGTGCCAAATCAGACATGGGGTGAACAAAGAAAACGGCCTGCAAGAGCACGCCCTGTTTGCTCTTTATGCAAGAAGCCAATGAGAGGACATAGTGCCGTCTTAGATTGTCCAAGAAACAATAAAGAATAAGACATTTTTATTCTGCATAAAAATGGAAGAAAAGTGATTTGTTATATAAACAGATGTGAAATACTAGAGAATCTTTACAGAAAAAGTTGATCTCCTAATCTAGTCAGAAATTTTACTCAATTATTACACTCTATTGTGAAACAAGTCATATTTAAGTCATATTATTGTCAACACTCCTAAAGAAATTTTTTTAAAAATGACCACACATCAATCAATATCCTCAATTTTTTGGTTGTCCTGATTTCCAAGTTGAAAAGAATTAACTTTTTAGAGTGATTGCCATTGGTCAAAAATCCCAAGGCTCTTGGCATTTAATTGTCATCTTGAACGAAATGTTTTTAAAGGTTGGTATGTTTGTACAGAAACCAAACAGCAGCTACTACATGGAGCGTAGAGATTTTGAACTGTTACCAAATAGCAAAGTTCACCATATGTGATTTGTCTTCACTACTGTTATTTACAGTTAAATAAAAGAGAAGATTGGAACTTCCCAATAAAATATTGATTTTAAAAATTAACAATAATTGGACAATGTTGAGCAAGATTTTGTGATTTGTCAGTGGCGAGCAGATGAAAGCCAAACACTGAGGCAAATAATATTTATTATTGATCTGCGAGACTCTGACAAATCACTATATTTTGCATATATACTATATTATAACTGAGGTCAATAATATTGTTTTGTCATTCAATCACCAGTTTTCTTTATTTGCAGCAAAGCAAAGTTGCATGACATTGTCCTTGAGTAGACCATTATTTGTAGGCAGTTAGGCACGTAGCCATTGAAAAGGAAGGAAAATTTGCAATGAATGATAATTACAATTCATTGAAAAAAAAAAAAATAGTGCCAAGTTTAAACTACAGGGGAATAGGTACAAGTCTCCTTAAATGGATGGAAATCAATGAAAGCAAATTGGCTTTTTACGACTTTGAAATAAATAACCTTAATTTCAAGTTCAGGCTCAAGATGTTCATAACATTGAAAAAACTTGAAAAAAATGTGAAAAAATGTGATAAAGAAATTCATCATGTGGCCATACAACTTGTGACAGCCCCAAATTCCATGCTACCCTTACTTAAATATACTCAGCTGCATTCACTAAATGAATGTCTGTAGGGGAACTTAATCTTCCTCTAACTAAAAACCAGCTAGTTGCTCGTCCTCCTTGGTAAGAACTGATTTCTGAATAGCAGCATATGCACAGGCAGGGAGAGGTATCCTTTTTTTTCCCAGGTGTTCATAGACAAGTCTCGTAAACTCCCGGAAATCAATTGATCGGAGATATCTACAATAAATGTAAAAGAAATGCTACTGCTGTAGAACAGATTTTATACGTCAATATCAGTGTTACATTAAAGTTGTACAATTAACCCCGAGAAGTAAAGAAAATGAAGGGTTCTTCGCGGACAACTTCACTCGACATGGGCCTCAACACAACCTTCCAGCTCCTTGCAGCAATAGCATTCACTAATGTTTATGAACAGATCACTGCTACAAATTCCACAAGTACACGTAAACGTAAAATATAGACGCGAGTAATGCCGCAAACATTGAAAAGCTTCTAAACTGGCTCGAGAGCAATGTAGAAGACATATAGTTCTTTTGTTGCTGCTGAACGTCCGAAGCAGTAGCCCGCAGAACTATCAAGAAAACTTACCAGTCAGCCACACGAACGCCGTTTTCAAGACTCTTTTCCAGCTCTTCTAAGTTCTTCCAACTGATCTCTTTCGGCTTGTTCACACCGACTGTTTTGCAGCCATTGATCAGCTAAAGGCTCGTCTGCGTACGGCTCGAGCCAATCGTCTTGTATGTTGTTTTCTGTTCCTCATACGACCGCTTCTACCTCGATGGTCTCGTCTTCACTTCTTGATTTTTCACTTTCTGTTTCAAAACAACTTTCTTCTTGCGAAGACATAGCGATTCAATCCTTACTTGTAATCGATCTTTTTTGTGTACAGCTAATGAAGGCAAGGTAAAGCGAGTTCCTTAATTTACGTCACATGACGTCATAGCCGAGCCTGCTAGTTTGCGTGATCAGCGGCGCGGGTGTACCGCAAAAATGTAGACTTCAAAAAATTGTAAAAAAATCGGCTTTTGTTCAAATCGCAAAATTTTTTCGCAGAAGTTATTTTAATGAGGTATAGTTTCAGATAAGAAAATAAAAAATTTTTGGTGATGGG